>NC_142187.1:28287500-28613437 GCF_026936395.1 Plectropomus leopardus | reverse complement strand
CTCTTTCAGTTTTAGTTAGAAAATTGGTCTTAAACTTAATTCCAAGTGGCATTAATAAAAAGTCTTAAAAAGACTTAAATCTACATTACCTTAAACTGCAGCAACCCTTTTTAGACCTGAGTCATCAAGCCTGAGCTTTTCCACTCCAGCTGCTCGTGTCTCCGCTGGTCACATGACTCCCGCCCGGCTTTTAGAAGGCCCTCGGCGTACCCCGGGGGTCAAAAGGTCATTGACACCGTTGCCCTCCCCTCCGCCCCTCACACAGTGCCGAGCGCCGAGAGGTGAAAAAGAAAGGGTCGTGGAAATGATGATGTGTCAGAAATAATAAAACGGATTGATTTGTGTGCCGCAATAAGCTGCACAATGCTGGATAGAAACCCATTGTGTGCGGCTTATTTCACATCCTGCTCCACTAAACCTTTGTATATTGTCTCAACTGAACCAGATTTTGTGGAAAATTACTCCCCTTGTACCACTCCGTGAGACAAATACAGCATTGCAGGACGAGGATAAATGTCTTTGCATAATTCTGTATTCCCCTGATGGTGTGTTTGACATTGTTCCTGTGCCCTCTCCGCTGGAGAACAGGGGTACGCCTCCCCCAGGCAGCGTGTCTCCACATCACCCGGTGGAAGACACGGGGAACACTAACCTTGTATAATTAATGATGTAAAACGGAGGAGGATGTGAAAAAACATCCTGTTTTAATTGCTCTTATCTTGTTGGGTGTTTTATTCCGTCCCTGAAGGGATTAATTAAGCAGCAGAAGAATCATACTCGGTGCTAAATGCATCCTCTTAGTAAAACACACACTGCAGTTTAAGGTGGGTAGTGTGCTGCTTGGCTCAGTCTTCATGTTATCATGCTGCATTTTGCCTGTCAGTGTGTGTGTCCCCCTCTCTAAACCCGACCCAAACTCTCAGTGTTTTTAAGGTTTTATACTTGCAATCATCACTTTATGGTTATATGATGAAATTAAGTGTGTTTCGGAGTTTTTTTAAAATTATTTAGCAATTATTTTACTTGAATCACTTACATAATTCTCTATATAACTTATTTAGAACTTTAACTTTTGTCTTTTCGGCCTATCTAATTTATTGTCATATATTTTTGTTATTCCCTCTTCCATTTCTCACCCCTCTCCCTCGTTTTATGAAATATTCATATTGCACATGTTATATTATAAGCTATATTTTATATTATTTAAACTCCGGAGTGTGTTTGGTAAACCATTTTATTTTATTTTAAAAAACAACTATATATGCTTTTTATAAGAAAAAACTTGAATTATTATTTATTAATAATAATTATTATTTCTTTACTCACCTGGTCTTTGTGCACTTGTGCCCCTACCAAACCTAACCACTGCAGCGAGAAATTTGCATTAATGGGGGGAAACACTATTATACGGGGAAATACACTCCGATACAACACCGGAGCTCTTGACCTGAGCTCTGCAGTAATGAGTTGCTATTCAGCATCTGTTGTTAAACACACTCCTTGAGAGGTGGCTTTAAATTGCTGTGTGCAGCTGAAGTGATTGTAATGACACAGTGAAGTATTTTGAGGTATAAAAACGTGTCTTTCATTAGGAAACACTTGAGACGATTCACTTCAGAAACACCTTCGTACTCTGCACGAATGAACAAGGCTTACAAGGAGAAAAATGGCAAATCAGTCGTTATGATAAATGTTGGGGTTGTACGTTTCTGTAAAACAGATACGTTTGCATGTTTTTATGAATCAGATACTGTGCTGCTGCGGTTAACCCTGTGAAACCAGAGCAAATTGGCTTGATTTATTTTTTTTTAAAAAGCATGGAAGGAGGCCAATGAGCGACACAATTACAAAATGTTGGTGATTTTTAATTTTAGAAAGTGATTTTTTAAATCCCTAAAAAAAACTGTGATTTTTTTTTCAAAAATATGATTTTCTTGTGTGTTTTTTATTAAAATAATTTATTGTTTTGTTTTTGATTTAGAAATTAGTTTTTAAAAACAAAATGCCTGAAATCACAGCCAGAAATAATTTCTGGCTGTGATTTCAGGCATTTTGTTCAAACAGAAATTATCATTGGATTTTCAAATGTTCAGTTTAAATAAAGAGTGAAAAACTGTATTTCAGCTCACAGCTAGTTTGAGAGCTGAAAACTTATATTAGAATAATAACTACATTTGATGTGTGTGATATGATTCAGGACTCCAGGAGATGAACACGCAAACACAAAAAAATACGTGAAATTTGGTTATGGTCTGGAAAAATACAGGTTTAAACTTACTCCCTTCAGGTACCCCCGCTGTTCTGATGGACATAACTTTTCTAGGATGTCTAGATCTATCAATACTGTCATGTGACTCCACCTAAATGCACAAACTTATTTGATTTGATGTCTATGAGCCAATCACAGTGTGCCACATCATCTAAAGTGGACTGCAGTCGAGCCACACCGTTTTTTAACAAGCACGGCTGACCGTGAGGCAAGGACGACGAGCAAGGCCAGTTTAAATCAATGCATCATATTGTTAAAGTACATAATTTGTCTTTGTGTTGTCTCCCTCTTTCATATTCATATTTGGTTCATTTGCTCGTTTCAGTGTGTAATTTCCAAAACGATAACAAAAACAGACGATTCATTTTTTCTCATAATACCTCTACACTTTCTATGACCAAACAGGCAGGAGGAAAATATATAATATATATGTATAATACCTGACCCTTTCTTACTAATGACAGAAGCTACTGTCGATACAGATACAAATGGCCGACCTTTCTATATTTACCTTTTTTCTTTTTTTTTCCCTTTTTTTTTTAGAAAAAAAATCATAATAAATTTAGCAATAACAACAGAAACAATCAATTACAGTCCTCTTAACATTACTGTTACCAAATGTGTTCCTGTTTTTAAAAGAAAATCCAGACAACTTGCTCAGGTTTCAGTGTTAATGTAAAAAAAGTATATAATATATGTAAAAATAACAAAAAATAAATACTAAAAATATGACAAAAATATACAAAAAAGCATCCAATATGCAAAAAGACCCATTTTCAAATGACATATATTACAACCCCAACTCCAACGTATAACCCCTCCTATTACTGACCTATAATCAATAGAATAGAATAGAATAGAGAACATATTTAATGTTCGAACTGGCAAACTTTATTAGTTTTGTAAATATACACTCGCTCTGAGGTTTGAAGAAGAAGAAAGAAGAAAAAGAAGTGGTGACACATAAACAGAGAGCAGAACATAAGCTGAACGTCCGCCCTGAACTGTCTGACACACCTCAGACTCCGCGGTGAAAGAGCGTGACCGGTACGTGACTAACACCTGCCACAACCACACCTGAAGTCTTCAGCATTCTGGAAGAATTTGGAAAAACTATCAGGGTATCAACTTAATTTTAAGAAAAGTGAATATTTTCCCATTAATGTGAATCCTGAACAGTTTAAACTTTCTCCTGATTCATTTGCATACATGGGGGGTAAAAGACACCAAATCCTAACACGGTTTATCTAGAAGAAAAAAAGAAAAAAAAAAAAGGCGTGTGACCGCAGACCAGCACTTCAGCAAGCATCATTACCCCAAATTACAGACACATCCACTCAACAACTCCTGACATATTTCAATATCCCCCATCGATTCCAGACAGGATGTATGAAAACGACTGCGAGGCCCCCGGGGGTCCACTTAGTACTAAGTCCAATAACAGTTAGAGTCTAATGGCGAGGCTTATCAATGTGTTACACTCTGTCTGTGAATCTCTTTGCTCCTCATCTGTCAGATTTTTAAAAATATTTTACTCCTAATGAACAATCAGCGCTGGTCACAATATGGCAGACATGAGATTAATTTGCTCCCCGCAGTACACAGAGTGATGTTATTACAGGAAAATCAATGTCCCTCTTGTTGTTCTCTGGGGCTGGACAGGGTGTACGCACATCTGCTCTCATAATACAACTGCTGACCTTGCTGACAGAGAGTGAGCCAGAGAGAGGCTGCGGCGAAACGGCCGACGGTGTTGTTTATCAAAGCTTTATCAAGCCTCTCTGCTCGCACAGACGTGTGACATCAGACTGTGGGTCAGCCAGCCAGCTGAAAAAAAGAAAAAAAGGAGACAGAGCGTGATAACCTTTACAGATTAGGGCTCCAGCCAAGAACAGGAGTTACAGATGATATTCAGATCTGAGAATAAACAGCTGCTCAGAGCAGAGGTGTAATGTAACAAAGTAATAATACTTTGAGTAGTTATTTCTAGGGAGTATTTGTACTTTACCAGCAGCACTTTTCATACAAACGAAGCTGTGACATAAAGTTTTTCAAACAATAAAACCAAATCAGAATAAATCCTTCAAGTTATGAAAAAGATGTTGATTTTCTTCAAATGTAACTTAGGCTCCGTTTTTAACCCTTTGATTGTTGAGCAAACTGGCATGATTAGTAAAAAGTTTCAAAATAATTACCTAAAAATAAGCAAAAAAAAAAAGAAGTAAAAAGTAAAAACAAAAACGAACAAGAAATGACCTTAGAACGTGCTATTATTTTTTTGTAAAATATTTTTTATTATTATTATAAGAATTTTCCCCTTTTTAAAAATAATATCCCCATGCTAATTTTGCATTTTAATTTTTTTCTCTTTTTTTCTGTTTTTTTTTTGCAATTTTCGTGACATTTCGAGCAAAGTTGCTTATTACGATTTTTTATCTTATTTTATTTTTTTAAGGAAATGAAACCAATTTTGGCAGGTTCCAGAGGTTTAAATGCTTTTGAAAAGTGTCTGAATGCAGCACAAGAAAGCTGGTGTCGATCCAGGTGTTAGAGGAAAAAACCTTCATTAATTCTCTTGCTTTATATCATCATCATTTACTTATACTTTTACCTTTAGTACTTCAGTACATTTAATATAATAAAATTACTTTTGATACTTAAGTACAGTATATATCAGATACTTCAACGCTTTTACTCAAGTAATATTTAATAAGTGACAATAATTTTTTCACTCATTTTCTGGTTTATTGATTTAGGTACTTAAACTCAATTATGGCTTTCATGTACTTCATCCTCTGCTCGCTGAGGGAATCAAACCTCCTTAAAATGAAAATATCAAAGATATAATTCATAAAATCTCATTCCAGCTCAGATTTCATTAACTCCCATCATCACCAAAGGCACAATGGACTGCCTGAATGACCTCTTGACCTTTAACAGAGGATGGGTCCATAAAAAGAGAGCGGGGACGTGTGGGGGAGGTGTTGGAGACCCTTTTTGTCCACTGAGTTTGTCCTCTCTTATCCTCTCATTTTCATGGTGATGGAAAGCCAGACACAAACACAGAATCCTTCACTGAAATAAGGTTTTTCTCAAGGTGTATTTTAAGTTTTCTGCCCCCCCCGCCAAAAAAAATCTACACCTAAAAATCAAAGAAATATTATGGGGAAACAATGTACAAAAATGTAGAGAAAAAAATTGTTTCAAACAAACAAAATTCCTCATGACAATAACAAATGACAAAAAAAGAAACAAATAAATTAATGTTCTGAATAATTGTAATAGTATCTTGCAAAAGCAGTTTAATTTGGAAAATTTGTCAAATTTGGCACCCATGTTTATATGTGTGAGCGTGTGTGTTTATGTGTGTGAGTGTGTGTGTGTGTGTTTGTGTCTTTGTTTATGCGTGCGCAAGAATAAAATAAATGTTATTATTATTATTCACTTTCACATTATGCTTGTTGGCATTTTGTATGCATGCAAAAAAGGGGGGGGGATTTTAAATTGAATAAAATAAGAAAATAATAGTATTATAATTGTTATTATTAGTAGTAGTATTAGTATTATTTACTTTTACATTATGTTTATTGGGTTTTTGTTTATTTGGAATAAATGGAGCAGACATTCACAATCCTAATCCTTCCCATCCCACACAAAAGCTTAGACAAACATGTCAATTATAGATAAAAAAAAATTCTATAAATTTTTATTATTATAATTATTAAATATATATATATAATATTACAATCATGGTATAAACATTTACATATTTTGGAAAAATAAATAAATTTGGGGACAAATGCACATGTTCTAAAATAACATTATTATTATTATTATTATTATTATTATTATTATTATTATTATTATTATTATTATTATATTCTTAAACAATATACTTATGTATAATATTACAATGATGGTATAAACATTCACTTTTTTTTAAAAGGGAGGGACAAATGCATGTTCTAAAATAACATTATTATTATTATTGTTACTATCATTGTTATATTATTATTATTATTATTATTATTATTATTATTATTATTATTATTATTATTATTATTATTATTATTATTAATATTATTGTTACTATCATTATATTTAAACAATACACATATGTATAATATTAAAATAATGGTATAAACATTAACTTTTTTAAGGGGAACAAATGCACATGTTCTAAATATTGGGGTGGTGGTGTACCTTTTGTAAAATATGGCACCTTTGTTTATGTGTATGAAATGAAAAATGAAAATGAAAAAAATAGAATAAAATAAAATAAAATGCTACTAATACTCTCAATACTTTTACTACTACCACTACTACTACTAATAATACATCTAAAAAATTCACACCAATGACCCTAAAAATCTAATCCATCACTCAAAATTCAATTTGAAGAGCAGCAATAGTGAAGACCCAAATCTGGATCCCTGTAAAGACCTCTAAACAAACATGTCAATTATTGATTAAAAAAAACCCATTCCTCTTCCTCTTATTATTATTATTGTTATTATAATTCGTAAAAATAATTTACATACATATAATATTATAATCATGGTATAAGCATTTACATATTTGGGAAAAATAAATAAATTTGAGGACAAATGCACATGTTCTAAAATAACATTATTATTATTATTATTATTATTATTATTATTATTATTATTATTATTATTATATTTTAAACAATATACTTATGTATAATATTACAATGATGGTATAAACATTCACTTTAAAAAATAAAATAAAGGGAGGAACAAATGCACATGTTCTAAAATAACATTATTATTATTATTATTATTATATATTTAAACAATATACATATGTATAATATTACAATAATGGTATAAACATTCACTTTTTAAAAAAAAATAAAGGGAGGAACAAATGCACATGTTCTAAATATTGGGGGTGGTTGTGTACCTTTTGTAAAATATGGCACCTTTGTTTATGTGCGTGAAATGAAAAAATAGAATAAAATAAAATAAAATAAAATAAAATGCTACTACTACTCTTAATACTATTACTGCTACCACTACTACTAATAATAATATATCTAAAAAAAATCACACCAATGACCCTAAAAATCTAATCCATCACTCAAAATTCAATTTGGAGAGCAGCAATAGTGAAGACCCAAATCTGGATCCCTGTAAAGACCTCTAATAAGTCCGCGGACCGCAGTTTGGGCCTCCACTGCCTGCCTGCTGTTGACGTCTATCTCCGCCTCTCTGCTCTCAGCTTCACTGCTGGAGGAAACAAATCTCCCAGGCTGTGCCAGACAGACAGACACACACGCAGACAGACAGGCAGGCAGGCAGACAGACGAGAGACACCCCCGCATAGTTTCCGTCAGCCGGGTGACGTCTCCGCCTCTCAGCCGTGTGCAGTGTGACGTTGCGGGGCTGTAGTGGAGCCTCTAGCTGCATCTTGTTGACGGTCCGCCAGGCTTTTCCAGTACCGAGAAGACCCCGCTGGAGAGAGGACGACCGACACGGGCAGCGTTTTCAGGTTAGTGTGAACTTGATTTTTGAAAAGACGGAGCTTTTAAATGAATATTGTGTTTTAAAACACGTATTTATTTTGCTGATAGCGGATCGCAGCGCGTGATAACGGTTGATAACGGTCGGATTCCGCCTGTGTTCAGACGGAGCGGGGGGCGAAGCTAACCTGGTGTAGTTAGCCTGCTGTATCGCTCTCTTTTCGGGGGTTAGCGTGTTGTAATGTTTCGGTTCTCCCAGTCAGCCTGGTTTATCGGAACCCGCTTTAATATTACAATGAGTTATCGTGCTCAGCGGTGGCGGACATTGCTGTTTATCACTGTTTTATATCGCTCTCAATGCTGGAGTGAAGCGGGTTTAGTTAGCCTGTGTTAGCCTGCTTCATATGCTTGTTAGACGGCTTAAACTGTACAGGAGTAAGCTGGGGAAGCTAAGCTAGTTAGCGCATTTAAAGACAAAATTTCAAAACTGACTTCCGCTAAAATGCGTATATTTTGACGCTTTTACACTTTTGACATTATAAGACACGTTTATGAGGAATAACGTGACACACGTAATATTTGATATGCTGTTTAAATTTGACCGTTGGGTGAATCGGACATTCACGGGGAAAACTGCGGTTGTAATCCCCACCGTGCCCTCACCGAGTCGGTGCGTGCGTAACGCCGGACCGCGGTGCCTTTCCAGACCAGACTGTAGTGTAGACAGTGAATGTCATTATCAGCGCTGTCTGCATACCAGTGCCGTCGTGGCGAGCCAGCAGAGGAGGCGAGGTACAGTTTGCAGACCGGAGATCACTATACTGAAGTTGGTTTGCGATTCGTAAGTTGAGGGGCGAGCTAAGGGGAATATAATTTTACATTTGTCTCGGATTTTTGCACATCATATTGTGGTGTAAACATGTTGGACGTTTTAAGGTAAGCCCCGACGTTGTCTAAGACACGCTTTCAGATTTTTTGAAATGCATATTGTATTTGTGAAAATGTTAAAAAAAAAGGACATTTCACTACTTTTTTCCCACATGTAGACCAGAGTGAAACAGGTCTCTATCCAACACCACATACCCAGATGGGTCAAATCTGGATTAGATTATCCCAGAGAGGCAAAATATTGATTAAAACACAATTTCAGATTTATGAAATCTATCTTCTATTTGTGAAACTGTAAAAAATGACATTTAACTGTTTTGTGTGTAGACCACACTGAACCAGGTCACTATCAAAAACCATTATACTTAATTGGGTGAAATCTGAACTAAATTATTCCAGAGAGGCTAAATATTGATGAAAACACAATTTCACATTTGTGAATCCTATATTTTATTTGATAACATGAGAAAAGGGGAGATTATATTGTGTTTCTCACATGTAGACCGCATTGAATCAGGTCTCTCCTGAAAACTACTATATGTAGACGGGTCAAATCTGGACTAAATTATCCTAAAGATGCTAACAATTATTTAAAACACTGTTTCATATTTGTGAAACTTTTATTCAATTTGTGGAAATTAAAAATAAATAAATAGCGATTTCTCTGCCTTTTCACATGTAGGTCACATTGAACTTGGTCCAGATCAAAACCACTATACTAAGATGGGTCAAATTTGGACTAGATAATTTCTGAGAGATTTAAGATTATTTAAAACATGGTTTCAGTTTTGGGAAACCTTTATTCCACTTGTTAACATGCAAAAAAGGACATTTCACTGTTTTTTTTTCACTTGTAGACCGTATTGAACCAGATCAAAAAAACACTGTACTTAAATGGGTCAGATCTGGACTAGACTGTGAAAAATTCAGTGAAATGCCATTTTTTTTCCTGCATTTTCAAGCCTCTTCAGCCTCTCTGATAATTTAGTCCAGATTTGATTCGTCTGAATACAGTGTACTTGATCTGGACATGCTACAATGAGGTCTGCCTGTGAAAAATTCAGCGAAATTTCCCCTTTTTGCCCTTTCACAAATAGAATAAAGGTTACGCAGATTTTGAAGTGGGTTTCAGACAGCGTTGAGGCTTTACTTAAAACGTCAGTAAGTGGTGCAGAGGTCATTGAGCAATGTAAACTACGTTTCCCTTAACTCTCCCCTTAACCGCTGAATCGGAAGCTAACTTCAGTGTCGTCTGGAGCGGAGGAGGGGGGCGGCTGGGGATGGAGCAAAGCAGCAGCATTTTTATACGCGGTGTCCTTGCAGCAGCAAAAGGGATAACGTTACTAGAAGTGGAGGTGACATTAAGAAATATGTCCAGATGGCTGTGAGGATGTTTGAGAAAAAACACCGCGTTGTTTTTTCGCCAAGCAGTGTGATTTCTGACAAATAAACCGATCAGATTGGAGGTTTTAGCAGCCAAAAACGGAGTCCCGAGCAGGCTGGGGTGGATGCTGCTGCCTCCCTGTAGACCTTGGTTGCTGATTTGATTTTGCAGTTTTTTTTTCTCAATCGACCCACGGTGAAATGTGCCATTAAAAAACGCCCACAAACACCAACCTACTTCGGAGTCGAGCTCGAGGTTTGCAGCATTCCAGTCGGTGGAAAAAAACGATTCAATGAAATTTGCAAAAGCATGCACTGTGCTCAATTAATGCGCTTTTTTGCACGATATTTTAAAAAAAAATGAAAATGCATTTCACGACATCGTATGAGCGCAAGTGGTAGAGTAAATGTTGCATTTTCAAACTAAGGTGTATTCAATCGGTCGTGTGTGTCATATTGCAGCAGGAGCCATTATCATCTAGATTGCGTTTTAAATTGTGGATAACCAGCTAAGTGTTGTTTACCTTAATACAGTCGACTAAGCAAATCCGCAGTAAAACCTGCGAGAAAAAGGGGGAAACACCGCTTTCCATACTGCTGCATGTCAAGCTGTGAATAGCCTGGGAGAAGGGGGACGACTGCTGTTAACGCTTTTATCAATTGTTTTTCATGAAGTTGATGGGGTCAGCGTGGGGTAAGCAGACCTAGGGGAAGGCACAATATAGTTGGGAAGGGCACTTTCATTTGCTAAGTGAAATGTTTTTCGACCATTGTATTAGCCTTACATTAACAGTGTAATTACAGAGGGGCAGGGTGATGGGGATTTTCGCTTGGGTTGCCATTTCTGGTCAACTGGTTTTGCTTGTTAAAATTCTCACTTACCGGAGAAGTTTGTTTCAAAACCTTTGGTGAAAAACCCAGATGCAAATTTCCCCTGGGGTTCAATTACAAGTGCTGAGAAAGCCTTGTGTTTGTGTGAAGTATGGTAATGGCCATTTGGTTTAGTGAGCAGCCATTGACCTCTTCAGCCCCCAGCCGGGACAGTGGTCATAAAACATTTAAACTCCTTATGGATGTTTCATGCTCCACAATATTTTTTTATGAGATCATTTTCAGTTTGTTTATTCATCTACAGCAGTGATACTCAACTTGTGGCCCATGGGCAGAATCTGGCCCCTGATAGCAAAATCTGGATGACCCTTCCAACCAGTTTCTAATTCACAATAAAAATAAAAGGATTCACACTTACGATTGTTTTTGTACATTTAGTATACATATGGTGCCAGGGTGCGTAAAACAGCATCAAAATATAGTTTATTTATCAAAATAAGTGTTAGTTGTGGATCCCCCGAACCCCTGGACAGAGGTCCTAGCTAAGCCCCTAATTTCGTAAGATCCTAGAAATGCCCTAAAATCATAGGAACATCCTAAAATCAGAGAAATGTCTTAAAATCACAGAATGCCAGAATTTCCCAGGCACTTCCTGAAATCCTAGAATTGCCCAAAAAACAGAAATGTCCCTGAAATCCAAGAAACATGCTAAAATCCGAGAAATGTCCTAAAATCCTAGGAACGTACTTATGTCATAGAAACATCTAAAACTCAGAGAACAAACTTAAAATCCTAGAAATGTCCTAAATTTCTAGAAACATCCTAAAATCCGAGAAACATCTTAAAATCCTAGAAACGCCCTAAAATCCTAGAAATGTGTGCGGCTGCTGTGACTGGCCCCTGGCCTCCTGTCATTTTGCGAAAGTGGCCCCCAGGCAAAGCAAGTTGACTATCTCTGCTGTACAAAAGAGGAATTGATTAACTGTAGCTTAGACTTTGACTGAATGATTTTTTGGAACTCCTCTCTGTTTTCTAAATTCCTGTTTTTTCATGCATAGGAAGTGGATCAGAACATAGAAACCTTCAGTCATCATCATGCATGTGTTCAACTACCAGAAGATTTGTGTCATTTGAAAAGACTAAAAGAGGAAAAAGAGACTCAGAGGAATACAAGAACTCAGTCATTAGACGTAAACGACAACAACCCAGTGCTTAGACATGGCCAGCACCCAGACAAGTTTGAAAACCCCTTTCAAAGACTTGACCTCATTCAAGGGCAACATGAAACGGCTGTACAGAGAGCGACTGGAAGACGCGCCCATCAAGAAGCGAGTGATGGCAGAGATCAACCTTAAGCGCCGCAGCTTGGATTCCCTCCCCAAAACTCCCAAGGTGAAGAGGGAGCAGGTGGAGGATCTGTGCCACGACTCAGACATGGATGTGGAGGGTCGGGCTGAACTGCATGTGGTGGGCTCTGCCAAAGCCCTGGACCTGAGCCCTGGGCTTAAACACACACTGGCCCAGTTCACTCTGAGCAGCCAGAGCTCCCTCGGGGGCCCAGCTGCCTTCTCAGCCCGCACCGGCCACGAGCACTCGCCGGCCGGCATGCCCCCCCTGCCCTCCCCTCCTGTCCTGGGAGGGGGCCCTCTGCTGGTTCCCTGTGACAGCTCCACTGAACTCACCCACTCACTGCTGGAAGGAGAGTCCATCTCCTGCTTCGTCGTTGGGGGAGAGAAGCGGCTCTGCCTGCCCCAGGTTCTCAACTCTGTGCTCCGCGACTTCTCCCTGCAGCAGATCAACACTGTGTGCGACGAGCTCTACGTTTACTGCTCACGATGCGACGCAGAGCAGCTGCACATCCTCAAGGTGCTAGGCATTCTGCCGTTCAACGCACCTTCCTGTGGCCTCATTACGCTGACAGATGCACAACGGCTGTGCAACGCTTTACTGCGTCCAGGGGCGGCCTTGCCCGCTGACCCCAGCGGTAAACTGTCGACCCAGGGCCTGCTGAAGGAGAGCGAAGCCAGTTTCCAGGTGGAGCACCAGTGTCTGGGGAAGTGCCAGGGTCTCTTTGTGCCCCAGTTCTACACCCAGCCGGAGGCGCCCTGCATCCAGTGCGTCGAGTGTCAGTTGCTCTTTTCACCACAGAAGTTTGTCATGCATTCACACAAGTCGCCAGATAAGAGGACCTGCCACTGGGGCTTTGACTCGGCCAAGTGGCCCTGCTACCTGCAGCTTGCCAGGAAGTACCAAGGCATGCCCGAGGAGCCAAAGCTCAAGCAGCTACTGGATGAGGTCAAAGAGAAGTTCCACTACCAGCTCAAGAGGTCGCTGGACAAAGTAAGTGCATTTCTGAATGATACCTGTCCGATTATGCCGATCAAGTTTTTTTGCCTCCGATCTGAGTCATGTGATACTGAGTATCTGCCGATACTGTGTTCCGATCCGATACTAGTATTTACCTGGATAATACAGCTGCACAGTGCACACTTCAAGTACTTACAAGTTATTAGAATCAATCAAGTGTATATGCTTGGCAATGTGATAGCTCTGCAATGCAATACAAGAAAATATCTGCAGCCAAACAGTATCTAATTATATTTTTACAAAATAACAAATTAAACACACGAAAGATATTTTTGTATGGCTCTTGTTACAATTCCATGTAGTGCAGCATTTGTTTTTCCAACAAAGTAAAATATGCCTTCAGAAATTGCTCTTAAATCCACTTAGAGTAAAATTGTAATAAAAATACACTATAAACACTATAAAGAGTAATATCACATTTCCATTTCAAAGTAGTGTTATAGCTGAACTTTAACATTCCCAGTAACAACAAATATCATAGATCATGCTGTCTGTTGCAACACTTGACGGTAACGCTGTGTTGGTGGATATTAAAAAAGGTTTAGTTGGGGGGGCGATCCCAATCAATTAAAAAATGCATTTTTTAGGCCAAATTCCGGTCCTTAAGATTTGATCAGGACATCCCTAATACCTGTTTTTTTGTTTGCTTTTTTGTATGCATTACAATGGTCATTTAAATGTAATATGTTGGATGCCGTCCCACAGCCTGTGATAAGCAGGCTTGACTAGACAGCCTTACAGCTGGTGTTTTCTTAAACCTGTGTTGACCTGTTATGTGTTGGAGCGGCCTGGGACAGGTGGTGACATCTGCCCAGCCAGGTCTGATCAGACGAGGTGAGGCCAGCTGGTCACAGCTGAAGGGGAAGTGCATCATTTGTCCCCCTGTGTCACCTGGAGGTCACTTGGAATGTCACTGAACAAAAGGGCAATATGGGACACTCAGGAAGAGCCTATTTACCTCCTACATAAAAACTACATGTCAGCAGTTAATTGTTAGACCTTTTATCTGGAAATAAAAGCACATTTCTAGTTTGCCCAAAGGTAACTGCATTTATCTTTTAACACATTCCTACAAAATTTGAGAAAATGGAAATTAAATCTAGTGCAAACCAATAGATTTTTGGCTGGTTATACATTAGATGGCTTTGGTCAGAGAATTGTTTTTTAAAAATCCGGTTTGAAACAAGGGGTGCACGATTTTGGATTTAAAATTATTGCAACTTTTTTTCTCAGAATCCTCTAACTGAATATCCCTCTTAATCTCTGTGTAAGTTTATTGTTATTTTCATTTATTTTCATTTTATTTACTTATTTATTTTATCGTCTGTTTATCTGTTTAATTTTTGTCATTGTTTTGTCATGTTGGCTGATTCCGATATTTCATTTTAAAACCATTATTGGCCAATTGCAATGATTTGCCGATATTATTGTGCATCCGTAGTTGAACAAAGAAAATGTCTAGTGATGTCTGTGTTACAGTCCTGGAGCTGTGGCTCCAGGACTGTAACACAGACATCATTAGTGACCCTTTTACCTCCAGGCAAACCTGAAAGAGAAATTACTCCACTGCACTGCCACTCACTGAAAGCCAGAATGCTTCAGAGTCTTCCAAATGATTTTGGGCTGATGATTGATGATTTTGCCGATTCTTTTTTATTCTTGCTTTGTTTAAAAAAAAAAATCATGTCAATGCAGTATCTGAGCCACAAGGGCAGCATGCCTATTGAAAAGTCAGCATTCAATGACAAGAAAAGCTCTAGATCGTTTCTCTGCCATTGACTGGTTTATGTCTCATGACCTCCCTCTGACCACAGTGGATTGCCCTTTCTGTATTGTTTTGTGGGTAAAGGTGGGGTCGTGTTTTTGTCTGTTCGGTGTGGCCTGTTCACTCTTAAAATCCACCAGTTCAGATTGTTTTTAAGTGAAGTAAATCAGCTGAAACCAGCACATTTGGAACTGAAATGGGCCTTACTACAACCCTTGCTGGCAAGATTTATTTGTGGTAGTAGTGCAGCAGGCAGCAGGTTAAGTGAATGTGGAGTAGAGAGATTGCAGTGTGTATTTATAGTGTGTGCAGGTGTGAGTATGTATTTGTGGAACACATTTTGTATTGTTTGTGTACAAGAGGAAGGCAGATGCCTTGCTTTTTTTGGTTAACTCTACGTCTGAATGTACCGGAAATACCGTCTGCTATCTCGTCTAGCGTCCCGACCGCATTCCTGTCTCGCCTCTTCCCAATTGTCCACCTCTTCTTCCTCCTCCTCAGTTTAAGCTATGCAATTTGGACGGGGAAGAAATTCTTTCTAAAAGGCAGAGACGTTGTAATACCACAGAGGAAACACGCACACACAAACGTAACATATGCTCAAGGTGGATGATGAGTGCTTCAGTCTTTGGTGTGTGTGTGTGTGTGTGTGTGTGTGTGTGTGTGTGTGTGTGTTTATGTGTGAGACATTGCCAACCTGGGTGTGCGTAATAAGCTGCTAACTGGAGGCTAGTATGACACATCTTCGTCTCTCTCTGTCTCACACTTTGCCAGTCTCTCTGGAGCCTCTGTCTCACCACAGTTTCAGGTACTTTCTTCTCTGTCAGACGTGATTTCGCAGTCATTTTTTTGTTGTTGTGTTTTTTTTTTTGTAGCTGGGTGGTAGATACTAGATTTGATCTTGTTCTGAGGGGGCTTGGCTTGATCAGAAACGGTGTTGTCATATTAAAAGTGAAACTTCAGCTACTTGTGTAGGCAGAGACACACAAAGGCACAAATTCCTGGAAAGACAGTTGCCTGTGAGTCTACAGGAAGCAGGTGATTCTGGCATAAAAGAGGATACCGCTCCGGCCCACCACCAAAAGCGGATGTATGGGTGTGCGAAAGGTCATTGGCCAGAGAACGAGGTGACCTGGCAGAGTCCCGCTTCACTCAGTCAGGACAAGTCCATCCACTCTCTGTTTATATGCATTTGTGTAATGAAAGTGCGTGTTTGGATGAACAGGAAGTGAGCCAGACGGACATGTCTCTCACCCTGAACATCCTCCAGACTTTCTGTGTCCAGCCGCCTCTGCTGCACTGACTGCGTGACTCATACTTTCCACATCCCAGTGGATGTTAGTGGAAGTCCAGCCAGACAGCTTACAGTCACACATGCTTTTTAGAAAGATGGCTCAGGCCTCGGCGTGTTAGTCGAACCCCAGCTGCAGTCCCTTTTCCCAATGGCCCTTATTTACACACAGTGTCAATGTGCACATTTATAGGCGGTTCATAGTTTGACCGTACAGCTCTGGGACCTCTGAAAGAGAAGAGACACAAACAAGGTAGCCTTCTGGAAGTTTTTTTTCCCACCTTCTCCAATAGCTACTGGTCCCATATCCTGTTAGGAGTGTTTGGTTTGAGAAGGCGCAGTTAAAAACTCCAGGACTTGCTCTCTATAAATGGTGCTTTGTGCCCCGAGGCACGGCTAGTCTGTCTACTGATCCCTGCTGTGTAAATAGAGTTTGCTAGACAGACGCCACCAAAAAAACGAGCCTTATCTCAAGAGTTACCTCAGCATCTGACAAACAATGAGTTCATTTTGCCTTCAAGGGTTGTGACACTGTACTTTCCATTGAGACAAGATCTTATGTCGTCATTTTTATTAGGTGATTTTTTTAATCTCACAAGACAGGAAGTAACAGAAGTTCCCAGTGATGATCGTCATATTATTTATTTTGGCTTCATTGAGCTGTGTGTGAAAAAAATCCCCAGTAGTACTCTGTATTAGGTCGTGTTATATTTTAAGATTCAAAAATACACAAAGGTCATTTTTACTGTCCACACCTGTGATTTGGTTCATTTGGTCCAGACCAGGAGGAAAAACTTTTTATAAACGAACCAAGATGAGTATATGTGAGGTTCTAGCAACTTTTTGGAAGGTTGTCATCAGTGTATATTCAGGACCCATGTGGGGAGATCACAATCAGGCGATTGACAGAAGTTTATGTAGCAGCAACTTAATGCTCTTAGAGTATTCATGTTTATGTTCTTTGGTGTCACAAGAACTCACAGAGAAATAACTGTAAGCATTATTAGTCAGCTATAAGTAAACTGTAAATCAGTCACATGAAAAATCACAAAACTTTACAAACTCTGCATGTATGTTCCACTACAGCAGAGCTATAGAACAGGCATGTCTGCTTTCATAAAATCCTGTGGTTGGTTTGTTTTCTTTCACACCACACATGAACCGCACCAGGTCATTTGATCCGCACTGAGGTTTGATTGACAGCTGTCACAACAGCACAAAGGAACGAAATTGAGTACTTTGAACTGAACCAAACAGGGTAGGTGTAAAAGCACCCTCAAATGTAGACTGTTTTGTAAAACTTTGTGTGGAGTCATTGGTTTGATTTACCAGAATCATAAACTTTTCTTGTTCACAGTGGAAAAAATAGGATATTTGAAATAAAAAAACATTATGACATGATATTTTAGACATATTTTTCCCACACTGGCAAACATAACCCTGTAGCAGAGCATTGCGAACATAGTTGTGTGTTTCTTGTTTGCCTCAGCCTTGTTTGTGGCGTTGTGCTGGCCCAGAGTCAGAAGTGTCAGACGGAGAGAACAGCCTTCCTCTGTCTGTCTCGCTGGCCGGGGCTGACACAGTGGCTGCGGCACAGACGGCAGACAGCTGC
The DNA here is from genome assembly GCF_026936395.1 of Plectropomus leopardus. Lineage (NCBI taxonomy): Eukaryota > Metazoa > Chordata > Actinopteri > Perciformes > Serranidae > Plectropomus > Plectropomus leopardus. Next base: position 28,595,546 of record NC_142187.1, on the reverse strand, counting down.
ATCTCTCTGGCTTCCTCTTTTTGCTATTTGGAAACCAGTGACTTCATTACCGCAGACCAGTGCAGCTGCACTCTCTGGCTGTCTCTAGGGCTGTCTGCTCTGTCTGTCTGTCTGCTTGTCATTCTCTTGGGCTGTAACTAATTGGATTTTGGCGGGCATGCTAATCGCTCACTGTGCTGCTTTTGCTATCGCTTCCTCTACCTCTTCCTCTATCATGACGTCCGTCTTCCATCTGCCTCCTTCTCTCGGGTTTATGTCCTAACCTCTCTTGAGTTATGGCACTTCATCCTTCGCTTATCTCTTTAATTCTAACTAAGATGTTTTGCCGTTGCCCACATGTGTCTGTAAACAGTCAATACCCCCCGGGGCCCCAATCAGTGGACAGCAACAAAATAAGCAGCCAAATGACCCGATAAGTCGATCGTTACATAAGCAATAAGACCACTTGTATGCGTCTGCAAGGCGGATGAGAGGAAAGCCAGTGGCTATTGATCGGGTCTCCAACCTTGATGGATGTGGCGAGTTGTTGGGTGACACGGACACTGAATAGAGGAGGCGATGGACTGAGAGGGAGGCAGGAGGAAACGGAAGAAGAGTGAAATGAAGAGACTCAGTTACAGGGTGTTGCATAAGTTCCCGTCAGACATGTGCATCAGTTTCCAGAGTTCACCTCACCTCTACTTCTGCTGTCGCCGGCCCTCATTTTTGTAACTCAGACAGGCTACCAGACAGAAGTAGCGTCACACAAACACAAAAAGGGTATCTGTTGTCAGAAAAGACGCCACCCCTGGGGGAGTCACTTGAGCAAATGAGGTAAGGGTGAAAATGAGAAGTAAGAGTATGAAACCAAGATGAGAGGGTACATTCAAGACAGGTGGGTCTTGTCTCAGTCACAAATTGCTTTACACTTTGTTCGTCTTCCATGAAACAGGCTGTGACCACAGCCATTATGTTGGCAGCCGGGCCCCAGCTCTTCTTTCCCCTGAGTTGAAAATTAACCTCTCCAAGACCTGAGCTGAACCACAAATCTAGCCTGGTACAGCCCTCTTGGTTGGCCAATCACATGCCGGGTAGCTCGCATTTCCCCAGCTAACACTGCTTGGCCCCCCCATCCCACTGCAAGACACCCATACTCATATTTCTATGTCTGTTTGTGCATTTCCCAAAGAACAATTATCCACTTATACTGAATACACAGCAGCTCCTTTTAACGATGGCTCAGAGTAACTTACAGTCTATCACGTCTGTATGTAGTTTGGTGTGGGTGGCTGTCTGTGCTCCCTGTGCACAACAGGCTGAGCCTTGGCCAGTGTTTGCTGCCTGTTGAAAAGGGCTAAAGGGGCCCCCGCAAGGTACGAGGGGCTGAACCAAGGGGCCTCTGGTATGTCACCATCAGGTCAGTGCCAGTATCACGGCTCCATAAAAGCGTTGCAGCCCACTGGAGGGACGCCAAAGTCATTACTTCTCAGGCTTTTTCTTAAATAGATAAGAATCAAATCAAGTTTGGAAAATGGTCACAGGATTCAGCCCCAGTTCAGTTCACCACTTAGATTTGTTGTGCACCAGCTCACAGCTTATCCCCTACATTTAAAAGTGTACTGCTTGTTGGCTCGTGGTAATTTCTCACCCCGGCTGCAGCTTGTAATGTTTGACTGTTTCCTCGGCTTGGACTCATTTCCCACCTCACCACCAGAAGACGATAATGGGCCTCATGCAGCAACATTCTCTTAAATTTTTCTTATATTTTCTACTATTTCTCTGGCTAGAGAAAATATGAACTACAGATGCACTCAGCATTCTTAAACATCCAAATTTGCTTTTACTTAGGTATGGTGAATGGTGAATCCCACTTGATCATAAGTCACATATGTGCATAGATAACGCCCCTAGACACTATGTAAGGGCAGGTTTTGTGCCATATACAAAGACTCTGGCATATGGCCAAGACTGGAGACCTCGTATTCACCCAAAGAAAGTTAAAGAAGAACCTCTGCAGTAATGACAAATTGACATAGGCCTACTGTTAATTAAACTTAAAGTAAATGTTATTTTAGGGAAATGTATTAATGTATTAATTTTCTAATTAAACGACTAATTGTTTCAGCTGCTCTTGTGTACTTCCACATGGCTTGTCCACAAAAATCTAATAATAGTAGAGAAGTAAAAAGGATAATATTTTAATAAGTGTAGTGGAGTAGAAGTGTAAAGTGGCATGAAATTAAAATAGTCATAAAGTAAAAAGTAAAATTTTCTTAGATTTGTACTTATGTACAGTACTTGAGTAAATGTACTTAGTTACATTCCATCACTGATCAGCAGAGGGACGCATGGGAACTGAAATTAAAGTGATTGAGATCAATGAACCAAGTATAGTATATTTCTTTAGCCCTGAAATTTAATAATCCAATTTGATTAAATGATATTCATGCATTTTTAAAAAATATTTCTCAAATATCTAACAAAATAAGAACAAATCCTGGATACTGGCAAAAATAAGAGAAAATGTTTTAGTAAATTGTGTCTTGCATGAGGCACCACATGTGGCTGCAGGACTGATGTGAGCCCGCCACAGCAGCAGGTAGCAGAGATAGGCCGGTTCAGATACAGCGGAGCCTCCTGCCACGTCTGCCAACAGTCTCATAGACTAAACAAACTGGCTTAGCCCCGCCCAGCCAAATGTCCTGTGGGCTTTTAAAAGAGTGCTGGACTGACAGCCTGTTTGCATGTTCACTGCGCTCTGGTTCTCCCCCCTCGGGGCGTCAGACCAGTTTGTTGCCTCTGAGGAAAAGGAGAGCAAGTGAAAGAGAGGCGACTATAATGGGCTACGAGTTCAAACAAGACTATAAGAAGAGACAGGGGCTTGGATCGTAATACGTCCGACTAGCTTGCCAGGGTTGTTTTGCGTGAGACCGGAATAATGAGGAGCCTTGGTATTAATTAATCGATGTGTTGATGAGAAGATTAACTGTCCACTGTCTGGTCTCCCTGGGAGACAGTCAGATGAGCAGGGTGTGTGTGGACGTTGGGGGTAGGGAGTTGTAGGCGAGGGAGGTATACTGTAAAAGGGTTGTGGGAGACTGCCAGCTTGTGCGTGTTGTGTGCAAGCAGAGCGATCACGTTTGCATTTGAAAGGCTCTTCTGTGCCGCCTTCCCGGTGGGAACGGTGATTAATGAAGATCTAAATGGAGAGACCCAGAGACGGCACTTTCCATAGGAGCAGCGTATACACAGCAGACACACCATATAGGCACTTAGACTATGTCTCTTGTATTTTCTCCCACAGCTCCAGTCTCCCAGACAGGGAGATAAACAGTGGATATCAAAGGCGTGTCATGAGTCCCGCTGGGCTGCCACCCGGCACATCCACAACACATTAAGCCCAACCACTACACTGATCAATTATGCATGTTGCAAACACAGAGAAATCAGGGGGATACTAGTCATCTTGTATGATTAAAAGAATCCCCATCTCTCCACTTTGCTGTTAATTTATTTGCATGTTTCATAATGGCTTGTCATTTTCATAAGAAGCTATTTTGCCTGCGCTGTCTGGAAAGGTGTCCTCGTTCTTATGGGGGTTTTTTTTGGCCTCCACATGCTTATAGAATTATTTCACTGATATAAAGAAGGCCCTCACATAAAACTAACCAGTCTCTGCAGCAGGAAGACGCACATACTTTTCAAATTGGTGCTACATGACCAGAGAAAACTGTAAAAAAAAAAAAAAAAAAAGGGTTCTTTTGCTCAAGAGGTAGAAAATATACAACTGCCAGAATGGTTTGCGCCCACTGGTGGGTGACATAATGTGGACTTATCCATGTGAAACAATGTCGGATCTCCTATTACATTTAAAGAGTAAGCTAAAACATGTTTCTGAAAACATTTGAGGCGAGAAATATGCAATTCAGTTACAGAATCTTGGTTTATATTTGATTAGTGCTGCTTAGTTTTACCATTTGATCTTTGTTTTGTTGGCCTCTGATTTCACTGTGCAGAAAGCAGTGTGCCGTTCACAAACTCACCATTTCTGAAAAACGGGGCATTGAAAAAATGTTCTGAAAAGCTGGATGAAACTCAGTAAAGTATCCCTTTAATTGCATACAACAATGGCAGCCAAGTTAAGTGCCGCTGTGGCCCAGGCTTGTTTTGACCTTCAGCCTACGCACCAGATGAAAGCAGATAGTGCAGCAAACTCTGGTGTGATGCAAACTTGCCAAGCTTGGGTAGGTGATTACTTGCCCTGTAAGTCCCGTATTTTTCAGTCTCACCTTTGCTCCACTAACATCAAAAGCCCTCCAACTGTTTCTTTCCCTTCCACTGCTGGCAGCCTCTATACCCTGTAAATCCTTATCTCACCAGGGGCCTGACTGATGTTGCTCAGGGCAAGGCCGTAAAGTTCGCAACCGGGAAACAGACTACATTAGTGAAGGTGAAACAAGTGATGTTTTGTGGTTTGCCCAGCCTTCAATCTCTTTCTTCCTTCACCTTGACAAATGGTGATGTGTTTATCTCGCCACTATTCCCACCTGCAGTGATGCCGCTCATGGGAATAATCTGTCTCTGATATGTTTTAACATACAGTCTTCTTTGCCTCATGCTCCTCAGGGGTCCATACCAGCTCATCTAGATCCTGTAAATAGAGGACTGTTTCGCTCTGGTTCCTCAGCGGCCCCTCTGCACCTCCTTTTACAGGGCAAACTAAGTGGTAGACAATCCTTGAGGTCGTTGACCCCCAGATGCAATTAATTACAGCTTTTATTAATGGTATATTGTATATTTTTATCCGAGTATACTTCAGCTAGGAAAGCTTAAGGATTGCATGCATTGAGACTGGTGAGAGCACTTCAGCATCCTTGCATGCTAGTAGTCGTTCTTAACTGTCCCCAAGCAACAGAGTGGTGTGTGCTTGTGTGTGCGACTCTTGTTGAGCATGTGGCACTGATTCTCGCTCTTTGCGTGCCCCGCTCTTTTTGTTTTTTTTCTTACTGTTGCTCGTATTAAAACAGCCTCGCTGCTGGGGCAACTTGGCCCGCGCGCAGCCTTATTGCCCTTGACTTTACCCTTTGAAGAGCGAAGCTTTGCCTTGTGGTTTACAGTCTGGCTACATTTTAACTAGTTCCTATGACAAGTGCACTTTGTTATGCCAGACATTTTCTTTGTCATCACCATCAGAATTTACCGGCTGAGACACATCCTGATCCCAGATGAGGCCATACGTACAGTAGTTCTTCTGAGCTGTGACTCATGTTGAAGGAACAAATGTAGCCTCCAGCTGAATGATGGCAAAATCTGGCAAGGTTGCCTTTTCTGTCAGCTGCTTTCGGCATGCAAGCAAGCAGCCTTGTTTTATATTCTGAAAAGCAGAAAACAGTGAAGGTTACTGTTGAAATTTTGAATCCAAAACTTTTTGTGTCATCAGAGGTGAATGACAGTGAGCCAGACTTTGACCCTGACGTGTCCATATGATTACATCTCTTATTAGAGGGATGACACACACACAAATATACACAGAAGCACGGGATGCAGTGCAGATGACACAGTCCACAGTCCGTGATTAAAGGAAGTCAAAGGGTCAAACACAGCCAGAAACACACACACTGACACACACATGAACACAACCACCATCAGCAACTTCCTCCCGTCACCACGCCAACCCTATCCTGCAGCGTGAGTCACGGTGCTCCATCAGTGCTGCGGTCTGCTCTCCACTCATCAGCGTCACTGTGGAGCCAGGACAGAGATTTATCACCATCCCGGTCTCTCACACAGTCTGTTTGATCTAAGCCCAGGTGTGTTCACTTAGAGCTCTGACTCACCCGTTATAACATTTACCAAACCCAACCGCGCTTTTCTTGGGCTGTTGTCAAGCCTGCCTCAGACAGACAGTGACTGTTTCAGTGAAGAAGTCTGGTGATCAAGTTTGCGTGTGGGTTTACCTGTTAATGTTTTGGCACATTAAAGAAGTATTTCACTGCTGGAAAGATGACCTATTAATGCAGACTTGTCAGTGTGAAACAATGGCAGTCAGCCGGCAAGAAATGATCTTGTAATACAGTTAAACAGTAAGCTTTAATGTGGTTCTGAAAACATATGAGGCGAGAAATGTGAACGCAGTGACAGAATCTTGGTTTATATTTGATCAGCGCTGCTTAGTTTACCATGTGATCAAACACATTTTGGCCTCCGTTTTCACTGTGTAGGGGAGGCACCTACTTTCCCGTTCACAAACTCTCGCAATGACAGCTAAACAGTGCACTAAAACATGTTCCTGAACACATTTGAGCTGAGAAATATGCAACGTAGTAGCACAATCTTAAAAAATTTGCACTCATCAGCACTCCCTAGTTTCACAGTTTAATCGGATTTCGGTCAGAGTTTGAGAGGGAGAGAGCGAGAGGGGCAGGTCTGTCCGGCATTGGTAAGTACACCCTCTAGTTCCAGCAACAGACCAGGAGAGCCGGCAAAATGTTGCCCAATGACTCATTTTACATCAGTTTGTGTCATCCGCCAGAGTTTCGCCAGGTGGTAGGAGGGATATTTGTCTACAAGTAAGATGGAGGGAAGTTTACCACAGTTCATTTACACATGCTGCCCACACTGGTTAAAAACAGCAAAGTGTCCCTTTAATATCAATACAGACAGGGTGGCTAAATGCTGGTAGATTTCTGTGTGTAGGTTTTGAAGTTCTGTTCTTTAATAATTCAAATTTTTTCAGATTAAAAGTGAATGTATCTAGTACATTTTGTAGTCCACAAGCCATTGTGAAAGTAGAGAGACTTGTCTTCAGAGACTTGAAAAACAGAGCTTGTGACAGAGAGAGAAAGAGGGAGAGGGAGTCATGGTAGTTGATGGATTTGCATTACGGTAGTTGTGTGTGTTTTTCTGTGTGGGAGAGACAGGCGAGCCCGAGGGGCCTGGACAGCAAAGCCAAGCTGCCCATGCAGAGACGAGCAGTAGAGGCTTCAAACAAGCTCCTGCATGTAATATGGATGAGACCGGAGCTCCCTGCAGAACCGTCAGAGGACCCTGGGCCTGTTTGGATTTAACTCTCTCTTTCCATGTGTGTGTGATAGATTTTACCCTGCAGGGCGTTTTGGCCAGGTGGAGCTCTCTCTTTGTCGGGCTGTGACGAAATCTCGGGTCAGCCCCCCGGCCCTTACCCTCTCGCTCACTCTCTCTCTCTCTTTCTCTATTTCTTCAACCTCCTTCCTCCTCCATCCTCTCCTCCCCCCTTCTGTGGCTTAGTTGCAGACAGCGACGACCAACCAAGCGTTGACATTTACTGCAGTATTCCACATTACAGCAGAGCAGCCTCCTGCGCTGAGGAAGAAGTAAACAAACCGTGGATCGATATACGGCCACGTACTAGTAGTAGGGCCAGTAAAGAAGGGTTTTAGTCGCCAGTCTTAAAATGGAAATCAGGTCAAATTATGATGTTATTGTTGCTGGGTGATAAAAAAGTCCATTTAACTACTCAATGGCAGTTAGAAGCAGGTTTCAGCATGCATTTTTTAAGGCATTTTAGTGGCTGCTGTGTAATTTATTGCAAAGACAGAGGGTTGAGCAGTGTCTCCATTTTGTGTTTTCTCTCTATAGTGATAGCAGTGCATTGCTGGCTTGCTGACAGCCTCTCTCGGCTTTCAGTCTGCTTAGCAACGCTCGTCCTCTCCGCAGCTCTCTCCCTCCCCTCTGTCTCCAAGCACTCTGAGTTGTTTCATCCTTTCGAATAGTAAGTTCCCATATATAGAAAACCAGGCAGCTGATCTATGTTTTTGGTGTGTGTGTGTGTGTGTGTGTGTGTGTGTGTGTGTGTGTGTGTGTGTGTGTGTGTGTGTGTGTGTGTGTGTGTGTGTGTGTGTGTGTGTGTGTGTGTGTGTGTGTTTCGTCCCCGAATTGCGGATTTGAACCAGTAACCCACCTCCAAACAGCATCCCATGGCAACAAGCTTCTCTAGAGACTTTCTGTTTCGTTTTTGGAGATGGTAAAGCATACACACACACACACACACACACTCACTCACACACACACTGGCCCAGATGAAGCTCAAAGGATGAGTACAGTCATCTATAGACAAGACAAGAGCCCACTGGCCTCGTTCTCAGTTGACGTGTCCTCCTGGGAAAACTAAGTGTGTCTTGCATGTGTCTGTGTGCCTATTTGTGCACGATGGTTGCAGTAAACTACGTCATCCTCCTCATCCTCCAACACTGCTGTTTTTGACGGGATGTCTGTTTACTTGCATCTGTGTGCATCTGCGTGCATCTGTGTGTGTGTGTCTCCTGGCCTGGTTGACTCACATAGGTGAGCCCCGACAGCTTTGGTAATTAACGCTCTGGGGGACACTGGGGAAGGAAAGTGGAGCACACGCACACACTGAGCTGCTGTGCTAGAGACGGTAAGCTGCGCATGTATATGCAGCCCGTATGCTCTCTTGCGCATGAATGATTTTTAAATGCCCTTCACTGACTCAAGCACATTTCCTTGTGCATAAGTGTGCATGTAGATGCACATCAGTGGCCACATTTTAGACTGTTTCAAAATTATGTCAGACCTAATGACAAATATTAAGGGAGTACAGGGTAGATATAAGGATTCTAAGAGTGACCACCATGCCTTTGTAATATTGCTTTGAATTTGAAATTACCTGGTGAGAAAAAGAGTGCTTATCTTCCCCACTATTAGAGGGGTAAACAGGAAATTTCAGATATCATCAATCTCTCAATCTACAGTCTGTTTGTCTTTTACAAGGCAGAATCATATTTGCTTTCTCATAAAGCTACATGAATAATCTGATGCTCCGTCTGTTCATGACTATTAATCATAGTGCTTGAGGTTGGTGTTTGACGAGTAACACAATTTAGTTGCACTTCTTTCCTCTGATGTAACGTCTAGACTGTTTACACTTGCAACATGCCTTTGAGTAATATTTCATCGCTGGTACGAGGGCTGCAACAATCCATTATATCTGGCATCAGTAAATCACCAAGTATACGTCACTGATTTCTTTCTGAGGTCACCAAAGTTTGAATTGATTTGTTAAACTTACTTATTTTGTCTGACAGTCAAAAAAATAAATAATCCTCATGATGAGGTATTTCTACCTACTAAACGACTTAAGTGATTAATGATCAGATGTGTCATTAGTTTTCTGTCAGCCAGCTAATCAACCAGCATCATCTTTGTTATGATTACGGCAACTAGGTGCTTAATATTACTCAATTATGTAGCCAGATTAGCATTTTAATATGAGGTTGGACAGCTGAGTGAAAATAATGTGGGGATGGACAAACCTTGGATTATTAGAGTACTTTTTTGTCTAAAATGGTTAGTAAAATAAGTGTTCAGAAAACTGGTCTGCACTATTTATGATAGGTGATTATTTTATGTATTTATTAAACATAAATGGCAAAGAATTCACTGGTTTCAGCCCCTCAAATGTGGATATTTGATGCTTTTTTAGTCTTTTATAATAATGGGTTTAATGTTTTGTTCTGTAATGATGGACAGAACAAGATATCTGGAGATAACATATTAAGCTTCAAGGATATTTTTAAAAAATATTTAATTTTGCAAACAGAAACAAACTCTTTACCATCAACAGCAACTAAAAAAAGGGGAAAAAACACGCACACAACCGAAAAATCCCACCCCAAATCATCAAGAGATGCTGCAATATATAAAAACGTATTAAAAGCAGGAAGAAAACAGGTATATGACAGGAAAAAAAAGATTTCTTAAGTCCCAGAATTTGTCCGATTTATGATTGAGATCATGAGCAGATATCTGTGATATTAACAGCCAAACATGGGTACCTGTGGAGCATGCCACCATAGCAAAATACACATGTTGAGCTTTTTAAAATAGTTTATTTTTTTCCATTTTCTGCTATTTCATAGACCAAACAATTAATCCATAGATCCAAAAAATTATTAGCAGATTAATTGACTAACTGTTAGTTATTAATTAACTAACAGTCTTCAGATGCAGCCCTAGTACTCTTCACCACCTTTAATATATACTGTGTGTGACGTGGGGGGGGGGTTACCTTGACCTGCCTAGTGTATTCCAGTCAGACAATTTGTCCATTCATGAGGTAACGTTATTACAACCCTCCTCATGTACTGCTGTGAATATAGACTGGGAGCCGCCGCCTGGGATTTGACTGTGAAACATGAGAAACGGAGCACGGCGAGGGAAGGTGGGAGAGAGAGGGAGGGAGATGAATAGAAAAATTGATCGAGAGAGCTTAAAGAGACTTCTTTTTTTTCTGTGAAGGATCGCAGAGAAATAGCTGGTTTTCAGATTTAACTCCTGTCTGCGGTGAAGCAGTAGGTGGACAGTAGATTCACAATCACCTTTCATAACTCCATTTTTTACGCCCATAGACTCCCATGAAGTGTGTGTCTGTTGGTTCCCATTGGTGTATGAAGGCTGTGGTGTGTGGATTGTAAAATGGCTGACTGTAGCTGTGGAGGAAGAAGCTCAACACGTTGGCAGGGAGGGGAAAGGCTGTGTGTTTGACGTGCATGTGATGACTGTCTAGACAGAGTGCCCATGTGGCGCAAAAATGTGCCCGAGGCCCGAAGCCAAAGCAAGTCGGGAATGAACCTGTCCTTATCTGTGTGTGTGTGTGTGTGTGTGTGTGTGTGTGTGTGTGTGTGTGTGTGTGTGTGTGTGTGTGTGTGTGTGTGTGAGTGTGAGTGAGACTCTGGCATGACTAGTCTGGCTGATGCTTATCAGTGAGCTTGTCTGGGTCTGTTCTTTCTCTTTGTGTTTGGAAAGCGGGAGGAACAGGTGTGTGTATGTGTGTCTGGAGGGGAAGGCACAAACAGACAGACAGTCACATGGTGTCTGTTTGTCTCCTCATCTGTCTTGGCAGTCTGCCTGCCTGTTTTTCCTCTTGCCACCTGTTTGTCTAACCGTCCACCTGTCAGACCTGTCCTCATCTGTGCCCTGCTCTGTTTTACTGTTTACTGTTTTACTGCTTTAACTCTTCCTCCAAGGCTGATGTCAAAGAAAAATACATTCATCAACCTTCTCAGCACATACAGTAAGAGATACATTTTTTTTTCCTTTGAGCACCAAGTGAAAGGGTCACAGCAGAAGACATGAAAAGATTATTGCTGCCTCTCGACTTGAAGTGATTGAAAAATAAATGCTGTTATTGCACGTTCAAATATACTTTTTTTGCCTCTGTTTCATTATACACAACAGATAAAATATTCGAGCACTAAACAAACCAGTCATCTCATTTCACAGTGCAGAGTTAATTAGAGAGCCTCCACCAAAAAAAAGTGTATTCCTTTAAATGCCCCACTTTGCTGCCTGGTTCCCTTGTGGGCTGTTATTGATTTGGCTGCTGAAACAAAGTGCGGCTCCCAGTCCATGGATAAATGGCTTATTGGATTAAGACCTCCATATAAAAGCCTCCAGTGCCTGTGTGTCTGTGTGTGTGTTTGTGTGTGTGTGGAGGGGGCAGGTGGGACCACCAGAGTACTGGTCCCCAGTAAAACACCTAAAAAACTCCAAAATAGGGGTAGGCGATACATCAAATATTTTCCATGTATCATGGCTTGTTCCACATGGAACGTGCAAAAGTACGTTATCACTGACTTCGAGGATAAATTGCCATCGAGAGTTGCTTCGGCGTTTCCGTTCTCTTGCACTCTTCTCTGAAAGACTCACAAACATATGTCGCACACACTACTCCACCCATTCAGACCACACTCTCCTGAAGGATAATGTGTGAGCAGTCAACACATGTGTTTTTGTATCAGCAGAGCTCCAGATGGCTTCTATTTAGTTGCATTTTGGTAACATTCAGCAGTAGTGGGACCAAATACTTTTAACGCATAAATTGGAGAGCTTTTTTAGTTTGTTTTCTGTTCATAGTCAATAAATCCCTACATTTAAATTACCCATGGTGACAGTTTAACTCTGATATCTGCTAACATCTTACTGTTGACTGAAAATTAAAAGTTTACAGCAGAAACGTCTACACTTCTGGCCCGAGATGAGCTGCACCAGTGGCTTCGCTTTGACTCATTAATTATAGTAAGATTTAATTTGACTTTAAGCAGTACTTAATTCTTTGAAACCTGAGCAGATTGGTTTGATTTCTTTCAAAAACATGGGGAGAAGGTAACAAGCAACTTAACAAAACATGGCCCAAAAATTAGCAAAAAAATAGTAAAAGTTACAGGAAAATTACCTGGAAATAAGCTAAAATTGTTTTTATTAAGTACAAAGACAACAGTCAAACAAGAACATGTCCCAAAAAAATGCTAAAAAAAAACTACACGTGCTGAACACAGCACAAGACAAGTGAGACAAGAGTTAATTTAACTTTATTAAATGACAAAAGCTGTTTTATGCAATGTTATTGTAACTGTTGTTAATGTAATAATTTTTGATTTTAGTAGTCTATGGCAGTTCTGACAAGATTTCAAAATATCGAGATATGTATTGATTGCTATATAGCCTAAACGTCATTATTTTTTAGCCCCATCGTCCAAAGACGGATGCACCTTTGAGGACAAAGTGATATTCGTTGAGTTTAAAAAGAGGACCTAAAAAGTTTCTGCACCACACACCTTGGGGGGGGGGGTGCTTCAGTATCTTGTTATTGCATGGCTCGGGCCAGGAAGTATATATATCTGTGTATCTGTAGCTTGATCTTTGACACAGTTGACGACTGCAGCAGAACAGGATGTGGTCTAGAAACAGACAGGGCGTGACTGACTGTCTGTGTATGTGTGTGTTCCTCCTTTCCTCTCTCGCTGTCTGAGGCCGAATGAAAAGGCACCCAAATAAAGGCTGTTTACTTCCTCCTGAGAGAGAAAAAAGGAGAATGAGCTGCATTACTCTGTCCTCCTCTGCTGCCCGCCGCCATCCCTCTTCCCCCCTCCCCTCCCTCTGAATGCCAGGCTCATGAATGGCTCAGAGGGGGGAGGAGGAAGCGGGAGGATGGGTGGCACAGTTATGTTTTTGTGAACCCCTCTGTTTCTGTCCCATGAGCGAGACTGTGGCGCTCGCCTGGGGTTTGTTTCAGTTTTCATCCGCGATCACTGATGCCCGCGTTCCAACAGATGTGAAGACAATTGGGCCCAACAGTGTTTATGTTCAAGGGCACAAAAAGGGATTTAAATACATTTTAATAACACACACACACACACATGCACACGAGGCCTGCTGCTCTGAGATGAAAGGTCGGACCAAGGCGTGCACACTTTTTTTTTTTTATTGTGCTCTAGATAAGATTTTCCATTCGGCGTGCTGAGACCGCTTGTGTTTGTGTGTTATATCCTGTTAGTTTTACGCTATCATTTCAGTGACATATTCTCTAAAGAATAGAGTCATGCAAAAAAAAAGGAGCACACTGATTTGGGCAATAAACTTGCATCTAAGGCTGCAACTAATCATTTAATCTGCAGACTATTTTCTCTGTTTTGGGCCGATACCAGGGTTTAAAAATAACAATTTTACTGTTATGATAGCAACTTTTTTATATTGTTGTTTTTGTTTGTGTTGTTACTTAGTCCCGCTTGCGTAACCGGTATATAAAGAAATCTACACTATTATAAAAATATAACTGGACTTCTTTTAAGTCATTAAGCCCTTCATTATACTACCTTTGAATTTGTACAAATTCAGTCATACAAATTTATTAAACAACCTTTAATATCACCTTCTTTTACCTCGTTTTTATTTAATAGATTTTGAATGCATAATAACTTAATGCATCTTCTTCAGCTGGTAGTCGCAACCAACAACAGCCCAAAATCCAAAAATATTAAGTGTACCATGTCAAAGGAGAAAAGAATGTCAATATTCAGATATAAAAAAACTGGGACAAACAAAATGTTTAGTAACTCAAACAGTGAATAGATGATCAAATAGTTGCCAATTAATTCTGTTGCCAAAAGTTTTGCACATCAGAAATGTTTCAATACTTATTTTTCGGCATTAATGATATCAGCTGTGTTTTCTTGCTCTCAATGGTCTTTAATGCTTACCAAAGTCAACCTGCTGTTCTGTTTCATATTACAGCCTCAATATATTTATCTCTTTTCAGATGAAATTTGAATTGTATCCCCTCATTTTTTCTAATCAAATATTGATACGTGTTGAAGTTAGAAACTCTAGTAATGTGTCAACAGCACTATCAGCTAATAATGAAGTCTAAAATATCATACGACTTCTCAGCATCATATAATCATTGAACTGAAGTGACAACGCATCGCAATTTAGATTTGATCCATGTTTGCTTTAGAAGAAAGACACGTTCAGCTTATGGTTTGTTTTGGAATGTGAGGAAGCTTGTGTTTCCTTTTCTCCTAAATTTTTCAAAGTAAGAGCCAATTTGCTTCATGGAAAATGCATCGCTGTTGTGTGTACATGTGTGGGGGGGATGTGTTTTATTATACATGTATGGAGACAGCATGTGTATTTATAGCCTGTAACTGTGTGTGTGTATGTGTGTGTGTGTGTGTGTGTATGTAGTGAGACGGCAGTCATCTGGACTGTCCATGTGACTGGAGTGGGGAGGAGGAGAGCTTGACCTCGGACTTGTTTTCACTCTGTATGTCAGCCCGTGTGTGTGTTCATGTTCCTTAGATATGACTTACACCGAGAGTAGAAAGAAAACCAGATTCTTCTTGTTGTCTGTGAGTACGAGCCGAGACTGACGAGCAAAAAAAAAAGATCCTCTGCAGTCTTCTGCTACACAGAAACTGTCAACTTTTTGTGGAGTTGAAAGCCTTCACCCCAATCAGAAATCGTCTCCTCATGAATGATGCGTCGGTGCTTTCACTAGCACAGCCAATTATGAAATCTAACGCTCTGAGCACAATTTCTAGTTTAAAAAACTGAAGTGAAAAAATGTAATTGCTTGGGGCACAAGCTTAAAATGACACTGAATGTCAGCCTCCATTTCAAATGTCCCTTTGCAGCAAATTTCAAGTTAGAAGAGAAAAGAGGCAACAAGTATTTGTGGTGTAAATGAGATGTTAGCGCTCTGCAGTGGGAAGCACAGATGGAGCTCGCGGTAGAAATACACAGCCGCCACTGAAGTGCATTTTACTCTCTGCCTGCATTTACCAGACTGTGTATGGTAATGTTCCGGTCATGGATGTCTGTGTAGTATAGTGGTGCTTGTTATTGTTGGATTTAACAGCACTCAGGCTACACAGAAAAAAACACTTTCTGCTCCATTAATGCGTCTGCTGCAGAAACGTCACGTGTGCTGATGGTGGCTCTGGAAATAGGTCATTGTAAAAGTTCACATGGCTGTGTGTGTCTAGAGCAGTATGTTTCATCTTGCTGTATGGTGGTGGGATGAACTGTGTGTGTGTGGCTGCAGCGGCAGGCTGGTGATTAGGAACAACAGGGCAGAGTTCAGCTGAGCGAGTGTGTGGAATGCTAATCCACATTGTCATACGGCGAGCTTCAGTCTGACAAAGGGCTGGAGACGTAGGGGGGTTAGGGGCAGTTTGTGTGTGTGTGTGTGTGTGTGTGTGTGTGTGTGTGTGTGTGTGTGTGTGTGTGTGTGTGTGTGTGTGTGTGTGTGTGTGTGTGTGTGTGTGTGTGCGTGCGCGCGCGTGTGTGCGTACATGCGTGTTTGTGTGTCGCAGAGAAGAGGTGCTTCATTATTGTAGATTAGGTAGCAGCGTGGTGTGTGTGTGTAATAAAACAGGGCTGGGGGGTGGGAAGGTGGAAGGGACAAGAGAGATGGGCAACGGGGGGAGAAAAACAGCTCTGCTGAAATGTGCAAACGTTTGCACCCGCACACATTCATTAAGGAATAGAGCAGCAGGAATAATGAGCGTGTGTGTGTGTGTGTGTTTGTGTGTGTGTGTGTGTGTGCGCGCGCGCATGCATGCATGCATGCACTTGTGTGTGTGTGTGTGTGTGTGTGTGTGTGTGTGTGTGTGGGTGGGCGGTGGGCGTTAAGCTGTCAGGTTAGCAAGAAATGCAGGGAGAAACAGGCAACCATTAGTGCAACATACACACATACACCTACAAATAAAGATGCCAACTAGAACCATATAGGTTTCTACATCTTGTTCCAGTAGGAGAACCATTTTTGGTTCCCTGTAGAGCCTTTTATTCTGGTTCCATCCGGAACACTTTCAGAGGGATCTACCTAGAACACAACATAAAGGGTAATATCCAGAACCATCTGTGAAAGGTTTCACCCAGAACCCATTAGCTCAACATAGGGTTTTATCTAGAGCCCACCCGGGGGTTTCTATCAAGAACTCTTTTATATTCCAAGGATTTCATTGAGAACCCTCTGAGGAGGCCTAATAAAACAACAACTCTTCATATAAAGAACCCCTGAAAGGACCTTTCTCAGAAGAACCTCAGCTCTTCATGATGAACCCTTTTGGAACCTTTATTTCTATGAGTGTATACTACATGTATGTTCTATATGTGGATACACACACACACACACACAAGCATGTACACTCTTGTGTTTTTTCTTGTGTGCACGCACACACACACACACACACACACACACACACACACACACACACACACACCCCCACCTACCTTTTAATGAGCTGTCAGTTGTCTCATCAGCGGAGCATCTGCTGTCGTCGAGGTCAAGCAGATGAAAGACCTCTGGATGACCTGGTGTTAATGTCAGTTTGGCCTCATGCTCTCCACCTCTGTGTGTGTTTGCCTCTTATGCACACACACACACACACAGACACACACACACGTGCAGGGGGTGTGACAGGTTTAAGATTAGGGGAATGTAGTAGCCATCAAAACACACACATTCAGACAACCTTGATATTACAGGGAATCAAGCCACGACGACCCAGCTCGCCTCCACACTGCTGCAGTGGGTTTATTGTTGTTTCTGTCAACTCCCCCTCCACCCTTCCCTCTATCTCAACCTCGTCCCATCGTCCTACTCTCTCTCTCTCTCCACCTCCCTTTCAGTCCCTCCCTCCCTCCTCTTCAGTGCTGCAGTGCTGCCTTCTGGAGAGAAAAAAGGAAAAAACACCAACCACGAGTGCTCGTAAAAGGACGAGCCCCCCTCTGTATACACACACAGAGGCACACCTGGCTATGCATATGGCTCCGGCCTATTACATTTGCATGCACATGCTCATTCATCCATGCCCTTGTAAATAAGGGACTATCCCCTACATACAGTGCACACATATAAACTAGAGCTCAGAGTGGCTGTGTTTTTTTCTTTTCATCTTAGACAGGTGTAGATGCAGACAGTACAGTTACTATGATGTATGTAATGCGATGGTTATTCTTTCTCTCTGCACTGAGTCAGTGTTATTGTGTGTTGAGTTCAGGGATGGAGTGAGGACAAATATAGCTTCTCTTAGCTTGGCGTAAAGACTGGAGGCAGGGGAAAACAGCGAGCTGGGCTCCATTCACAGTTCATCGATACATCTAACACCTCTTAGACAGACATAGTAACACGGTGTATCTCATTTGTTCAACCCGTTTACATAAACTTTATGATTTTAGATTAACCCTTTGAAACTTGGAGTGACGTCACTTTTCTTGTGCTGCTTTCAGACACGTTCGAACCTTGAGGAAATTGCTGTGATTTCTTTCAAAAACACAGAAAGAAAAGCAGTGAGCAACTTCGTGAGAAATAATCCACAAGTTGCAAGAAACTATTAGATTTCGGGAAAAGCATTAAGTGAAAAACTTCTTTTTTTTTTTAAAGATTATTTTTTTGGCATTTTTTAGATAGGACAGAAGATTGCTAGCATGAAAGGGGGAGAGAGAGAGGCGATAACATGCAGCAAAGGGCTGCAAGCTGGAATCGAAACTGCAGCCGCTGCAGCAAGGACATTGCCTTCATATATGGGGCGCCTGCTTTATCCACTGAGCCACCCAATGCCTCCAAAAATCACCCCTTTCTAAATAAATCCATGTCTTCTTTAAGATTCAGTAAATAAATGTGAAAATTATGAAATAAAATAAATATAATGAGCTTTAACAAGAGTATAATTATTATTTATGAATGCTAAAGCTGCTAAATAAAGCTGCTACTCAGGCTAGTGGCTGATATGAATGGGAGGTGGCTAATACCTGGATGTCACAGTAATTTGGTCGTACTGTTGTGAGGCCGTTCAGCTTTGGTAATGGCAGTGCCAATACTGTGCAAAGAGAAATCCTTTAGTCCAGCTGATGATAGGCTGTCTGTTTATTATTCAGTGTCTTACTCTGAATATGTGTGTGTTTGTGTGTGTGTGTATGTGTGCATTCTGTGGATAAACGTTTAAAGATGGCTTTAAGAGGCTAGTAAGTCAATTATTGATGCTTTCTGCAACCTCTATCACTCTTCCTTCCTTCCTCCCGCTCTCTGCTTTTGCATTTTTCTCCCCATTGGATTTTCTTTTTTCCTGTTTCTTCTTCTCCTCCCACCTTCTCTCCTCTCTACACCTCCCTTCTCCATCCCTCAGTCTGTTGCTGTGGGCTACCTCGCAGTTCATATTGCGATGCTGGAAGGTCTTCTGGCGCCTGTGCTACCTGTCAGTTTGCTCAAAAATGTGTGTGTGTGTGTGAGAACTGCAGGCAGCCTGTGAGTAGTGTCAGGACTGTCTGCCGCAGATAAGCATCAACTCCATCAGCTTGTGGCGTCTCGCTGAGCGTGTCCTGGATTTGCTCAAAAAAACACACGTGCAGACACACACTTGCACACAACTAGGGGCAGCGCCAGCAGTATTTACTGAACACACATGGCTCAGAGGGTACGAAGCTGACACAATGAATCATAAACATTCAACACACAAATATGTCTTCACATTGAGAGAAAGGCTGACTCCGACTGTGTTGCATGTATACCATGAATCACACGCACAGAGGCACATAATGACAGGCCACACTGAAGCCATGTTGACTATCATCTTGTTTTATTCATAGGCCCTCCTCAGCGGGCTCATTCAGCTTCTACTCTTATCCTTTTTTCCTGCTGCCTTCGTTTTCTCTGACACTGTATCACGGCCGACTCAGGCTGTAGCTCACTCGTACAGCTCACTTTTAATGCCATTCATCTCCATTTTCGAGCTCTGGGATGTCATTTGTCTCTATTTCCTATCATTTAAATGCCATTTGTCTCTATCTCTTCCCCTCTGTGACTGGGCTTGGATTTTTTATTTATTTTTATTTTTACCATGTCTCGTTCTCATGCTCTCTGACACAGTCCCTGCATCTCTTTAATTGTTAAGAGTATTTTAACAAGCCTTTGTTTTATGTCAGTGTGACTGTCACTGTCATTGTAAAATAAATAAAAAGTAATAATAGTAGGCTAATAAATAAAAAAACATCGGGGGGCTCCATGTACAGAGGCTACATCCTTGCTGCAGTGGCTGCGGGTTCGATTCCAACCATGGCCCTTATCTGTATGTCATCCAGAAAAAAAATAATACTTACAAAACTATGGGACTGGGACTCTGTATTGGCAGATACTCAAGTGAGTCCGATCAAAAAATGTGATTCTTGATGTTTGTTTAAACCACCATTCTTCTCTCTCTATGTTTCAGAAGGCAGTGGAGGAGGAGGAGAGCCATGTGAGGAAACCCTCAGCAGATCTCTGCTCCCCCAGCAGCAAGTTGGCCGAAGCCGACCCCGCAAGAAAGGTCAGTCGCCGGCTTCCTCCCTGTATCCTTCCGCCTATCCCTCCATCACCTCCTACCGCTCCGGCATCCCCTCCGCTCTTCCCCCTCCCTCTCCTCTACACACAGGTCAGCTCTCAGGGTCGCCACCCCCCACCCTCGCTCTGACTGACAGACACACCCCCTGCTCACCCATTCATAGCGGCACGCTTCTCCTCTCTGACCTGTCAGGAAATACTCTCATACAGCGGCTGAAAGGCTTCCTCACCTCCCCCTACCACTGCACACACACCAACTTCACATGCACACACACATAGGAGGGAGCTCTTCACCATGATTATCTTTTTTCTCCAAAACGTGCGCACACACACACACACACACACACACACACACACACACACACACACACACACACACACACACACTCTCAGCTGATACCTGATGGATCATCCCTCATCCACATGTATGCTTGCATATATTAGCTTTATTAGATTATAGCTCCAGGAGCGCCATGTGCAGTACATCACATTCCCTTCTCCTCCTGCTGCTTCTCCCCATGTATTCATGTGCATGCATATCTGTGTGTGTGTGTGTGTGTGTGTGTGTGTGTGTGTGTGTGTGTGTGTGTGTGCGCGTGCGCGGGCATGCAGCTTGATCGTTGTGATTATTCATCTGTTCAGCTGCATGATTGTATGCATAGATCAATAAGTGTGGATGGGAGATGCCACTCTATGCCTTTGTAACTGCAACACAATAGCTTTAAAGACAATGTTTGTACAGTGTGTGATATTTATGAGTGTGTTTTGTTTTCTCAGGGGAAAACATCTCCTCCTACTCTGGTGTTCAACCGTCTTTTCTCTGACATCAAGGAGGAGCCAGGACACCCCACCCTGGTCCATCCCAGGTACTACACCTTGTTAACTTCGATTAAGCTACACCAGTACATTGTTTTAGGGTGGCAGCAAACGGTTGTTTTCATGATCTATTTATGTATTGTTTTTTTTTATTCAAAGAGTTAGCAAAAACAGTGAGAAGTGACCATTACATGTTCTCAAATTGTAATTTGACATCTTCGGATGTCTTACTTTGTCCAACAAAAAGTCAACAACCAGTTTGCAAAGATATATAATAGAGAGAAGCTGCAAACTCTCACATTTTGAAGTTGAAACTAGAGGATATATGGCATGTCTGCCAGATAGATGACACAAACAATCAATATATTATCAAAATAGTTACCTATTAATTTTCTTTCAGTCGATTAGTATTTTCAAAAACATTGATTCATTGATACATATGAAATTTTCTGGAATTTTTCAGACAGTTTCAATACTCTTGTTGTCAAAGAAGGAGATACACTGCTAGCTAGCTGTAACTGAATCCTTGACAAAATAGGAATGTGCAGATTCAATGCAAATTGGCTATGTAACCAACCCAACCGAGGCTTGGTTTAGTTCATGTAAAAAGTTTTTCAAACTCAGGGCAGGGATCAGGGTGGCGTAGTTTCACATGCAGAGTGAGAAAGAATCTACCCTCGTCTTAAAAAAAGTCCTGTTTTATGTTACAACTAAAACTTGGGCAATATTTTTCCTTTTTCATGGATCATTGAATTCGTCAATCTAAAAATATCGCCTCAATTAGTATTAAAATGTGTAAAAATATCTGACGAAAATGTTAAAAATGCTAAAATACCTGGAAGCAGGATTTTTTGAAACATTTTTTCTGATGTTGTATTGTAAAATATCTCTCTTTATATATAAAACTTATCAAAATTATCTTTCATCATTGTAACACAGATTGGGTTAGTTGAACAAACATATATTATCTTTATTTTGTTTCCTAAGGCAGAGTAACATACGCAAAGTGAGAAAAACACAATTGCCGGTCGTCATGTTTTATGTTACAATACACATTTGTGTCAAAATTGTCCCTAACCCTAAAAAATTTATGTTGGCTCATCTTTTTTCTTTTAAAATTCAGATTAAGTGATTGTAAAAATTTTAAATCTAAATTTTATTCAGAGAGGCAAAAAGTCTTTCCAACTTGACTTAAGTTGTAGGAACCATGCCTACATGACTTTTTTTATTCCAAATTTAAATCCCAGTGGTGCTGAAAAAACTTGCCCTAAACTATAGAAACCCTGTTTATCAATACTTGAGGCTTTTCCAGTTGGCCTGGCGTTATCATTACAGGCCTGCTGACTGTGTCCCAGATACTGTGCTTTTTTGCCCTTCTGCTCCAGTGGAATAATTACCAAGTAAAGTTAAGTTTCAGTTTGACATCAATAAATGAAATTCCCATCTCTAATTTCCCTAATTGGTGCCGCAATCCGTCTTCTGCTGCGCTCCCTCTCGTCGTCTCTACTTCATCACACGTGCCACTCCTCTCCCTCCCTCCTCCCCTTCTCTTCCCAAAGCCCTTGTTTCCTCTCTTCTAGTTTCTTCTGTTCTCCCTCCATTCCTCCCCAGCGCACACCAGCCTGTGTTTTGATACGGCGCTCACACAGTAATCTGACCCAGATTAAAAACTGGAATTAGACGGCTTTACGGCGCCATAGCTCCATGTGACCGCGCTGACATACTGACTGTGTGGCGGCTCGCAGACTTCAGCCCAGACAAACTGGCAGCATTGGAGTTCTGGTCACCTACCAGCATCACATGACTGCTCCACTCTCAAACCAGTCAGGACCAGTTTGGAGCATGTCTTTTGCATTGCAGCGTTACTAATAATGCACTGCTACAGCCAAGCGTCGCACTAGACATCCGCAGCACTTAACGTCGTATTTGGGTTACTACCAGCATCCATTAGCGGTACACTTGTCAAACACGAGCCCGGCTTACATTATTCAATCACATCTTTCGTGTGAAGGAGTTTCAGATTCTCAGTCAGGCGAGCAAGCAGCGCTTTCGTTTCCATCCAGAGGAGAGGAAGGCTCGGTTGGTCGTGCTGTAGTTTTGCAGGCAGAGCCCCACTGAGCTGTCATGCTTAACCTAGTTCACAGCTCCAGCTCCAGCTCTGTCTGGAGGGGACTGCTGGTGGGGGAGGGGTTCAGAGCTTCTCTCCTCTCCTCCATCTGCTTCTCTATCTCTCTGTTTCTCTCTATTCCTCTCTCTCCTCCCTCCCTTCCCCACCACGCAGCCAGGAATAGACAGATAGCGTTGGCTCGGTGGCTTCAGTGCATCTCCAGGCACTATCTCTCTCTCAGTTGTACCCTCTACCTGGACATTTGTGATAAGCCGAGAGGTCTGTTTAGGCTGAGATCCTGTAAACACACGATAAGAAGTATCCATATTCCAAACGGTGTTTCCAGCTCATTGGATGGTGCGGTTACTGTAGCCAACCAAATGACTTTTTATCTATTACTCTGATTCAGCTGTGTTTTATTGCTGTAGAGGTAACAGGGCCACGTGAGTTATTGCATTATACAGGTGTGTATGTTGCTTTTATGTATATCAGCACTGCAAAGTCCATAACAGTTTTACAATGTTTACTACAAAGACAAAAGTATGTGAAAGGTGACACTGCAAACAGGAGGACTAGAATAACAAAGACTAAACGGACGCTCGAGGCATTATGTACATATGAGCAGCTTACCTCACCTTTGTGTCATAGAGGAAATTACTTTCAGTGCTGTTACTTGTTCAGTATTTTTGCATTAGTAAATATTTATTTACATATGAATCAATTACATAATAATTATGATAATGATTTTGGTTTCCTACAATAAATGAACATGATCAGCTGCGATATTGACGTTTAAAATGCATGCTCCCCTCATAGAAAAACATAGTACTGTCAAAACTAAATTAAATTAAATTAAACATGCAGAGTCAGATACACTTCCATAGGAGACTAAATTCAGGTGAAAAAGAACAATATTTAAAGTATTTTTTATGCAAAGATTTGAATTATCACCCTATATAAAAGCAATGCTCTATATATTTAAATGTGAATGTTCACTAAAAATATTTTCTTTCTTCCAGTTACTACCTGTACACATACGACAAGATGGTGGCTCCCAACGTGTCTCTGCGGAGGGAGGCGGAGATGAGCCCCGAGATGTTCGGAGCTCTGCTCAAACACCACTACAGCCGCAGAGTGCTGGGCCACGACGAGCCGCCCATGGGTCAGTAGTGATGCACACATTAATATTCACAGAGTCAACACGCACTGACAAACAGAAAGACATTTATTGAATATGCACACATGCCATAAGAATCCAGAAATTAGATTCAGATTACAACCACATTTCTACAAACAAAACAAAAAGCAAGCTTTTATGTTAATGTTGGAGCACTTTTCTGGCAATCTAGAGAAGTATTTCAGGAGCTACGACCAAGTTCCCAAGACATACTAAAGACCGTCTTCCCTGTAGATACGATACAAATGAGGCAATACTGAGTGAGGTCATCCAACACACACTTTTCACGCCTTTCAGTAATGATGTTATGATCCATTATGTAAAACGCTGCACTCAACTCTAATAAAACTAAAGTAGAATATTGCCTTCTCTTACTTGACCTTCTGGTGAAGGAACATGCAACAACCTACACTCCATAATAATTATGTTCACGCAAATTAAAGAACTGAAAAGAGCAGAGCAGATAAAAGATCAAAGGGCAGGAAATTGCTGCTAATTTGTCCACTAAATTATTAGCTTTAGAACTAGCTAATATTATGTGCGTGCTCTGGAGTCTAGTCATTTTACTCAACGTGTGACGGGAGGTGAAGTGACATTTCAACTTTGTATGAGGAGCATTAAAAATCGTTAGGATATTAACAAAAATTAATAACAATGGAAATAATAAAGACATTTTATAATGCATGTACTTTAAAACTATGCATAAAAGTTAGGTAATAGTTTACTCTAACATCCATAATTCAGCATTTATAATCAGCAAAACAGTATTAACATTTAATAAAAGGCTCATAAAAAACCTTCATGTAGTTATAGATGTAAATGTTTATTAATGTGTTTCTCAACAACTGCAGCTCCTAATGTTGGCTCCCATAACTGGATACTATGCATAATGATAGTAATAATTAACGATGGTATAGTAAAACATTGTTGAAATGATATAAATATGTCTGCCAAGAGGATGTTACGTATAGTTGTTGACAAAGGCAGTACATTAATAAACACTTAAAATGTTCTTACAGCTGTGTACAACTACATTAAATTATGTTACAAACCAGTCATGAAATATTACTGCAGTGCTTATAAATGTTAAATAAGGGGTTTCAAGTAAAGTGTTGCAGAAAGTAGTAAAATGATGATAAAATAGTATTGATTTAGAATGTGAAAGTAC
Source organism: Plectropomus leopardus (assembly GCF_026936395.1). Lineage (NCBI taxonomy): Eukaryota > Metazoa > Chordata > Actinopteri > Perciformes > Serranidae > Plectropomus > Plectropomus leopardus. The sequence goes on along the minus strand of NC_142187.1, from coordinate 28,570,639 downwards.
ATTTTTTTGACAACAGAGACAGAAGTTTAAAGCAAAAAGAAACTTCTGCATTTTCCAGTCTAAGTGACTATGATTATAGGTGTCTGACAACGTAACAGAGTAGAGCCTATAGACAAATCAAACGTTTTACCTCATGTTTCACAGATCTGCTTGTTAGTGTGTGTAACTCAGTCTTGGTCATTGAGAAATCTTATTCTGAAATCTGATGATAGTTAAGAAAGCATAGCTTCACGTTATCTAAAGATTTTCAATGTGACAATTTGAAAAAAGTCAAAGTTGTAGGAGAATTCTCCGTATGTGAGACTTTGCTACACTCACTAACAAACAGATCTGATCTGCGAAAGGTGAAGACAAATATTCCATTTCTCCGTGGAGTCTTCTCTGTTATGTTACCAGACAACAACAAGCTGAGCCTGTCAGTGGTGAAAACAAGCACTTTTAACGGACGTAAACTGACGGTGCACTATTGCCTATAGGGATTACAGTCAGCCGCTCTTATGATACTGGAACAGTTTAAAAAACTGCTGTCCCCATTAATCACAAAAACGTGAGAAGATAAAATCAGACGCTTCCCTTCAATTTAGTTTAAGAACCAATTTCAGGCCAAAATATTTCCTCAAACGAGAGGCAGACAGCACAGATGATCATTGAATTATTAACAATCACATAATAAACACTGAATGTACATTAGACGCATCAACACGGCTGACACATGCCTACTATAAATACATGACACGCATGCAGCATACGATTTACATGCATCCCACACGAGCAGAAGAGACATGCTGATCATGTTGAATGCATCTCAAAGAGCGGACACGTGCCGACTGTATACATACAACCGATAGTAAACTACCCCCCCCACACACACACATACACACACTCACACACACACACTTAACATTGCAGCCTGCAGCGATGCACATAATCATGCATTGACCTTCACATAAAGACTCTGGGGGGCACCTCAGTATTGATGAACAAGAAGGGTGGAAATGGCAGTGACCTGTTCTCTGCACTGTTTTAATGTGCATGTTAAAGTGTGAGGATTGCGCCTTCATTAATGAGATGTGTATATAAACTTCTATATAAAGAGAGAGAAAGGGAGGATGAATCATGGGAATGTTTTTTGACTGCCATTGTTACGCCATGTCTGACTGCCAGGCTGCGTCTCTCATATCTCTCAGGCGTTCTGCTCCCCCCTTTTTCTCCTCCAACCAATCTGTCTCTCTTCCCTCCATCCTTCCTCTCTTTTTCCTGGCAGCTTTTTTCCCACATCCTTCCCGAGTCCGTCTGCTCCTGCACTTTCTCCCCCATCCATCCGTCCTCGACTCTTTCTTCTCCAGCTCCCTTCATCTCCGCCTCCCTCACAGTCTGCTGTCACCCCCCTTCTCTTCTTCCTCTTCATCCTCTCTTTTTTCTCCCCATTGAATGCTTTTCCTCCCCCAGTCTGTCTCTCTCTCTCTCCTGCTTATTTTCTTTTGATCCACCACCAAATGACCCACTCCTGTTATTTGTGTGCTTCTACTATCATATTTGTGCTGCGCAGAGCATGTATGTGGGGGTGTGTATGCACATGCGCAAGCCAGTCAGTAAACGAGTGTCCTCTCCAGTGCCAGACATGCTGTGCACAGAGCACGCTGTTTCCTGTCACACACGCATACTGCATGAATATATTATTCCAGTAAACAACTCTCCGTTCTTAAGCTCTCTTTCCCTGTTTTAGTTAAGTTTGGGTTTGTTTTTTTGCACACGACAACGACATACTATTCAGATGAAGAAAAAATGAGAAATGTGTCAAGAGAGGTCAAGAAGCCAGAGGCCTTACAAACTGACGCCCCCTCAAAAGCATCAAACAGTAAAAAAAAAAAAAAGAAGAAAGAGAGAGAAAAAAACCCTAAACTAAAGAAAATAAAGATAAGCAGTCACTATATATATATATATAATAAAACAAGAAATACATAGAAAACAATGCAAAGACAAAAAGAAAAATGTAATGTTTGTTTTTCATATCATCTTTTTATCTTCTCCATAAGAAAAAATATTGTCTTCAGCAACCTAAAACATTGCAAATAGTTATATGTATATATGATGACATATGACAAGATGGTAAAAATATATTAAAGAATTTATAGAAGTTATTCATTTAAAAAAACATTCTTAGATACAATGTACATACTGTGTGTATAAAAGGCCACTTTAAAGTAGAAAAAACTCAAATAAGAATGAAGAAAGTTTGAATAAATAAAATAGATATATAATAAAATCATTTTTAAAATGATATAAAGTTAATATGAAGTAAATAATGGTTGCATCAAAACTATTCAGGAGACAGTATTTGTATTTACTCCCACGCCCTAAACGGGAACACATACTGCTGGGCTGCGACTGCGTGTTTTCATTCCAAAATATGTCCAGCGAGACACTCCTCTGAGTTCCCTGGAATGTATCAGGAACAGTTCCCAGATTATTCATCTTATAAATTAGGGGCTCGTAGGAAGATGACTCCGCTCAGGTTTGATCATTTCCTTTTAAAATTCTCTAATGATAATGAGCTCTTGATAATGTGCAGTTTATCATTCCATATCTGTACGCCGCGAAATCTGAAGGGAATCTGCCGTCATCATTACGAGCCTACACATGCCCCACTGCAGCATCTGCGCACATGTGTCTTTGTGTTCGTGAGATGGTGACACCTGGTTTGATCCTTTTCCCGTGATGTGAACCTTTAAAGGCCGCAGCGAATGAACGAGCCAGAGCTTGAACAGAGGAGGAGCCCACGCAGAGCAGCGCGGCTCCCACACAAGGCCCTTTATTCCTCTCTCTTCTTTCTCAGCGTCTGAGGGTGCACAAACACACACACACACACACACACACACACAATTTGTGGGTGAGTGTTTGGTTCCTCGGCTGTTGCCATGCCGCGCTCGTGCTCACGCTGAGAAAGAGGTGTGAGCTTTTATGAGGTTGTGCGAGGGTGTTACTAAGCGTAGGTGGGAGTTTGCACCAGCTCGGCTCGCACTTCCTGTCTTTCAACCACCTCCTCCTCTTCTTTTTTAAAACTCCTTCCTTCATCCTCCTCTTCCTCCCTCCTCAGATCTTCACGCGTCGCCTCCCGTTGCTGCTGGCGCCGAGGAGGCCAAATCCCAACGTGCCGCTGCTGCCTCGGCCACTGAGCGGGAATGCCAAACCCAGGCAGTTTCCATGGAGACAAGCAGCCTGAGCTGCAAGAAAGCCACCCACACCCCCGCCCACACCCCTCCTCCTCCTCCTCCTCCTGCATCGTTGTTGTCACCGGTAACGGAAGTACCGGCTAAGGACACGGGCTCTGCCACGAGCAGCGCTGTGGCGGCGGTGGGGGGGCTGGAGGACGACAAGGACAGGATTGTTGTGGAGATCATGCAGATGTACAGCAGGCAGCAGGAGAAGCTCAACTCCACCTTGCACAAGCAGCTGCAGCTGGAAATGGTGAGTTGGCGGACGGAAAGAACAAAGACCAAGATAAATGAGCCGCTGACTTCACCAGAACTGTCCTCGCCTATTAAAAGTGTCCTTGATGTAGCTGTGGAGGTGATGCTCCACCTTCCACTGACCCCTCCATCTCTCCCTCCTGTAGCTGAAAAAACAAAAGCCTATCCTGTCCAAATGTTGGTATCAGATCAGTCTACAATTTATCAAACCCCCCACTTCATGTGAATTATAGTTTCACTGATGTATATTGTGATTTATGTAAACACTTGATTTCAGTTTGAACAAATAGAGTTGACCTGCATTATGCAGGGTTCCACTATCATGGAAAACCTGTAAATGAAGCAATTTCACAATCACATTAAGTAAAGTAACATAACATTAAATATATTTTCTGTAGCTGACGTAACATAGCTTTAATATGTAACAACGTGACATTTTGGTTACTTTTATTTATTTGTTAATCAGGAAGGTTTCTTCATTTTCTCCCATTCCGTCTCCCTTCATGTCTGCCCACTAGACAGCAGTTTTTTTTAGGATTTTTGGCTTCAGGGTAAATTGCTGCTTTTTTTATATTTATTTTATTGCCACGTGGGATTGGAAGGCATGTCATGTGAGAAAAAAGTTGAAAATTGTCCCTTTTTAAAAATTACTTGACAAGTTAAGTGTATATACACAAAACTTTTATTTTGCAGTCTTTCACACCTTTGTCCTTAATGCCCTTGACCACATCCATAATCCCACTGAAGTTCCCATGTACAGTTTATGATTATATCTGAATTTTGGCAGCTTATAAGCAGTTGGAGCATCCTGCTGGCATCGTGGTATCACACATCGACCTCTCTGTGGAGGAGCAGAAATGTAAAGCATTTTTCTCTGCAGGGGTCAGTGAGATATCACATTATTATTGTTATTTCCCCTGACTCAGTCTCTGTGTCTGCAGGAGCTGGAGGCAGTGCGCGGGGGCGAGGCGGCGAGGCTACGGGAGCTGAGCGCCGAGCAGCGGGAGCTGCGCAGCGAGCTGGAGGCGGTGCACAGCGAGCAGGCGCGGCAGCTCAGCCAGGCCCGCCAGGAGCAGCTGGAGCTGGAGACCCGTCTGGAGCAGCTCCGACAGCAGGCCTGCGCCTGCGAGCCGGGGGCACAACGCCAGCAAGAGGCCCACTACACTGCACAGGTACAGACCAGGAGGGAAACACGTGCGCGCACAGACTGATTTTGGCATCAGAAACAGTCTGAGTGAATCACAGTGACACGTACAGTATGCACGCTGGCTTGCATCGCCCAACATATGGCATTTTTTATCTCAGACATTACATCGCAGTGCTCCAATCAAAATGAAGGACACATCAGTGCAGCTCTGTTAATACTTCCTTACAGTTACAGCCAATGAATTAACTTTTCTAAAAACATATTTCTATAAATAAGAAAGAAAATTGGGCTTTATGAGGAAATACTTACAGTTGCAGTAACAGATGATATACAGTGTAATATAAACATCACACTATAACTCTCAGTATATATGGACCACTGAATGCTGGTTAAGTGTTAAACAATATTTCGAACTCTATGTTTTTAATCTGCGTATTAGACATTCATCATCACCCACATGTTTCCTCTCAGGGAGCAGAGAGTGTTTCCTACCAAAACCTTGAGAGCGGAGATGTGGTCGCAGTCTTTCTGTGATTGAGAGTTTCCCAACTCAATAATTTTCTGTGTCCTGTATGAGTCACTGTGCTGTCGGAGAGTGTGAAAACACACATACACGCACTCAGAGCCTTTGTTTGGGTTTCCACCAGACTTAATCTGGAGGTAGGTTCTGTTATGTTGGCCTGAGCTGTGGTCTGCAGCATCCCCCTCCTGTCAGTCACTGACGCCGCCCCGCCCCCCCCTTGGCATCAAACGCAGGATGTCTGCCAGTCGCTCAGTTAGGAAAGAGCATGTGTTTGTGTGACTATGAGATTATCGCCGGTCTGAAACTAAACATTGTTGGAAGTCTTTTTCTAGTTTCACAAACATTTGCAAATGTCTCTAAAAACAAAGAGGTGAATCTGACGCGAAATGTAAGAACCAGCCAACACGTTTACATGTACAACATATTCAGGTTTTTTTTCAATTATTTTCGAAAAAGACAGTATTCTTATACTGAGCTGTTTCCATGGCTGATGAGAATGAATGTTCCACTATTATTCCTGTTTACATGCAGTCGTTTATACCAACCTGTTATTTATCATGTTAAAATATAGAAATGTGGAAGCTGCTGTTGCCATTTACATTTTGCCACCTGGTGCGCAGCATGCACACACACACACACACACACACACCAAAAATAAAGCACTTTTTTGAAAAAAAAGGAAGTGCTTTACAAGGTTGATTCCAGATTTAAAACAATGCAGGATTTAAGCAAATAAATTTCAAGAAATTCAAAGAAACAGAAACCCCATAAAAAGAATAAATACCACCATTGAGGAAGATAAACAAAGTTCGCAGCTGAGTGCCCAAAACTTGTACTAAGTTATATAAAATCAGACAATAAGAATAATATAAAAAATATTTTAAAAAATAATAGTTAATGACAATATTAGATGATAACAATAATGACAATAAAGTAAGACATTTTAAAAACGAACAGTGTGCTAAAATCAGGAGTTTTCAATCGTCTGACATTTTTAATACATCCAGAACAACATGACTCAAGACAGATTGTTTTTAAATGTGATAATGTGCTAAACTAAATGTCCTATAGTGACCTCATGTCTGTCTGTCTGTCTCCTCCCAGTTGTCGGAGCTACGTCAGCGGCTGGAGCGAGCGGAGGCGGACCGGCAGGAGCTGCAGGAGGAGCTGCGCAGGGAGCGTGAGGCGCGGGAAAAGCTGGAGCGCACAATCAGCCAGCTCAAGCAGCAGATGGTCCAGTCCGCCACGGTGGGAGGCAGCCCCTCTCCTCCTCTTACCCCTTCAACCGGACCCCCTAACGCCCACTCCCCGACCTCCTCCTTCTCAGAGGCCCCAGCGGCTGCCCAAAAGTAACTGCCACCCCCCCTCCTCCCTCCTCAGGCGCCTCCCTCATTCTTCTCCCCGTCAGCCGCCAACTCTACAGACACAAACAAATCAGCCTGAAGCAGAACGGAGCTCCGCAGGCTGTTTTTAAGTTGTGCATCTCACCCTCCCCTTTTTATTTCAGTGTAGGACTTTGTTTTTGTAATTTAACATCACTTAAAAGTTTTATGTTGTTTTTTTTATTCTTTCATTTCCTTCCCCTTTCTTTAAACAGTATTTAAAGATTTTTGGGCATGTATGTTGGATTTAATTTATAGTTTTTACTGAACAAACAGCTGCTTCACAGACGGGAGTTTGGTCGAGTCGAGACGAACTCAACCCTTCACTATCTTCTCCCTCCTTTTTCTCCCATCCCGTCTTGCTGTCTGGATTCTGGAGCTAATGACTTTCAGACTTCAGCTCGGACACACAGACTTCATGCTACTACCTGGCGCAGCAGCCGGCGCCCTCGGACGTATATGGGTGCCCGGTTGCATGCCCCCTTCTCTGTACGTACAGCCCAAACGCTCAAGTACCAGCGACTGCAGGAAACTGCATGGACATTTTTTTTTCTCCTTATAAAACAGAAAGAAAATCATGTTAAAAAAATCTATATGGAGGAAAAAGACCTTTGCTGTACAAAAAAAGACATTTTGCAGATGTCGTAAAACCTCATGAAAATATGCCAATAGTGACGCTGAACTTGAAATGAGTGTTTTTGAGTGTGACCCCCGCCCCCCAACACAAGGTAGCTAGCTAGCAAATGGCCTGGACCCCAGCTGCTCCTCACACAGACTCCTCTTCACTCTGCCGGGCAGCACCTGGACGCTCCTGTCCAAACAGTCTGTCCACCAGCTGCCCCGCGTCTCCTCCGCCCCGCCTCACACCCTCCGCCGCCGCACGTTAACGTCACCGCCCTCTGCTGGGAAGCTCCTAAACACTGTGGTTTTCACCCACTATAGACGAGACAGGAAACACTGTGCTCTCTCCAGGCTCGGCATGAAGAAGCTCACGAGCGGTGTTACGCACTTAACACGCTTTTCCTCCCCCAGAGCCCCCTGGGAAAGGAATGTGTCTGGACACGGGGGCCGGTCGAGCCGGTGTAGCTTTTCTAAGAAAGAAAAAGCTGCGTTACCATAATACATCCTTGCATGCCCGCACACACTCGAGTGTGTTGAGGCAGAACAATGGCCCCGGCGTTCCCAGCAGACGATCAAAGCTGCGGCCTGTTTTCCGGGCTTCTCTTTTTGTATCATTTGACGGTTTTTATCCTGTTTGTCAGAGCGTCATCTAAGAAATGTGGGTCGCAGGTGAAAGCAGTTAGGTTTGGGCCCTGCTTCACGTTATTCTGCCTGGCTGAACAAACAGCTCCGTGGCAGGAAGAGGAAGAGAGGATTGAGGGGAGCGCTCGGGGGTAGCGGTGCACTCTCCCCCTGCGGCAGGCTGGGTGGCCCAGACGCCAGGGGTACAGAGGGAGCGCTTTTTGTTTAGTGCCGTCAGAATGGGGGCAGCTGTTGTTGTCTGTGGGCCTCCGCCTGCCCGCGGGTGAGACTGTACAGGATCCCCTCCCTCCCTCGTCCTCTCCCACAAAACGACCACTCACACTCACCCGTCCATCCATCTCCAGTGCCACATCAGCTGGGGGCGCGCAGCGTTTTGTAGACGCCCAGGAGAGCGAGCAGACGTCCAGCTGGAGGAAGAGAGGACTTTTATTGTGTCGGTTGCCGGGCAAAAAGCGCTTTTTATTGCCACTAAGGAGATCCCTGTAAGCGAGTGTGTGTGTGCGTGCGTGCGCGTGTGTGTGTGTGTGTGTAAATAATTGTTTTAAAAAGAGAAAGGGGGATCGGCCTCAGCTAAACTCTGAGCTTTTTTTTATGCATCTGCTAAAAAATGCAAATTGATAGACATTCCACTGTGCTCCATCCTGTTCAATGCAGAGTTTCTTACACAGCTTCCCTTTACAGAGACAGACCTTAGAGAGCGGGCAGAGGACAGTCGTGGTTTGTTGATCGTCATTGAAGCAGGTGCAGGTGCAAGCCAGTAAAATCAAACCCACACCGCAAATGTACACTCTACTGTTCCATTTATTGAAATTATGAAAGAAAAATATTTAACGTATTAACTAAAGATTTATATTCACTTTGTAAATACAGTAGTCATTAATATATTAACTGTTCTTATATGAAAAATCTTCAAAAGGTTATATAAATTGGACCAGAACTAAGGCTTCAGATGTTTTTTGCTTTCTTTTTTAAAAAGTCGAGTGGATGTAGGGGAGTGAAACGCATGGTTTACCGAGACATGGTGATGCAGGACAGACAAAATAGGAAAAATAATACTTTGTTACACACTCTCCCCCCCTCTTTCTTCTGAAATGATGCATTCGTTTTTTTGTGGATTTCATCTCGACAGACTGTTTAACGTGTAATGTGATGAGCTTTTTCCCTCTTTGTTAATCTCCCCTCCTCCCCCGAGATAAACTGAAAACATTTATTAAAGAAAATGCATTTTGGGAAGAAAAGAAAAGAAACAAAAAAATTATGATTTTTTTGCATGTTTTGATGCCCCTTATGTTTTGTGTCACCGGGCCAATCTATCAATCTGTTCATAGTTTAAAAAAAAAAAAGAAAAGAAAAGATGTTTCCCCGTCACATAACACACAAACTATTGAGATGGCTCATATGCATGAACATTGAACATGTGCAAGTTTTATATCATTATTGGTTAAGAGGTTGGATAAATATAAAGTCAGATTATAAAGAACAGAACATGTAGCCTAATTTGGAAATTGTGTGTATGTGCGTGTGCGAGACTGAGAAAGTGTGTGTGTGTGTGTGTGTGTGTGTGTGTGTGTGTGTGTGTGTGTGTGTGTTGGCCTCCCACGTCTGAGTGAAGCACAGCAACTTTGAAAAAGGGAAAGAGAAAAACTTGCTCATGTAGCTCTGGATGTGTAGTTCCGTTTTCTGATCACGTATCCTCGTCTGGATGTGTAAACATCACTCAGAAAGATAATCAGTATTAGTTTCATTGAATTAATTACCTCTTCAGCCAACAAAAAAACGAAAAAGAAAAAAAAATCATCACATTAGCAGATAATGTTTACTCTAATTTGTGTATTTGCATTTTATACACAAGGGGGCATCGTTTAGCTTCTATAATTATACACCATAATAAAAAAATGTAAATGATAGGGGAGAGAAATCCCCTTTAAGACGGTTTGCTGGGCCTTTTTGCATTTTGCAGTGTTATGAGAACTTGGATATGCTTTGTACAGAATTTTTACAGGTGTGACGTTTGCCCGACAGACAGGTGAAACGAGCAGACCACGTGGACACGTTTGAATACAGGACTTAGAGATTTACATACCCGGCGCCTCCCGGCTCTGTGAGGAAAAGTAGTAAACAAATCCAAGGTGACCTTTGAACTGTTTGAATGCTTTGTAGTTGGGTGCCAGTAATTATTCTATGCCAGTGTAAGGGACGCAGGAAGTACGGCTGCATCGGTGATTGATGACACAGATCGCTGGTTACTAAGAATAGATATGTTTTAATTTATACACATCCTGCTATAGATGAAAAAAAAGAAAATGGCTTTGCTAAACAGAACCCTTTTCCCCTCGATGCTGTTCTGAAACATGAAACACAGTGTCTGTGTTTGACCATTGCATACTACGTTGCCAATACTACAGTGTGATGAGACTTTTGTTCTTGCATGAATCGAGACACTGTTCTCCTACCTCATGTTGTGATATAAAAAGATGTTTTTTAAGCAGAAGACACTGCATCTCTAACTGTTTATCATCATTGATATTTACTAGTAAAGTACATACCTGTAAATGCTTTTAGCTAATACCTCAGTTGTATCTAGTGTTTGTTTTTTTTTCTGTTTTTGCCCTCCCCTGATTTCAGATCTTGTAAATATACCCTGTATAGACAATGAACTTGGATCAAATTCAAGTAAAGTTCTGTAGTGTCGAACCACAGTCGTCTTTCGCCTTTCTTATCTCCCCGCGGTGCTGATTTTGTCCTGTTTTTTAGTTCACACATTTGCATAAAAATACTCACTGAAAGCTATGAGAGCTGCTGATGTGGTTTTAACTTCAGCCCCTTTAATGAAGGTGATTTAACCCTTTAACAGTCACACTAAGAAATACCTTTGAAAAAAAAATGGACATTATAGACTGCCGAATATGTTAACAAAACATCAGTTTAATAAAAAAAAGAACAACTACAACATTTTCCTAGTAGAATGCATTGTAAAAAGTGCAAAAGTCAATGTAATATTATAGAAATCGGAAAAAAGTAACTTCGTACAATTAACACGAAAAAAAGAAAGGAAAAAATAAATAGATGGAAATAAAAATGAACCTAGTGAAAGAAATCTGTGTACAATTTTTGGTAAAAAGAATCATTTGTAAAAGTTATATAATTAAAATCTGAAAATTAAAGTAACTTAATAAAGTAACCGACCACAATATGAACACACAGAATTGTGGTGCACACACTTAAAACAGAGAGGAGAAAACATCTCCCCCCGATTACATTTCACTTTAAAAAAGGCAGTTAGTCAGTGGGATCTGTATTTTGAACATGCCAAATGAAATAGAACAAAATAACATACAAGCAAGAAAAACAACACCAGAATGCATATCGGACATATTCAGTAAAGAAATTTAACTATTTCATTTGCGAAAAGGAGTAGGAGGACGTGAATACTTATCACATCCTCCCCGTTTAAAAGTGTTAGTAGATCAACAGAATACGAATTACTCATTTGAGTAATTCTTCATGGAAAATAACAAAAATTTGCTGATTCCAGCCTATCAGATGGGAATATTTTCATTTTTTATTTGTCGTTTAGGGTAGATAATTTGTCTTGCATCTTCAAGCTCCCAACAATCACCAAAATAGCATTAATTTTTTAAAAATAAAAAAACATCTGTCAGATTAATCAATCATATATATAATCAAAATGTAAACCCTGAATATGTGAACAGCAGAGTTGGCAAAAATGTAGAAATACTTGTTACAAGTAAAACTCCTGAATGCAAAACTTTACTTAAGTAACTGTATGAAAATATTTGCATTGAAAATACTTTAAGTACCAAATGTCAAAGTACTTGTTTTTTGGAATGGTCCATTTCAGAATAATTTATGTAAAATTATGATTACTGATTAATTAATGTGTAAACATCACTTTTATATTGATAAAGACTATTTTTTCTCTCTTCATTGTACCTTGCACTCATTTTAAGAAATTAATCTAATTAAACGAGTACGAGAAATTCATCTTTTAACTCGTTCAGATCGATCGATCGACGAACTGTCACGTGACTCCACCTGACGACACGGGCTTATTTGATTGGATGTCTGTGAGCCAGTCACGCTGATCCATATAATTCAAACTGGACTGCGGTAGAGCCACGCCCCTTTTTAAAAATATGGACAACCACGAGACAAGCAAGGTGGGCGGCGATTGGACAATGGAGGAGGACGCTGGGAGTGTTTGGAAGTGAACGCGGGAGATCGACCGAGAAACGAAAGAAATCCCGTAAACAAATGAAAAATGCGGAGAAAGTTGAGGTTTTGTGTGTCTGCCCAGTGACCTGTTTCCCACTGAATGAGAGAGTCCAGGTAAAGGTGAAGAGCTGGACGGTCCACGCTGTTTCCGGATGTCAGGGTTTGACAGGGAGACTAAAGAAAAAGTAGCAACCTGCAGTTCCTGCCTGGACAGGGTGTTTTTGGACCATGTTTCCTATCCAGTGAGACAATGGAGGTTTGGACATTGTTTATTTGTCCGACACTGAAACGTGTGGTAAATGTGGAGGACATAATTGAGACAGAGACTGAACCAGAGAGTGAGGGACATTGTCAGGGACAGATTTAAGAAAAGACATAACTGTGAGAACATTGGTGGCACGAGCTATGGGCGCGAGGCTGCGTCCGTAAAGATTAAATGAGGTTTTTGGCTTTTTTGGCGATGCTGATAAATTGCTGTGCTGGTATGAAGAGAAAGTCGGAGGAAATAGAGGACATTATTGATGGCGAGGAGGTTTCTGGATGTTGGAGACGTTTCGGGAAGTAGCTCAGATACGTTAGAGAAGGAGCGGGAAAGGAAGAGGTACTGTGATTATTATTATTATTATTATTATTATTATTATTATTATTATTATTATTATTATTATTATTATTATTGTTTATCCTCAGTTAGTGGAGACCGTAGGTTGAATCCAGTAGGTGTCGGTAATGCGACGTTATGGACGCCAACCGCCGTTAAACCCAACAGAAGAGACGAGCAGGAAAAAAAGGTGATTTTCAGTCTGTTTATCATGTTGTTAAAGTGCATCATTTGTGTTAAAACTGAACGTAAAAATGCCTAAATCACTGACTGGATCAGATGATAATGCATCTTTTTGATGATGTTGACATGATTTTCCACCTCCGGATGTTTACATCATACTGTTTTCTCGAAATATATCAGAAATTTAGGTTATATTGAGTTGTGATTACAAAAACAATACAACATATTTACACCATTTGTTTTAAAGCATCACTTTAATCAATGACAGGAGGTAACTATTCATGTGTTTTTTTCCTGGTAATTTTAAGGTTTTGGTGTGTTTTGATTGCTTTTAAAGATGTTTCTCCTTTGGGTACTTTTACTCTTAATACTTCAAGTATATTTCTCTGATAATACTTACTTTTACTGAAGGAAAGGATCTGAATACTTGGTCCACCACTGATCATCACAAAGCCGAGCAAGCAACATAAAGACACAGTATCTCTACATTAACTTGCTTGCTCTGTCTTGTGATGATGATTTGAAAACGCCCGACAAACATCTCTGTTAGAGCAAAAAGATGCACAATTAAAAATTACTGTGAGCTTTTAATGCAGCGTGCAGATCATCTGAAGCCTGATTAAAAAGTGAACAAATGACCAAACTCAACAGAGTCCTCTCTCCTCGTACCACAAATGTCTGCACCATCACGACACTTCATTCAGCAGTTGTTGAGAAACTTCAGTCTGGGTTCAAAGATGTGAACCGACCAACAGATCCACGCTCCTAAAACCGTGCTGCTACATTTGCTACCAAGACACAAATGTTTGTCCTCCAATAAAACACCGAGGCCTCTGCAGCTAATTCCACCTCCTCTAACACGAGTCCTGTTCGCTTTGTGTGGTCATGATCTGTCCTCTGTGGCCGGGCTAAATTTAAATCTCCACTCACAGAAGCTGTCGGGAGGAGCGGCTGCCAGGCCCTGAGCGAGCCGCGAGGCCGGACAGACGGCACATAAAACGAGTGCAATCAGGAGGCTGTTGATGAAGCAGAGCCAGGCCACGCTCAGACCCAGGTACGCAGGTATTCCCAGCGGCAGCAGCAGGAGCACGGCCAGAAAAAGCAAAAATAAAGCCCATGTGTCCAGAAATATACGCAGGGCTTGTTGAGCAACACTCCTCCTGCAGCGAGCTCCACTTTTGTTTGTAATTTCGTCTCTCAGAGGAGGTGTTTTTAATAATCGCACACTGCTCCCAGCATGCAGTGCTGCACAACCCAGACTCAGGAGGAGAAACATAAAAACCTGCAGGATCTGAGAGGAGTGGAGGACCCAGCACCGGTGTATCAGGGTGTGAGGGACGTCCTCCATGACGGGAGTGAAGTCAGACAGCAGGAAGACGTAGAGAGCTGCGAGGCACCACAGGAGGCCGCTCACAACCAAACAAACAATCCCTCTGACCCCGGCCCTGCTCGGCTGCAGCCTTCCAGTGACGGCGAAGAAATGATCCAAACCGGCCACGACTGCGACAGGCCACTGCAGAGCGCTGTAGACCTGTCCGCAGACCTGAACCAGCAGACACACGTGGTACCTGGTCAGCCTGAGGCCCAGCAGGAGGACGTGTCCGTCAGCGGGGACGTGGAGGGCGGTGACAGAGAGGGTCAGCAGTGTGTCGATGACTGCGAGGGAAACGCTGAAAACCCCGAGGAAGTTTTTACAGATGTGGTTCCTCTGGAGAAACACCAGGCTCCAGTTGAGCAGACATTTTCCTCCCAGACTGAGCAGGAGGGAGGGCAGCGAGAGATTCATGGTGGGAGTTTTTAACCAGAGGTGCAGCAGGGACTGTGGGACATTGTGGACACTCTGCTGCTGCAGGAGGGAGACAGGGTTTTAAATTCAAGTTCAGATTAACCCTTACATCATCGTAGGGGTCAGAAATTCCCCGCCACTACGTTTTACAGCATATAAAACCCCCTAAATGATCTTTTGTTCCCAGAATCACCCCAGCGTGAAAAACTTTGTTCACATTTCCATGAAAGCTGCAAATCCACGGTTAAATTCTTGTTTTGGGTCATTTTTGACCTGGCAGTTATAAAATCATTTTCATACACACACACACACACACACACACACACACAGAGTCTGTTAAAGAGCTTGTACATTGTAGTGAACGCTAACACACGGGGCGATATTGATGTATAAGCTCAAACATTGCCAAGAAATTGTACACAGATTTTTTTTTCACTAGACTCATTTTTATTTGCATCTATTTATTTTTTCCTTTCTTATTTTGATGTTAACACCCCCAGCGTGTCAGGCCAGAGATTACCGCTCATTTTTTCAAAATTTTAAAACTTAACTTCATATACTCAGTGATTTTTTTTAAAAAATAATTAAAATCTGGCTGTGTGCACTATGACATTTTTCTGAATTTTTCTCTCACACAGGAGCAAAAACAGCAGGATCCTGGCTGAAAGTCCGGAGTTTAATGCAGACTTTCTCGCTCTTTAAACTGCAGCAGTTGCTTGGAGTGTCAAAAACCATTATTTTATTTTATTTTAATTTATTTTATAATTGTTCTAAGACAAAAACATGAAACTCATCAGAACTGTTTGGATGTGGCCAAAATAGGAAAAACCCATCGACTCTTTGTCAGATTTTGACTCAAATATTGCTTTACTCTGAAATTCCAAATTATACCTGCCCACTTCACTTCAGTGAGAGCTCAGAAAGATGCAAATAAACAGAAGTATTTCCTGTAACAAAAACTGTTCCAACTTTGGCAGAAAATATATATTTATGTTTTCAGAGCTTTTCAATAAAATTGCTAACATTATCATTTTTCTTCAGCTTTTACAGGAACCAAAAAAAAAGCTCATACCTGACAGAAACACTTCCTGTGTCTGCACGGAGACAGTAGGTGAGTTTCTGTTAACCCTTTTTTTCTTTCGCTTTTATAGGTCACATGATGCTATGGCTTTGTGCTTGTTGGTAGGAACTGGCTCCTGCAGGCTTGATGCAACAGGCGCTACAAGACGTGATTTTGCTTCAAATAACCCTTGAAAAGGTGAGTGGATCATCAGGAAGTTTCGAACCCACAATTCCTCTCTGAAATTGTGAAGTATTACCTCTCAGGAATCCCTCATACGTGGCCGCTCCCATGATAAGGGGCTTGCCTTCCTATTTTTGCTCGCATAACACGTCTACACGTTGCAGTGGCTGCAATAAAAATAAAGCTGCTAATGTTTTGAACATCCATCAGCATGCTCCTTGGATTGTTATCACGAGAGAAGTCGCATAACTGTCAGTGGAAACGCAGTCATCTTGTATTGCACTGACGTTTCAAAAAAATTAAAAAAAAAAAAAAAAAGCCCAATGTCCCATAGTAACCAGACTCCTCTTTCTTTTTTAAACCCTTCTCCAGATTAACATGATAAAAAACATCAAGTTCCTCTCAACACGTATTTGTGCTACGTAATTTCGGTTGATACCTATTAAAGCTATCAAGTCCCGATACTCAACCCCACCAACAGTATATAAAGGAGTTGGTAATAATAATAGTAATAATAATAATAATGATAATAATAATAATAATAGATGGCACTTATACTGTATAGCGCTTTTCCAGGTACTCAAAGACGCTTTACATTTAATGCAAAAATAAAAATAAATGTAGATGCAAAATAGAGAATACAAAATACATGAAATGAATGAGCACAACCTTAAACATCTACTGCAGTAGATGTAAAATACACATTAATGCAGGTGTAATATCAATCCAAAAACATATGTAACAATAAAACACTGACAGGTATGTTTTGCTGTTTATACTCACACACTTCTACTTCAGTAAGGTTTTGAATGCAGAACTTTTACTTGTGTGGTATTAGTATTTTGACTTCAGTAAAGGATCTGAACACTTATTGTTGCACTGCAATTTTTCATTTCTGCTTTTTGAAACGGTCATTTATTAATATTTAACCAATTTGACCCCCGACTCAGTGAAACAGACTGATTCATAGTCTGCAGTGACAATAATCCCCACCAGGAAATGGGGCTCAGGTACGCGGTCTAGACTGGGAGATATTAAATAAGGCTGTGGCTGTTAAAATGATACCCAGGGAAATAATGAACTCAGTGTGTGCTCACACTCTGCAGTCACACTCTGAAGTCTGTCAGAGGATGTTATATAAGAGGAATATTACAGTTATTTGTGCTGGGAAATTGTTTGCTCTGGCGTGCAGGATATTGTATCTGGGTTGATGAGAAAATTGAGATCTGAGTTTGTGATGTTTACTTTCTATAATTAAGTTGTACTTTTGGATTTTGAAGTCCATACACGTCTTCGTCTGTTTGTCACATTCTTGTGAACGTAATATCCCAAGAACACCTCAATGTAATTTCTTCAAATTTGGCACAAATGTTCACTTTGACCAAACAATTCAATGATTAGGATTTGATGGTCAATGGTCAAGGTCATTATGACCTTGGGTCAGTCTCATTAATGTGAACATGATAACTCAAGAACGCCTTGTGGGATTTTCCTCACATTTGGCACAAACGACCACTTAGACTCAAAAATTAGATATTGGTGGTTAACGTTTTAAAATCCTGAGCATACTGGTGTGATTTTTTTTCCAAAACATGGGAAGAAGGCAATGAGAAACAAAATAAGAAATTATCCAAAAATTTGCAAGAAATCAATAAAAAGCAAAGGAAAATGATCAGAAAATTTGTTTTATATATATATTTTGTATTTATTTATAAATTAAAAAATTAAACAAAAATAGAATTAAAAAGGTGCCTTACGATTATAATAATTCTGTAACATAATTTCAAATACATAATTCATCATTTTAAATAAAATTTTCCCTAACTTTTCTTTTTTCCCCTATAGTTTTCCCTAGATTTAAAAAAATGATTTTCTAAATCAATTAATTTCATCCAATTTATAGAACATTTCCTACCAAGTTGCCAATTGCTGTTTCCCCCCCATGTTTCTGAAAGAAATTGCATCAATTTGCTCAGGGTTCATCGGTTTAAATACATGTGAAAGGCATCTGAAGGTAGCACAAGAAAAGTGATGTCACTGCAGGTTTCAAAGGGTTAAAGGTTGAAGTCACTGTGAACTCGTCTGTCTCGTTCTTGTGAGCGCGATATCTCGAAAACACTGTGAGGAAATATCTTAAAATTTGGCACAAACTTTTACTTGGACTCAACGATGAATTGATTAGATTTTGGTGGTCACAGGACACAAAGGTCAGTTAACCTAGAATCCATCTTATTAATGTAAACGTGTTATTTCAAGAACACCTTGAGGAAATTTCTTTAAATTTGGCACAAACATTCACTTTGAGTAAAGAATGAACTCATTAGAAATTGGTGGAAAGTCAAAGGTCATGGTCACCGTGACCTTTTCTGTCTTATTCTTGTGAACACGCATCTCAAGGACAACTTGAAGCAATTTCCTCAAATTTAGCACAAATGTTCACTTCGACTCAAAGATGACTTTAACAGATTTTGTGGTCAACTGCCAAAGTCACTGATCTTTTGCCGTTTTATTCTTGTGAGTGGGATTTTTTACCTTGAGGGAGTTTTATGAAATTTTGCACAAACGGCCACTTGATGAATTAATGAGATTTTGGAGGTCAAAGATCAATGTCACTGTGATCTTGCATCCATCTCTTTCTCTTGAACTCATGATCTCAACAAGGCCTTGAGGCAGTTTCTTCAAATTTGGCACAAATGTCCACTTTGAAGAATGAACTGGGGCGGCCTCGAGCTCACCTGCAAGAGTGTGCACCCCATATGCCGAGGCCTTTGCAGCGGTCCGGGTTCAATTCCAGCCTGTGGCCCTTTGCTGCGTATCGTTCTGCCTCTCTCTCACACATTTCCTGTCATTCCACAGCCGTCCTATCAATAATGGGGAAAAATCCCTAAAAAATACTCTTAAAAAAAGCATGAACTGATTAGAATTTGATGGTCAAATGTCAAAGGTAATTCTAGTTATACAGCGTCCTGACATTTGACTATTTGGCCAAGGATATTAAAAGATGCACAGCTAGTTATTTTGCATAAAATCAGTTCATAGAAACAATCTCATGCCATGGTCCATTTAGTAGAGATTTTGGAGCCTTTGATCATATTAAATGATCCCCCTCCATAGATGGAGTTTGCCCACTAATCATTTTCTTCAGAGCACTTTTTGTTGGTTTAAAAGCAAATCATGAAAGTTCATTCTTCGCCTTGGAAACAGCAGTTGACAAAATCATTTTTCTGTTTCCAAGGTGAACAAAGAGCTCTCAATCTGTTCTTATTTTCTTTTCTGAATATTATATTTATTTCTGAGAAAAAATGCCCACACACTGAGGAAGAAAAGAGTTCCTCAGATGTAAAAATAATATTTTATTTCATGAGGAGAACGTGACAAAGCGCTGGTGCAGACGTTTGACTGAAAAAAAACAACATTTTTTCACATTGTGTCACCTGCTGCACGTGGAACAAATTAATTCTTTTTGCGTCAGTGACCTTTTTTGATAGTTGTTAAGCATTTTGACTAAATAAATCCATTCCTTTTGAGCATGTGAACCAGAATGACGTCTAAACTACCATTCCCCTCTCTGAAATTAATAACTCAGGGCCTTGTATGAGGATTCATTTTTTTCATCCTGTAAACCCAGAAGCAAGGCTGGGCAATATATTGACATTATATCAGTATTATGATATGAGACTACATAGATATCATCTTAGATTTTGGATATTGTAAATGTTGTCTTTTCCAGGCAGCAGCTATACATCATCATCAAAATATTAATATTGAGGTTAAACAGGACCAACAAGGAGGAATTACATTACATTTTTTATAGTGGTTAAAATATTAACAAAAGCCAACATGTTTCGACTTCTACTGGTCTTCGTCAGGGCCTCAAAAAACCATTTTTTTCAAGCCCTGATGAAGACCGGTAGTGGTCGAAACATATTGGCTTTTTTAATGATTTAGCCACTATAATAAAGGCTTTTCAGTGTAATTCCTCCTTGTTTTTCACACTTTTGGACTGCCTGGGTTGTGACCTGCATTTGATAATGGTCTACAGAGCAGTCTATCTTCCTCTTTTTCGGTAATACTGAGGCATTTGGTAAAAAGTATGATATTTAACTTTCTCCGTCTTTGCCGAACCCCACACAGAATTAACTGTTATATGGATAAAAAACAACAACAACACACACACACAAACACAGGAGTTTAGATGCTAATTTTCCTTTTCTTTATATTTATCTTGGTTGATGCTGCTCCTTTCTTTGATGCTTTCCTGTTATCAAAGAACAGATAACATCAAGCAGCCAGAGCTGCCCGCGCTTATTAGGTCAAATATCGACCCAGCCATTATTAATGAAAGTACTGAGCAAAAATACAAAGCTAGTAATTTAGTACTTTTTACTATTTACATTACACTTTTAAAAAATAAGAATATGTTACAAAGAAGTGCCAGAAGATGAATAAATCAAAGTCACCTTGACACTGATTTTTCTCATTTTGACAGGAAATTTTTTTAACAAAACACAAACACATACAAAGACAGCATTACCTTTTGGATTTATTACCTGTGTGAATGCAGTCGTCTGATGTTAAATGCAGGACAATATGTCTGTTCCCCTGTAGAGTTGATTATATATCCAGTCTCAGTGCAGCTGTACTGTGAAAAACGCTTTGTTTAGAAGGCGTGGTTGGAGGAAAGGGAAGGTGGCGGGGCAATGTGCATCAGCTCAGGACAAGGAAGTATGCAAAGCTTAAATCTTATTTGAAATGCATTTTGTGTGTGTGTGTGTGTGTGTGATGTTTGAAGAACCATCCAGTGCAAAGATACTTCTCATTTCCTGTAAGATTTTTTATGCAGTGCAGTTATAAGGCTAAAGATAATCCAGCATAAAACATCTTTACAGCACAGTTGGGACTCTAATGGGGGGCAAAGTACACAAGGTGTGACTCATAGTATTCACTGAGGCCAATCAGAGTGCAATAATAGAAGTTCAAACATTAGGTACTGCCCTGTCCAAATAAGACAGACTATGTCTTTTCTATCAGTCAAACTGTATCTGAACCCTGCTGAAGACCTGCCTCATTTTGCAAATTAAATGGCTTTTTAATCACAATTCTCTTTACTTAATCATCTACTCATGAGTGCCTGAAGTTTGCTTTTGCTCTTTTGCAAATATTTAAAGTCTTTGTCAGACAAGACAAACAGGCCACAGCCAGTTAATGTAATATGTGAATAGCTTACCCATTTACGCCGAAGGCAGAGCCACAGCTAATCACAAAATAAAAGTAATAAAATTCCCTGAAATTTATTACATCTGAAAATGTTTGCAGAGGTTAAATACGGGTATATTTAGGCAGACAGTATGAGAGAAATAATGTGTTTTTGTCTATTAAAGCATTTGAACATGTTATAATCTTTAAGTATTAACCTAAAAATGAGCATAATATGGAAGACAAGGTATGACTAATATGACGACAGCAGCGCATGTAGATGCAGCAGCCACAAGCTCCTCAAATCCTTGCTACTTTTTTGCTATATTTTTGTATTTTTTCGACTCCATGGCCCTTTCTGGTGAAGCACGACTTTTCTGCGATAGAGAAGCAGTTGTCAACATCGGGAAAAGTTGTGTAAGTTCTGGACTGAATGCAGCAGACCGCAAGATGATCCCCACCAACACCATACGCCAAGCAGCCAGTCAAACCAGAGGGGAGAAACGAAACCGGACGAAGAGAGGGAGGAGAGCCGGCATCAGGGCGAGGTTGAGCCGACTTGGACTGGGAGCTGTTCCTCTACCAAGCTTTCTTCAGGCTAATGTCCAGTCGCAGGAGAAAAAAGTGGATGAGATGCGATTGAGGCCCACTTAGCAACAGCAAATCAGATACTGCTCTGTGCACATCCAAACAGAGACATGGTTAACCCCTAACATCCCTGTTTAAGTTGTTGCACTGGATGGGTGGACCTTACTGGCAGCCAAAAGGACAGAAGACTCTGATGCAAAAAAATGCACTGCAGGAATTGAATGATGCCATCAGCAGGAACATGCATGAGCAACTGAATCGAATCTCCTTACCAGCTGCAGATTTTAATCAACTCATCCTTCAACTCCAAAGATGTAGCAGGATCAAGGACAAATGTAAGTTTGTTTTTCAAACTTAATATAGCAAAATATTAATATAATAACCTAATACATGATGTGTTAAGACAGTATAACATTTTAACATAGTATATTATGATATAGCACAGTATTGCACAGCATGAAGTATAAGATATACTGTAAGGTGCAATGTAATTGTAACAATGGTGAAGGAAGTATGCAGTTCCTTTACTTCAGTAAAAGTGCTAATACTGCACTATGACAATACCCGGTTGCAAGAAAAGTCCTGCACTAAAAATGTTAAGTAAAAGTAAGTATAATCAGGAAAAAAGTAATTCAAGTATTATAATCAGTATTGCTGCAAATCATTGACATATCCTAGGCTGTGATAATAAAATAAGAAAATTCTACTTTGCATGCAGTATATTGAATATAATTTTTTTTTCTCATCTAAAAACACAGTAGCATCAAAATCCCAACATTAAAAGAGTTAAAATTTTGATTAATGAATATTTTATATTTATAATCAGGACTGATGTTGGTTTTATAAATAAACTCAGTGAAAGTAGAAAATAATTCTAATGTATAATGTTTTTTATAATGTAATGATGATGATGCAGGCCCTAATGTTTAAAAGGTTGGTAACATAGAAAATAAGAAACGTTTTCTTTTTGTTTGTTTCTTTATAACATGACAAAAACCTGGCATTTAAAGGATTAAAATTCTGAAAATGAATTAATAATTGATATTTATAATTAAGACTGAAAAATAACTCAGTGAAAGTAGAAAATAATATTCTGCTTGATTTCAAATACGCATGTTGTACGCAGAGCGATACAAGTGTGTTTAATATTAAAGCGGGCCCTAAGGGTTAATAAACCCTTTCTATTATTTAACAGATAAACACATAAATAAAGCGCTTCACCGTGTGGCTGTGACTCTGTTTCACCGAACACGGCGCTGTCCCGGTGACCGTCCCTCGGTGCTGCGCAGAGATCAGCCCGCAGTGATGCCCCTGAACCGACCACGCAAACATCACTTCCCCCGCTGCTCCGCGGTCACACACGCCGTGTTGTAATGTAACGATTTAGCTGTCAGAGCCTGAATCCGCTGTCTGTCCGTTAATGAAGTTTTTTAGCAGATAAACGCGCTCTTTGATAACGCAGTAACGACCTGCTCGTGTTTGCCTCAGTGACACAGTAAGCTCCGTTTCTTTCACGGTTCATCCGGTTAGCTGGTTAGATGAGCTCAGTAATGACCGACAGTCGGTTGTTTTGTGTCCGGTAGCTGTTTACTTACGATTCCCGTTTGTGAGATAAGACCGTTTTCTCACTAAAGCTTCGCCTAAGGTCAAAATGTTAAACAATAATATGAAAAAATGTTGTAAATATAACGTTAAAGGAACTTTGTTTAATCGCTGGTTTGACTTATTCCCCCGTATTCAATCAGCTATACAGTTACATTCATGTTTTTTAATTAGTTACTTTATTTTACTTTCGATTCTTTTTTTTAGTATAGTGAAAGAGGTCATAGAGTTGTTTGTCACAACATGTTACTTTTTCTTCACATTTGTTAAGCACTCATTATTCATACTACTATGAGTATTACTGTGACAAAATGCCAGCTTTAATCACTTAAAATATTTTTTTATGATGTGAAATTTTTATTATTTTGCTTAAACTAAGCAGCAGTCTAAATGAGTTAGGGACTGTTCTTTATTTTTCAGAGAAGGGGGTAGCTGGAGTGTTACTTTTTTTTTTTTTACAGAGCACAGGAAGTGACATCATTATGGTTTTATTTCTAAAAACGCCCATGCACTATTTCCTGCACCCCTTTTATAAATTGCATGTGCATTTTAGTAACTTCCATGCCCGTCTTTATTTAAAAGCATGCATGATTTAGTATTTTGCACGCAGGTCTTAATTTATGTAAAGACAAGAGAAAATTGTATGCCCATCCCATAAGCCAAAATAAAGAACAAAAGTCCCTTCCCAGTGCTTATTATTTTTTTTTAAAAAAAACATAAGAAAAATAATTTGACATGCCTCTGCCTTTTTGCCCCACTCCCCCCTCCTTCATAAATAACAAACAGTCCCTTACTTATGATAATATGCTAAGTAAAAAGAGTAGCTATAATAAGCTAAAGCAACAGGCTACTTTGGTCTGTATATGTTTGTTTGCCCTTAATACCTCGAACTTCTTTATCCTTTATTATGTAAATTCTTCACAGGAAATTGTTAACAAAGAACAAAATAGGATACAACGAACAAACTAAGTTTTGGCCATAACAAGTATAAGGATACAACTGACAGTTATTTTTATGGTCAGTTTACAAGCTCATTGTCTTCCTCAATAAACGTATTGATCACTTTGACAAAAAAATATCAGAAAATGATGAGTATAGTTTCCCAGAGCCCAATGTGATGTTTTCAAATGCTTTTTTTGTCTACCAGCAGTTAAAAATATTAAAATATTAAATTTCCATAGACATGAAATATGAAAAAGCTGCAAATCCCCATATTTGAGAAGCTGGAACCAGATAATGTTTGTTTTTTTATCTTAATAATTAATTAATTAATTATCATAATATCATAATATATACTAGGCAAGGCAAGTTTATTTATATAACACATTTTAGCAACACGGGCAATCTAAAGTGCTTAACATAAAACATCAAAAGAGTTGTGACAAAGTGCAAAAGAAACACAATATAAAAGTATATTTAAATACAATTAAAAATGTCATTAATGATCAAGAGAATATAAAATAAAAACAAGCCTTAAAAAAAGAATAATATACAAGAATAAAAATGTATTGGATTTAGTAAAAGGCAGTGGCAAATAGAAAAGTGTTGGAAATACAGAAAAGCTGGAACCAGATAATGTTTTGTATTTTAGCTTAATAAATTATCATAATATATACATGTCATAGTTCCCACCAGGCAAGGCAAGTTTATTAAATTTCACATGCTAACGTTTTTTTGTTTTGCCTAATAGAAACTGCTGTGCAGTTTTTCATAGCAAAACAATTTATTCGTCTGGTAATTATGTGTCTGTCAGCGTACAGGCTGCGATTATTGAAAACAGTGTTGTGCCTGTCACAGCTGCACTTATGGCGCTGTCACTCTTTATATACAGCACCTCACGTGCACAGGAGGCCGTCATGCACGCGCAGTCTCGTAACTACGGCAACCGATGCGGCGAAAGAGACGACATGGCGAACACACCGGTAAGAGCAAAACACAAGCAATAAAGCTAGAAATAGCGTGTTTTAGTATAACTTTTGCTGATCATATTGTAGCTAGAGACGTGTTCTTTATAAGATTAGCTGCGTGTTTATAAATAAACAGTCTGTTTATACATAAACAGTCTGTGTGATACATTGTTTGTACGTTAGCATTAGCTCTACATTGAACTGTTTAGCTAATGTTAGTTAGCACATTAGCTTCAACAGCCAGATACAAGGTACGCTTGTAAATTAGAAGCTTTTCTTTAACATTTGTCGCTTTGCAAGCTTGTTGACATGTTGTCTCTGTCGATACAGGTATTTTGAAGCTGAAGAAATCACCCCCACAACTGATAGTATGAGCAGACGGACGGGTAGAGGAGGGAGTCTTGTTCCTGACGGGGGTCTGTAGCCGACCCTGCAGGTGCAGGACGGTCCTGTCATGTTGCATGGCGGTGTACGACCCTCACAAGTGCTCATACAAGCTAATGTATTTTGTCATTTCTTTACCGATTTCCAGATCCTCATCGACAATATTAGTTACATGTAAATACTTTGAGTACTGTACAGTACTGTAAATAGATTGTTTTCCCAGCTCTTGTATCTCTAAATTGTTTTAAAATGTATTAGAATTTGCTATTCTATAAATAAATGTCTTAAAAAGTGACTTGTTTCTACTTGCATAAATCAAATAACACATTACCATATTATATGATCACAAATTGTATGCCCCTCCCATAAGCTAAAATAAAGAACAAAAGTCCCTCCTCAGTGCTTATTATTAAAAAACATAAAAAAAATTTTTTTGTCATACCGCCTTTTTGCCCCACTCCCTCCCCCTTCATAAATAACAAACAGTCCCTTACTTATGATGAATATGCTAAGTAAAAAGAGTAGGTATAATAAGCTAAAGCAACATCCCACTTTGGTCTATATATGTTTTGTTTTCCCTTTGTTCTTCCTTTAAATTTAATACCTTGAACGTCTTAATTATTTGCCTTTATCCCTCATCATGTGCATTCTTCTTGGGTAATTGTATAAGAATAAGGATACAACTGATAGTTATTTTTTGTGGTCAGTTAGCAGGCTGATTTTCTTCCTCAGTAAACTTATTGATCACTTTGACTAAGAAATGTCAGAAAATGCTGAGTATAGTTTCCCAGAGCCCAGTGTGATGTTTTCAAATACTAATTTTGTCTGCCAGCAGTTAAAAATCTCAAAATATTAAATTTTCATAGACATGAAATATGTAAAAGCTGCAAATCCTCATATTTGAGAAGCAGATAATGTTTGGTATTTTAGCTTAATAAATAATAAATAATTCATCATAATATATACATGTGATAGTTTCCACTAGGCAAGGAAAGTTTATTTATATAACACATTTTAGCAACAAGGAAATCTAAAGTGCTTTACATAAAATATCAAAAGAGTTCAAAAGTACATAAGAAACACAAAATAAAAGTACATGTAAATACAATTAAAAATGCCATTAATGATCATGAGAATTGAAAATAACACTTTAAGTATAAAATACAAGAATAAAAAAGTATCTGATTGAGTCAAAGGCAGTGGCAAATAGAAAAGTGTTGGAAATCGACTTCAGCTCTTCTGGAGTAACTACAGTTTTTCAAAGACTCATATTTTAGATTATTTCATCTTTTCAAATTCTCATAAACATCTTCAACAGATGTTTCTGTGATGCATCCCTGCAGAATGGAGAACTCAGAGACCGCTCCATCACCGGGGCCCCTGGCAGTGCCAGACAGAGGCATGCCGCGACCCTCAGCGCCCCCCGGTCAGCTTTCAGAGTCAGCCAGGCCCTCCAAGCACCGGGAGCACCCGTCCAAGTCACCAAGGAGACGTAGGAAGGGGACAAGGTCACAGCGACGGGGGGATGGTCACGAACAGCTGCTGTGGGAGATGGAGCGGCGGAGGTTGCCAGGCCAACACGAGCACTTGGAGCCCTCCAGCTCGGCGAGCGACACAGCAGAAAGCTCTCCTAAGAGGTTTGCACTGCAGGTTGCCAGCTGGTGCGCCGTGCCACTGCCACGACTCTGTTGCCCTGGACATGAGGTGATACTGACCTGTCCTCCTCCTTCTCCCTCCTCACAGGAGAGCACACTTTCTACATGGACCGTATCCAGCCACTCACTTCGGACCCAAAGCCTGCATCCTTCCCAACCCAACTTCAGTCATGTAAGCATGAGGGGCGAACTTTGTGTGTCATGAGTGTGGTGTTTACTCAGAAAAGCTTGTGCAACTGTGTGAGATAAGATAAAGTGAGAATGCTGTGATTGGATGTTGGATGAATGGGATGACTAACAGAACAGACCACAGATGCTTGTTGTCACCTAGTCTCAGGAGTGTTTCTTTGGACTTTAAGTTATCTGCACAATGCCTTCGGTCCGCCAGGCAAAAGAGGAGACACACAAACGGTAAAGATGAGAAAAGAAAATAGAGGTTTTTATATTCTGATGTTTGGAGTTTGGACCTCACTCCTACAGACGTAACATCACAGTGTCACATGAGTTAATGAATGACTGCGTCTGCTGTCCGTTTATCTTTTACTTTCTTCAGAAGATGAGGTAAGACAAAATGTGATGACTCATCTCTTTGGTCTGTTTCTGTGTGTCTAACATAGTATTAACAGGCACTGATGGCTTGTATAAAAGGTTTGTTTACTTACTTGTGTGTTTGTTTCCCAGGCACATCCAGGACCCAGCCAGCCAGCGCCTCACCTGGAATAAACCACCTGTCAACGTGCTCGTCATCAGGAAAATCAGAGATGAGAGCCTCGTCGAACCTTTCAAAGAGCTCTGCAGGTTTCTAGTGGAGGTAGGGGACTACTATACTATCATAATAATAATAATAATAATAATAATTGATTTCACTAATCTAAAAAAGGGCTGTAAACGGTATAAATTAAAATGTCTTGAATCCATCTTTGGAAATTCCTAAAAAATGCAAATACAGGGGAAGTAGGATTTTGTGAATATTTTTTCTGATCTTGAATTATAAAATATCAAAATAAAGTAATATCTATTTTTTTCATGAACTTACAAAATGCCTCTTGCATTTAAGTCACACAGATCAGAATAGAAAAACCAACAACACTTATAAATATTTACCACATCACATCACATCACATGATAAATTAACAAGTTTTTATCAAAGCAAACCACTTGGATACTTTCACAATAATGTAATATGTTTATTCTTTTTCAAGTTTTCCACTCTAGAAAGTTTGAAATGTTCTTCAGCATTTGAAGTAGATTTTTAACTTGACCAAAAAAGTTGTGATATGTTACAATAAACACACAAAACTGGCTGGAACCCTACGTAACTGATGTGGGTTCATGTTTTTTGTATTTACTTTTTTAATCGATTTTTAAATTTTAAACAACAGAAAAATAAAAAATGACAGGAAAACAGCAAATAGCATCGCATGTAAAGGTAAAAAAAAAAAAAATCAGTAATTGCGTATTTTCCAGAAGTTTACAGAAGTTTCCAGAGGTTGTCCGTTTTATGATTCACAGCATATGTCGATTTTCCCAAAGCGATAAGCGCTGATATCTGTGATATCCACGTGCCGGCTTTGGGGACCTCCAGAGGAAGATGCACTTTTAGTCAAAAATGTGAGAATTATTAACATAAATTTGGTGTCCACATCAAAAAGATTTTCCACAGTGTGGTTTAACAAGTAAAATGAGGGAGACAGTGTAAACATTTGAGCAGTAACCTTTTGAATCACAGAGTGAACCTTTTTCCAAAATGTCTAGATGAGATCACATGATCAAATCAAATGGATAAAAAATACCTTTATGAGTTTTATTTTTAAAACAGAGGTTCGAGCTGTCAGGGAACTTTTTCCAGGCTTCCCACAGTCATGAGAAACCTGGAATAGTTATTGAGTTTCACAATCTCATTTTTAAGACCTGGAAAGTTGTGGAACTTGTAAAAATCATTGGGAATTTTGGAAAAGTGATGGAATTTGTGTGTTAATTAATTAATTAATTAACTGTTGCACTCCTCGCCTGTTGATAATCTTCCATGTAATTTAATAACATAAACACCTATTCGAGGTTGGAAAAAGTTTTCTGTTTAATGTTCATACAATAATTTGGAGTAAAGTATACCACACAGTTCTGAACACAGTACCATTGAATGGTATCATGGGTCCTTGAAAAGTCATGGAAACATTTTTAAATTTTGAAAAGGTGTGGGAACACTCATTTTCTGGGGATGAATAGGTGAAAAATAAGTCAGATGGAAAAAAATTAAAATTTGAACTACATTTCCCATCATGTTCCTCCAAGAGAGTCATAGGCTGAGAAGTCAAAATACTGCAGTAGATCATAGATCTCCTAAAACCATGACACTGTCCACCTGACAGTTATAGACGGATCTTATTCTTCCTTAAAAGTCATTCTACAATGTGACAAATTTGGAAATTTTTTTAAAAAATGCTTATGGGGAATTTAAAAAAAACGGTTCTAATTTGCTCATTTTTTTCTTAAATTTTCATTATTGTTAAGTTCATCTTAAAATCACTCTTGGATGATATTGAAAAAAAGTCTTAAATCGAACTTGCCTTAATCTGTGGGAACCCGTGTCTGTATTAAAATTTCTGTCAGTCAATTTGAAAGTGATACCAGGTCGCAGTTTTGTTTTTAGTTTTATCCGTGGGATCATCACACTGTCACTTTCACTGATTGCAGTTACAGTTTTGTCTTTGGCTGCTATTGAACTAATTCCTTGCGTCCTAAAGAGAAGAGTGTACGCTGAGACATTTATGGTCCTGAAGTCTAACAAAAAGAATCCAGGAAGTGAACCAGACATGTAGGTGAAAGTTACAGTCTGGTCTCACGCAGTTACGACACCTTTCGGTCACATGTTTCCAAAACAAGCTGTACTTTGTGTAACAAAATGTCAAATGAACCCATTTATTTACATTCCACACAAACACCGTCATATTAAACCCCAAATGTTTGGCGTACGCTCAGCCTCATTTCAGAAAGAGGACTGTTGGGAGACGTCTGTGCGTGTGTTTTGGCTGCTGTTGCTAAAGCATGTCTCTGTGTGTCAGGAGAAGCAGATGATGGTGTACGTGGAGCGTCGGGTGGCAGATGATGCTACGCTGTCGAAGGACGAGGCGTTCGGCTCCATCCGCAATCAACTCTGCACCTTCAGAGAGGGTGAGATGCCTTTACAACACAACGAAGATGCAAACATTAAAGGGATAATTCTGATTTTTTTTTTGAGCTGGGGTTGAATGAGGTACTTACCCATAATCAGTGCTTTACCTACAGGAAATGTTGGTTGGCACGGCCACAGTTTGGAGAAGCAGGCAAGAGTAACGACACAAAAGTGAAGTAAGGTAGTGCTGTTTACAAGGTCAGCAGCAAAATGTATTTTAGACACCCAAAAAAGTCCCAACTAAAAAATACCAGTTTAAGTGCACACTATATTGAGAGTATTTTCAATGCTTTACCTTCCTGTCAGACAGCCTGTTTCGACCGTTATCTGTTATCTCTGGTCCCTTCAAAGCCACCAAACTGTCCTCTACACACGTAACACGAGGACGAAACACCTGATTACAGGTGAAAAGCACACGTGTGGAGGACCGCAAACATGGAACGAGTACGATGACGACATAAAAACATCTTATTCTGTTTCCATCTTCAGAAAGAACTCAGAGAGCCAAAAAACGTATAAATGATGCTGTTTACTGCTAAAATGTTTTATTTTGAAACGCCAATTTAACCCTTTGAAGCCTGGATCGACATCGCTTTTCTTATGCTGCGTTCAGACCCCTTCACAAGTACTTAAACCCTTGAAATACATTTTTGAAAAAGCTGGGGGAAAATTTCCAAAACACTATATTTATAATGATAATAATTATATATTTTACAGAATTATTATAGAAGCACTATTTTGACTTTTCTTTTTTAGGTTTTTTTGAGGTGATTTTCTTTTATGTATTTATTTATTTATTTATTTATTTGAATTTTTGGTACATTTCTTTTGAAATTGTTCACTACATTGTTTCCATGTTTTGAAGAGAAATAAAGAAAACTTTCTCAGGTTTCAAAGGATTAAGTCTATGGTAGCAACTTTGTTTTACTTGCTGTATTTTCAATATCAGTATTTTAAATCTCCAAAGTGGATGCGCCAGTATTTTACTGGAATTCTTCTGTTGCGTCAGTGAAGATTTGATACAGTGAATGTTTTTTTTTTAATGTTATATTTTAATTGTATGGGCCCCCTTGCAAAATCTTTAGGTAGCTTATTTGGGATGTCCTATTCAAATTTCTTCTTTTGGACTGTGGCTTAGTTCATTTTGTTTCACTGTTTCGTTGATGTGTAAATAAATAAATAAATGATGATGATTAAACTCCAGTGACAAAAACGCTAATTTAATTCTTGCTGAACACAAGAGCTGCTGGTCTACCGCTGTCTTTTAAACACTGACGTTACAAAATAACACAAACAAACTAACTGATCATGACCGTGGTTGACCAGCAGTGAAATTATTGTTTGTTTTTTCTTTCTATGGAGTCTGGTTTTGAAGAGAGCAATATAACTGCTTTATTTCCTTGTTCCAAATTGTTTTGTGATGGCAAGGTACAGTGGTAAAAATACTCTAAATGTAGTGCACAGTTAAACGGATAAAAATGTTTTAGTTAGGTCATTCGTCCTATGTTGTTGCCATTGTTCTCTTAGATTTATTTTACCTTACTGGCTGCATATGTTGGCTGAATTTTGAACTAGGAAACTTGTCACTTCTCCCCTTATATTCTTGAATGAAAATTTTGTGCATATTATAATGTAATTAAAATAAAACAGATAATAATAGCAATGAGTTTGTTTATATACCACGTTTAGGATGAGTTGTTTTTGTCGGCCTGCAGGTTATGATGATATCTCTGACTGCATCGACCTGATCATCTGTCTGGGTGGAGACGGCACTCTGCTCTACGCCTCCTCTCTCTTCCAGGTAATCACACTTTTATTGGTTGATCAATTTCTGAATATGTCTCATTATGTATTCCTTTAAACCAAATGTAAGAAAAATAATTTCTCATATCTTGTCTTTTCTAACCTTTGGGACTTAAACTGTCAAATTGACAAATCAGATTTTTTAAAAAATGTTGCATCATTGTATTTCATCTTTGTTTTACAGTGGTTTACTTTTTGCTTTTACCTATTTTTCTGTTTAAAATGACTTTATTGTAATTCTGTTGTGATCACTGCAAAGAAAAAAAAATAAAAAGAGTTAGTATATTCTGTGAAACTAATTTGAATATTTGGCTCTTGAAGTTGCCACCTGATGTCACACAGTCAGCAGCATTCAAAGATCAAACAATTCAAAACTGCATTTTTCTGTGATTCTAAAATTAGTTTCAGCTTTGTGTTATGAAAGTCTACTATAAAAGTATTCTGAGTATTTCGTTTTTATGCCATAATTTCTCATAATTTTCATGAATAATACACATTAAAAAATAGAAAAAAAGAATACAATATAAAATCTTTTTAATACCAAATGTTTTCAGATTGTGTCAGTATTGTGTACTTCATGCAGTTCAGTAAACAGATGAGTTTTTTGGTCATGACTCTGCTGTTCTGACAGGGGTGAGACTGATTTTTATGTTTGGACTGTTTTTCTTTTCTGCAGGGCAGCGTCCCTCCGGTTATGGCGTTTCACCTCGGCTCTCTTGGTTTCCTGACGCCCTTCAAATTTGAATCATACAAGACCGAAGTGGCCAAAGTGTTTGAAGGTAAAAAGGATTTTTATATTGATCTAATATTTACTGTTGTAGCTGCTGTGAAGGAAACACTCATTCTCTCCTGAAAGGTTACAAATAAATACCTTCTTTTGGTTGTCACAAGATATAATGTGTGTGAACGCCACGTGTGCTTATGTTTGCATGTCTGTGTGTTTTCAGGAAATGCAGCCATCACTCTGCGCAGCCGTCTGAAGGTGAAGGTGGTGAAGGACATGCTTCAGAGAACAGGCCAGCAGCCGTACAGCCGGGAGCCGCAGCCGCAGCAGCAGCAGCAGCAGCAGCAGGAACACAACGGCCTCCTTCCTCATGGACACACCAACAGCGAGGCTGGCAAGGTCACGCTGCAGCTACAGGTGAGGACAAAGAGGCACAGGTGTAACAACTGAAAGGAGACCGAGCACGTCTTGAGCTAACTCTAAAATTAGATCTTTCTTGTCTCCCTCAGACTTACAGACTTTTTTTTCTTATTTCTTGTAACAAGCTGTTTGTGTTTTTGTTGTCTGTTGTTTACATGGTTAACATGTAAAAAAAAAAAAAAGATTGCCACTGCTGTATTGGCTCATGTGCTCGACAAATCAATATACACTATGGGGCTTCAACAGGTGGTCTGTGACCTCTAGGGGGTCCTCAGAGTTACTGCAGAGGAGCTGCCAAAGTTTTATTTAATTTTTAAGAATTTAAATATGTCTGAAAAAAAACCACACTATAAAAAAGATTAATCAGCCTCTCTGAAAAAATTATGATTAAAAACATAATCTTTGATGTATGCATTCATGAATCTGTCAAGTATTTTTTTAATAGCTTAGTCTTGTATGCGCCATATAAAGGTGTGTTTATATGTGGCACTTAAGACTGCCCTGCATGTCAACGAGGGCCAAGTTTAATATGCAACTCAGTTTTTATATATGCAGTAAGGAGTCCCTGCCATCTCTCTTTCAGTTCAGGGGCCCTTTGCTTGTAAAGCGTTGAAGACACACACTTGACACACACTCACATCACTCAGGGTTCCTCTTGTGCTCGGAGAGTATCTAATCTGAAATAAGATGATCGTTCCAAGTTTTTGTGGTGCACAAAATGTGAAAATGTGCGAAAAGAAGTAATGAGTGAGACTAGAGTCAATACTAGAACACAGTGATGCTTTTAAATTTTTTCAGCTTTTTAACTTGTCTAAAAAGAAAGTTAGATGAGAGAAAGAGAGTGTATAATGAGCTGAGAGTGAAGCAAGCGAGTGAACAAGAGAAACAAACAATGTGCACATCTGCACATCCTCGTGGCGTTCATTCTTTAGATCCATACAAACATCAGGGTCACACAAACGTAAACACAAAGAACAGGATAACTCTGCATTATGTCCCTGTGTGTGAAAGCCGTTATTTTATAAGCACGTATTTGGAGAATGTGCTTAATCTTCATAGTTTTTCAGAAGCAAACAGGAACGTTTAAAGTGGAAATGTAGTTCTTAAGTTTCGTTCCTCTGGCGCCACTGTTCTTTGTTAAAAAATGACTGGTGTGATTGTGTTTTGTTCCTGATCACACCCTAAAAAAGATGCTGTAAGCCCACACAGATGATGGAGGCTTACTCCGTGTGTGTGTGTGTGTGTGTGTGTGTGTGTGTGTGTGTGTGTGTGTGTGTGTGTGTGTGTGTGTGTGTGTGTCTCCGTCTCCCTCGTTTCCTTTTTTTTTCATCCTGGGTGCATTTGTGCTGTCGTACATGTGTACAAGCTCGGTGAGCGAGACGGGTTTCCATGGCGACAGTCATAATAAAGCTGCTGGGTGCAGATATCAGGGAGAAAAAGTAGGATGTTTATGAAGTTCTGTTGAGCCAGTTGCCATGGAGACCGTGGCGTCGACAGCACAGTCAAACGCCAAATGGATATTTAATGAGCTCTGACGCTCTTCGTCTGACACACTGTTTAACTAAACATGCCTTGCTGCTGCAGTCACACACACGTTTACTTTTGGGTCACTCAGGGGCAAATTACATAGACTTACATGCATTTCCTGGAGACTTAACCAAACATAACCGCTACTCGCCTAACTTTAATCCTAACCTAACCCCAACTTGCTGACCCCAAAATAAGCTTTTACCACACACACACACACACACACACACACACACACACACACACACACACACACACACACACACACACACACACACACACACAGACCTACATACACGACTGCATTTTGTTAATTTCAGTGCAGCTCTCTCCCTCCTCTCCCTGTCTTGTCGATATAAGACAGTGACGGATCGTTCCCGTCTCTGAGCCTGAGTTTGACCTCCCATTACATCACGTCTGCAGCATCCAGCGGGATGTTTGCTCTGTGCTCAGCTGACGTCAGTACATCAGGCAGACATCACTGCAGTGCTGACTGAAGTGTGGAACATGATTTGAATGCCGCTTGACTGCACACCACCGTTTCTCTCTGCTCGTAGTTTAATGTGGGAATGTAATGCTCTCTGACTCTGCGTCTGCTGCCGGCTCATTTATTGTTTTTACTGACTGCAGATTTCATAATAACTGTGTGTGAAAACAAATTACACACCAAAGACTGCCCTGAATTATTGAGCTATTCCACATTATACAGCAATGGCAATACAGTTATCTCGCCTTTATCCTCTCAGCAAGAGATGTTGTGTTTAGAGCCGTTTGTCTGCCGGGTGTCTCAAGATTTACTTAACAGATATGAATTAAACCGTGGTGCAGATGTGGGCTGTGGGCCAAGGACAAACTCAGTGGTTTTTGTAGTGAATAGAGACACCAAGTGGTGCAGTTTTCTCTCTGTTCAGGTTGAGCAGATTTGCAGCAGTTTAGTTTCAGACATTGTGGGTCAAACACTTGAGTTAAGTTTTCAGGCTGCGTATGCAAAAGAAAGTTGAGTCTGGCTGGTGATATCCTGTCTGATCCCTGCGCTATTTGAAGAATATCAGCTTTTGCTATCACACAGCAGATTAAGAGTCCTGCAGGCTCGATTGAACAGGTTGAGGAACTTGTTTGTTCTTCAGTCTGTCAACCTATTAAATCAAAACTCTGGCTTCTAAGTAGAGTCAGTGCGTCTGGGTCGAACAAAATGTAACAGGGAAAAAGTAAGTAAGGTTTATTTGTGCAAAACAACAGAAAAAGACAAGGTTGTGCAAGTAAGATTAAGCAATCCCTAGGGGCTTATAAGAAACCTCACCTCAACAAGGATAAAACACAAGTGGTTGTGTTTAAAGTTGTTTGCTTGTTTGTTTTCTGGATGTCTCAGAAGTTCACAGCTATGAGTTAGATTTTAGTGGTTGTGGGCAATGGGCCAAGGATGAGCGGAGTGGTGTCTGTTGTGGATGGAGACACCAAGTGGCCATTTATGTTGCATTGCACCCTCTGTTTGTAATGTCTAATGTGATTTGTAGCATTGTTGGTTTAGTTGACTGGTTAAATGTTGTTTTGTATTAATGCATATGCATGTGAAACAACTGACATTCTGGGACGCAAGACAAATTGCAGTTTTTTTTCTGACAATTAAGCAAAATCAAATAAGATCAAATGATCATATATTTTCTGCACATTAAATTTTTCATTACTCCTCCCTTTTTTACTATACATCCAGTCTCTGCTGTATTTGGATAATAAGATATTTGAATGACTCTGAAAAAGTTTATCTATTCGTTTGTCTCAATCCAATTTTTATGCTTTTGCTAGCCAGATTCATATATCAGGGTCTCTGCGGGTCTTATGGTTTTAAAATATCATAAATTTATTTTTTTTTTAATAAAAAAATGCCTTAAAATCATAAGTAAAGAGTCTTGAATTTGTGAGGTCTTAATTGCCAGAGATGTTTTATTAAATTTAATTTATTCATCTTTTAATTTCTTTTTATCAAGATAAATTTGTGTGAAAGTCCACATTTCTAATGTCACAAATCTTTAAACCTGCCACTGAACTGTCCTTTTACTTAAAACTTATGATTCCCTGTTGGCAAAA
This sequence comes from Plectropomus leopardus, assembly GCF_026936395.1. Lineage (NCBI taxonomy): Eukaryota > Metazoa > Chordata > Actinopteri > Perciformes > Serranidae > Plectropomus > Plectropomus leopardus. The sequence continues at coordinate 28,533,745 of NC_142187.1, read as the reverse complement.
TGTAGATTAATCTAACTCACTCTGATTACAATGTTCTGATCTGCACAGGACCAAATTTATTCTACTTACCTCTACACTTAATGCTTGAATTTAAAAAAAGAAGATGATTTGTCTAAAAATTTGTCTTAAATTTGGTTAAAAGTTATCTGGAAAAGTTCTCAAAAAGCCTTAAAGTCAAGTGTTTGAAACCTATACACCCTGGTATATATATATTGTACATATACTGTACATATGCATGTGTTTGCACATAAACAAACCAAAATATTAATGGCATTCAGCCTATTGGTTTCACTGTAGTAACATGATTCATTTAAATGCTTGAGTATAATTTTGATTTACGAAACCTTAATAATCCCAAAGAGGATTCATGTTTTCTGCAAATTTAATATGCGCGTGTGTACAGGTGTTGAATGAGGTGGTGGTGGACCGAGGCCCGTCCTCCTACCTGTCCAATGTGGACCTGTACCTCGATGGACGCCTCATCACCTCGGTGCAGGGAGACGGTAAGAGCCCTCGTAAACTTGTTCTCTTTTGTCTTGACTTGTAGCTACAATTGTATTTGTAGACTGGTACTTACATTTATAATATATAATGCATTTCTTATATGGTAAATAATTGTGCTAAATGTCCCCCCTGTCCTCTAGGTGTGATTGTGTCCACACCCACAGGCAGCACAGCGTATGCAGCCGCAGCAGGAGCCTCCATGATCCACCCCAACGTACCCGCCATCATGGTCACCCCCATCTGCCCTCACTCTCTCTCCTTCAGGCCCATCGTCGTCCCTGCCGGGGTCGAGCTCATGGTGAGTGGGAAACGTGAGGAAGCTGGACGGGTCTCGATGCACACACACAGTTTGCAGATAGTATCACAGTAAGGCCATGGGCTAACACCGTTTTATTCAGATGATATTCAATCCGCTTTTGTTATGATTCTCCACTAATTTACTCAGAGTTTTCCTGTAATGTATCGGCTGTCTATGTTTGCATAACCTTTTAATATATTTACATATTTATTATTATTTATGTACAGTAGATGACGCTCACAAAAAATTATTTGCTATTTTACAGACGTCTCTTTTTCTTCTTCTCTGGGCCAGTGGGCATCATGTGATGACCTGGACGGTGCATTTCCTCAATGTAAAATTTGCAACAGAGCTTGATGCACGTCCTGGGGTCTTGGTTCAGTGTTGCTTTTCCAGCTCCTCTATGTTTGTTTGTTTTGGTGCAGTGCATTGTGTAGACGCCCCCTCAGCCATGTGTTATCAGATGATGCACACTAGCGTAAAATGAAACGATGGACTTTTTTCTTTCGTCAGACGATACATATCGTCATATCGCACAGCCATACTGTCGACATGGTCTCAGGAAAGACCGTGTCAAACAGGTTGGTGTGTTAGTCAGTCGGTCAGTGTGTAGCCTTGTTATAACATCTGTAGCTTGGGAACTGACTTTTTGTCACCTTTTCCACAATTTAGATCACCTTGTCCCCTGATGCCAGGAACACCGCCTGGGTGTCGTTTGATGGGCGGAAGAGACAGGAGATTCAGCATGGAGACTGGTAAACACCAGTTACTGCCATTATCAGTTTCATCATACAGATTTGTTACTTAAAGTTAATTTACTTTCTGCAACTTCTCTCCCGACAGCATCAAGATCACCACGTCTTGTTACCCAGTGCCCTCCATCTGCTGCCACGACCTGGTGTACGACTGGTTCGAAAGCTTGGCTCAGTGTTTGCACTGGAACGTCCGCAAAAGGCAGGCGCGTCTTGCGGACGTCTCGGACTCATCAGACACCGAAAACTAAATCGTTGGGTAACTGCTCTACATTAAAGTCGATACTCTGAGACGGTGAGGGTGATCAGAGTTGTTCTGAGATCCTGCAAACATTTTCATCACAGAGACACAGAACTGTGAAGGTGAGAGCACGCGTCTCTGCAGCCAGATTAGTGTTACATTGGTTTATTAGTAGCATGTTTAATGAGAATTCTGTGTAAACAATATTTTATACATTTGAGAAAGCATCTCATGACATTCCAGTAAAAAGCAATCTGTAAATAAAGCTACGAGCATTAATGAAAGGACCCTCGCACCCCCACGTTTGTCGGAGTACTGGTGAACTCCAGCTAAAGCGGTCATTACTTTCTGTGAAAGTCGGATAATGCACGCAGAGAGTTTGGACCCTGGAGTGAGATATTTCACGTTATGTAGTACTTCCAGTGCCCACTAGAAGGCTAGTAGGGCAAATAAATTCCACATCATCTTGGTGTACATCATTTGTAGATCAAACCATGAAAATTCCAGGTTAATTAATTAATTTATGAATATTAAAACAAATAAGCTATTTGAAATGTTGAGTTTGAACCTTATCCACGGCAGCTACGTTTTACAGGCCGCTTCCCAGAGAAGAGCCTGAAGTCCAACTTAAAACACAGTTGAAATATCTGAAGGTTCAGCTCAGTTGGTTAGAGGGCTTGCTTGCAGATTATAAGATCATTAGTTTCTACCTCACCCAGGACAGGTGAGTTTCACAAGCAGCTGTCCAAACCACAGCAGGAAAAAGAACGCCGAAAATTGTCTAAAGGTGCTTTTCCGCTGCATGATACTGGCTCTACTTTACTCTACTTACTTTGTTTTGATGTTTCATTATGAAAAAGTACCTGGTACCACATCCTTAAGTACCTGCTCTCCTGGGGTTCCAAAAACAGTCGACGGGGTACTAAGAAGTACTAAAAGATGAGGTGAACACACTGCAGACCACTGATTAGACAGAGGGAAACGTTACTGTGTCATCAATGCGTGGCACGCACGCAATACCCTGAACAGTGCAAACAGCCAAGCTATAGAGTGGTGAAGGGATGACGTAATTTTGTAGGCCAACCAGGAAGTAAGCATTGCTTACTTCCTGGTTGGAAGTAAGCAATGCTTATGGGATTTTTGAATGTGATTTTTGGTTATCGCCAAAAATAAGCTCTCTGATGAACACAAGTTTATGAGACTTACATGTTTTGTTCAGCATGATAATCTTCACAGATGAACACCTCTTTTTTTATGTTTTGAAGCTTAAATGAAATCGCCAGAAGCAAAAAGCTGTTGTTAGGCTATACATGAACTACACCGCGGTCGCACGACTCAAACGTCACCACTACAAACACTGTAAAAACATGTTAAAACACAATTTAGAAACATTATTATAGAAAGATAAATTCGAGTCCGATTCTGTAAAGCTGTGAAGGCGGACAAGTGGGTTTACTGAGTTTCTGTGTCCAGTGTTATGCTGTCTAATGTCCCAGAAAAACACTGTAGTCCCATTTAGCCACTTGTTAGCGAGTGCCTTTATTAAAGACGAGTAAAACCTTAAAAGTTCTAAAATCGGGTTTAAGCAGATGTGTTTTATGTTACAGAATAAAATGTCTAAATACCTCTAGCCTGTGTTAACCACAGACCTTATTTAGGGCATTTTACCAAAAACCCGTTCAAAAAACCCATAGACTTTAAGACAGGGAACCGGAAGTGCTGAAAGGCTAACGGACTTCTGTGTTTTAGGACTCATTACTTCACCACTCTTTTGTAGCGGCCACAGTTTTGTATCATTTTTTTCTTTCCCAAAATGGCAACCAGAAAGATCACGCCATGGTTGCTCAAGTAGGTGGAAATGTTCCTCATTTTGAGTGCGAGTCTGTGTGAATGCATAGTAAGACATTCACACAGACTAACACTGCCAGCCACGTTTCCCCCATGTCACATGCAAGTCCTATCTGGAAATTCTGAATCCTCCTTTACCACCTAGTGGCCACATGAAGTACTACACCATGTCAAAAAGCCCAAACTCTCTGCCTGCGTTAACTGACTTTTACTGAAATGAACGACCGGGTCAGTCAAAGTTGTGCCAGTACCCCCAATGTGCATGGAGGTGCAAGGGCCCGTTCATCACCGCTTGCAGTTTTAATTCTATCTGTAGCTTTATGAAAGAAAGCATGTTTCTCAATTAGAAATGAGAAAAAAAGTCCATCTGCAATTCATGAATATTAGGAATAATAATGGAGTTCTCAATCATAAATATGATTATCACTGTGTAAGCTTTAGGCTTTACTGGTATAAACTTGGGGGGATTCTAGGTAGTAAAATACTGATTTAAAAAAAGGAATGACTGTGAATGTAAATTTGTACATACAAGATTCTATGATAAATGTATTTACTGTCATATTTATGTGATATTTATATAGATGGGAGTTTAAAAAATAGCTAAAACTGAATTTCTCTTACTAAGTCAGCCAAAGACTACCGTATGATTGTTCTTTACAATCCAAAGCCTACTTTCTGTACATCCCAACAGTCACTGTAGAGGATTTTTTTCATTCATTGGTTTTTTCAATTGCTCTCAGCTTTTCTGCCCAAGTTAAATTCTACGCTTCAAATTACATGTTGTAGAACAAAACAGAATAGGTCATGTTTTTATGATTGACATCATTGTGAAAAGAAATAGTGCTAAAATAAAGTTTAAACACTGACGTTCTGTTCTTTGTTTAAATCCTTTAACTCTTAAAATAATGACTGACTTTTGAAATAGTATGAGTGGATGAGTGGTCCACTTATTAAACACATAATGAGATTATCAGGTACAAAATCAAAAATGTCAAAATTCGAAAGGAAACAACATACTAGAGTATGTCGATAAGTGTCAAAGTATGACAGCTGAAAACCACATAGCGTAGCATGTCGAGACAAGTCATACTTATACATGTTAAAAAAATCGCCCAATGTCATAATATAGTATAACGAACATTTAAGAGAAAACGAGATGGTATAGTATGTTGAAAAATGTCAAAATATGACATGTTGAAAAAACAGCTGAACACACCAAGTACAGCATGTAAAAAACAAAAACGACAGAAAACTACATAGTATAGCATGTTGAAAAAAGTCTAAATATGAGATGTCGAAAAAAAGGCTGAAAATGACATAGTATATAGCATGTCGAGACACTTCCTAGTATAGCATGTAAAAATAACTATCAAAAACCTCATAATAAAGCATGTTGGTGGCCGCGCCTTTACCCATGGGGCCCGGTCAGGCACAGCCCAAAGAGGTAACGTAGTACTGTCCCGTGGGCTCATCACCCATAGCAGGGGCAAAAGGGGTCGGGTGCAATGTGAGTTGGGCGGCAGCCGAAGGCGGGGACCTTAGCGGTCCGGTCCTTGGCTGCAGAAGCTATCTCTAGGGACTTGGAATGCCACCTTTCTGGTGGGGAAGGAGCCTGTGCTGGTGTGCGAGGTTGACAAGTTCCAACTAGATATAGTTGGCCTCATCTCGACACATAGCATGGGCTCCGGAACCAGTCTTCTCGAGAGGGGTTGGACTCTCTTCCACTCTGGAGTTGCCACTGGTGAGAGGCGCTGGGCAGGGGTGGGAATACTTAATGCGCCCCAGCTCAGTGCCTGTATGTTGAGTTTAACCCAGTAGACGAGAGGGTGGCCTCCGTCCGCCTTTGGGTGGTTCAGGGTAACCCCCTTCTTTTTGGAGTCCTTATAGGGGGTACTGGAGAGTGCTCCTTCTGGGGATTCCCTCGTTCTGCTGGAGGACTTCAACGCTCACGTTGGCAACGACAATGAGACCTGGAGGGGCGTCATCGGGAGGAATGCCCCCCCCTGATCGGAACCCGAGTGGTGTTTTGTTATTGGACTAATGTGCTCGCCACAGATTGTCCATAATGAACACAATGTTCAGGCATAAGGGTGTGCATATGTGCACTTGGCATCAGGACACCTTAGGCCGCAGTTCGATGATTGACTTTGTAGTTGTGTCGTCGGATTTGTAGCCGCATGTCTTGAACATCGGGTGAAGCGAGGGGCAGACCGATCACCACCTCATGGTGGGTTGGCACCGATGATGGGGGAGGACGGCAGTCAGACCTGGCAGTCCCAAACGCATTGTGAGGGTCTGCTGGGGACGTCTGGCAGAGTCTCCCGTCAGAAGGGGCTGTAACACCCACCTCTGGGAGAGCCGGGGTGGTCGGTGCCGTCGTGGCGGCAACACCTGAACCCGTTGGTGGACACTGGTGGTGAGGGATGCCATCAAGCTGAAGGAGTCATATCGGGCCTTCTTGGCCTGTGGGACTCCGGAGGCAGTTGACATGTACCGGCAGGCCAAGCAGAATGCAGCTACAGCGGTCACTGAGGCAAAAACCTGGGCAGGGGAGGAGTTCAGTGAGGCCATGGAAAACAACTTCTGGACGGCTTTGAAGAGGTCCTGGACCACCATCCGGCGTCTCGGGGGGGGGGGAAGCAGTGCTGTCAACACTGTGTATGGTGGGGATGGGGCGTTGCTGGCTTTGACTCAGGATGCTGTGGATTGGTGGAAGGAATACTTTGAAGACCTCCTCAATCCCACTGACATGCCTTCCAGTGAGGAAGCAGGGCCTCTGGACTCTAGAGTGGGCTCTCCCATCTCTGGGGCTTAAGTTGCAGAGGTGGTCAAAAACCTGCTCTGTGGCAGGGCCCCAGGGGTGGATGAGATCCGCCCAGAGTTCCTTAAGGTCCTGGATGTTGTGGGGCTGTCATGGTTGACATGACTCTGCAACATTGCGTGGACATCGGGGGCAGTGCCTCTGGACTGGCAGACCGGGGTGGTGGTCCCTCTTTTTAGGAAGGGTGACCGGAGGGTGTGTTCCAACTATAGGGGGATCACACTCCTCAGCCTCCCTGGTAAGGTCTATTCAGGGGTACTAGAGAGGAGGGTCCATCGAGAGAGTTGAACCTCGGATTTAGGAGGAGCAATGCGGTTTTCATCCTGGTCATGGAACTTTGGACCAGCTCTGGACCCTTGGCAGGATCCTTGGGGATGCATGGGAGTTTGCCTAACCAGTTCACATGTACTTTGTGGACTTGGAGAAGGCATTCAACCGTGTCCCTCGGGAGTCCCGAGGGGGGTTCTCCGGGAGTATGGGGTATCGGACCCCCTGATATGGGCCGCCCGTTCCCTGTATGACCAGTGCCAGAGCTTGGTCCAAATTGCCGGCAGTAAGTTGGACTCGTTTCCAGTGAAGGTTGGACTCCACCAGGGCTGCCCTTTGTCACCGATTCTGTTCATAACTTTTATGGACAAACTTTCTAGGCACAGCCAGGGCGTTGAGGGGGTAGTTCTTTTTGGCTTCATCAGGCCGTGACCTTCAGCTCTCACTGGATCAGTTCGCAGCCGAGTGTGAAGCGGCCAGGATGAGAATCAGCACCTCCAAATCCGAGGCCATGGTTCTCAGCTGGAAAAGGGTGGAGTGCCCTCTCCAGATCGGGGAAGAGATCCTGCCCCAAGTGGAGGAGTTTAAGTACCTCCGGGTCTTGTTCATGAGTGAGGGAAGGATGGAGCAGGAGATCGACAGGCGGATCAGTGCAGCCGCTGCAGTAATGCAGACTCCGCACCGATCTGTCGTGGTGAAGAGGGAGCTGGGCCGAAGGGCAAAGCTCTCAATTTATCGGTCGATATTCATTCCTACCCTCACCAAAGGTCACAAGCTTTGGGTAGTGACCGAAAGAACAAGATTGCGGGTAATAAACGGCAGAAATAAGCTTCCTCCACAGGGTGGCTGGGCTCTCACTTAGAGATAGGGTGAGAAGCTCGGTCATCCGGGAGGAGCTCGAAGTACAGCTGCTGATCCTCCGCGTTGAGAAGAGCCAGATGAGGTGGCTCGGGCATCTATTTAGGAGGCCTCCCGGACGCCTCCCCAGGGGTCTCCTACTGGTGGGAGACCCCGGGGAAGACCCAGGACACGCTGAAGAGACTATGTCTCTCAGCTAGCCTGGGAACTCCTCGGGATCCCCCGGGAAGAGCTGGACAAAGACACCGGGGAGAGGCAAGTTTGAGCTTCCCTGCTTAGGCTGCTGCCCCCGCGACCTGACTCCAGATAAGTGGTAGAAAATGGAGTAGTATAGCAGGTTGAGATACGTCATAGTATACCATCTTGAAAACATGACCAAAAACGTCATGATATAGCATGTCGAAAATTCGGTTGAAAATTACTTAGTATAGTATGATGAAAAATTTCAAAATATGACTGTTGGGAGACCAGCCAAGAATGGAATCTTGCACCCAGATTCTAACCCAAGCAGCTCATTTCCCACAAGAGAGATGTACCCCTTCATGAACAAGCAAGGGGCCGCACCCTGGCTCATGAGCATTTTCTATATGTTCATGAATCAGTAGTAGTAGCCATTTGTGCAACCGTTGACAGGAAACCACATGAAGAGGAAGTCCCCCAGTAGGAGGAGGAAGTTTCTACTCGAACATACCACCCCAAGCAGGAAAAGGAAGTTTCTACAGAAACATGCCACCGCAAGGCCAGTCAATGAGAAAAGACGAAGAACAGATCACTGTGTGTGCTTTGCTTTATCTTGCTTAGGGCGCTTTCACACCAGGATAGTCCAGGTGACTCAGTTCGATGGTGGGCAATGCCGAAAAAATTTCACACCTTCATTTAGTTTGGTTCACTTTCACACTGCACTTTTGAAAGCGGACCAAACCGCCTGGAAGACGTCACCCAGTTACAACCAGGAAGAAAAAAAGCATGAGGAAGAAGAAAACCCGGCGCATCAAAATCCATCCCCTTCAGCCGCCTTATTTACCACAAAAACACTGGAGCAACACCACGTTTATACGGACTTTTTCCAACTTTTTCTTTGATTACCTCCGCGTCTTTAGATTTGCACTGTTGGCCTTAATTTTTTTTCTACCCAAATTGAAGTGCACTCCACGTCACTTTCTCTCTTTTGTTCGCGTCCTCTGTTTGGGTCTCTCCATAGTCCGTTTGCATTTCCCACTGTAAGTGAACCGCACTAGGTATAAAACTTCATAATTTAGCCTGTTGAAAAAATGGACAAAAATCGCTTACTATAGTTTGGCAAAAATATCAAATTTTGACCCCTCCCAAAAATGGCTAACAATGACATATTAGAGCGTGTAGAAGTGCGTTATAGTATACAAAGTGGAAACAAAGGCCAAAAAAGTATAAAAGCGCCATATTAAGCGCCAAATTTAAAAAATGTCAAATTTTGACCCCTCCCAAAAATGGCTTAAAATGACATATTAGAGCTTGTAAAGGTGCATTATACTATACAAAGTGGAAACAAAAGGCCAAAAAAGTCACAAAGTGCCATAATTTAGCATGTTGAAAAAATGGTCAAAAATCGCATAGTATAGTAAGGCAAAAATGTCAAATTTTGACCCCTCCAAAAAATGGCTAAGAATGAAATATTAGAGCTCGTAGAAGTGCGTTATAGTACACAAAGTGGAAACAAAGGCCAAAAAAGGCCAAAAACCTCATAATTTAGCATGTTGAAAAAATGGCCAAAAATCGCATAGTATAGTAAGGCAAAAATGTCAAATTTTGACCCTTCCCAAAAATGGCTAACAATGACATATTAGAGCTTGTAGGAGTGCTTTATACTATACAAAGTGGAAACCAAGGCCAAAAAAGGCCAAAACCCTCATAATTTAGCATGTTGAAAAAATGGCCAAAAATCGCATAGTATAGTAAGGCAAAAATGTCAAATTTTGACCCCTCCAAAAAATGGCTAAGAATGAAATATTAGAGCTCGTAGAAGTGCGTTGTAGTACACAAAGTGGAAACAAAGGCCAAAAAAAGGCCCAAAACCTCATAATTTAGCATGTTGAAAAAATGGCCAAAAATCGCATAGTATAGTAAGGCAAAAATGTCAAATTTTGACCCCTCCCAAAAATGGCTAAGAATGAAATATTAGAGCTCGTAGAACTGCATTATAGTACACAAAGTGGAAACAAAGGCCAAAAAAGGCCAAAACCCTCATAATTTAGCATGTTGAAAAAATGGCCAAAAATCGCATAGTATAGTAAGGCAAAAATGTCAAATTTTGACCCTTCCCAAAAATGGCTAACAATGACATATTAGAGCTTGTAGGAGTGCTTTATACTATACAAAGTGGAAACCAAGGCCAAAAAAGGCCAAAACCCTCATAATTTAGCATGTTGAAAAAATGGACAAAAATCGCATAGTATAGTAAGGCAAAAATGTCAAATTTTGACCCCTCCCAAAAATGGCTAAGAATGAAATATTAGAGCTCGTATGAGTGTGTTATAGTATACAAAGTGGAAACAAAAGCCAAAAACGGCTAAAAACCTCATAATTTAGCATGTTGACAAAATGGCCAAAAATCGCATAGTATAGTAAGGCAAAAATGTCAAATTTTGACCCTTCCCAAAAATGGCTAACAATGACATATTAGAGCTTGTAGGAGTGCTTTATACTATACAAAGTGAAAACCAAGGCCAAAAAAGGCCAAAAACCTCATAATTTAGCATGTTGAAAAAATGGCCAAAAATCGCATAGTATAGTAAGGCAAAAATGTCAAATTTTGACCCCTCCAAAAAATGGCTAAGAATGAAATATTAGAGCTTGTAGAAGTGCGTTATAGTACACAAAGTGGAAACAAAGGCCAAAAAAGGCCAAAAACCTCATAATTTAGCATGTTGAAAAAATGGCCAAAAATCGCATAGTATAGTAAGGCAAAAATGTCAAATTTTGACCCTTCCCAAAAATGGCTAACAATGACATATTAGAGCTTGTAGGAGTGCTTTATACTATACAAAGTGGAAACCAAGGCCAAAAAAGGCCAAACCCCTCATAATTTAGCATGTTGAAAAAATGGACAAAAATCGCATAGTATAGTAAGGCAAAAATGTCAAATTTCGACCCCTCCCAAAAATGGCTAACAATGAAATATTAGAGCTCGTAGAAGTGCATTATAGTACACAAAGTGGAAACAAAGGCCAAAAAAGGCCAAAAACCTCATAATTTAGCATGTTGAAAAAATGGCCAAAAATCGCATAGTATAGTAAGGCAAAAATGTCAAATTTTGACCCCTCCCAAAAATGGCTAAGAATGAAATATTAGAGCTTGCAGAAGTGCGTTATAGTACACAAAGTGGAAACAAAGGCCAAAAAAGGCCAAAAACCTCATAATTTAGCATGTTGAAAAAATGGCCAAAAATCGCATAGTATAGTAAGGCAAAAATGTCAAATTTTGACCCCTCCCAAAAATGGCTAACAATGAAATATTAGAGCTCGTAGAAGTGCATTATAGTACACAAAGTGGAAACAAAGGCCAAAAAAGGCCAAAAACCTCATAATTTAGCATGTTGAAAAAATGGACAAAATCACATAGTATAGTAAGGCAAAAATGTCAAATTTTGACCCCTCCCAAAAATGGCTAAGAATGAAATATTAGAGCTCGTAGAAGTGCATTATAGTACACAAAGTGGAAACAAAGGCCAAAAAAGGCCAAAAACCTCATAATTTAGCATGTTGAAAAAATGGCCAAAAATCGCATAGTATAGTAAGGCAAAAATGTCAAATTTTGACCCCTCCCACAAATGGCTAACAATGACATATTAGAGCTTGTAGGAGTGCTTTATACTATACAAAGTGGAAACCAAGGCCAAAAAAGGCCAAACCCCTCATAATTTAGCATGTTGAAAAAATGGCCAAAAATCGCATAGTATAGTAAGGCAAAAATGTCAAATTTCGACCCCTCCCAAAAATGGCTAACAATGAAATATTAGAGCTCGTAGAAGTGCATTATAGTACACAAAGTGGAAACCAAGGCCAAAAAAGGCCAAACCCCTCATAATTTAGCATGTTGAAAAAATGGACAAAAATCGCATAGTATAGTAAGGCAAAAATGTCAAATTTCGACCCCTCCCAAAAATGGCTAACAATGAAATATTAGAGCTCGTAGAAGTGCATTATAGTACACAAAGTGGAAACAAAGGCCAAAAAAGGCCAAAAACCTCATAATTTAGCATGTTGAAAAAATGGCCAAAAATCGCATAGTATAGTAAGGCAAAAATGTCAAATTTTGACCCCTCCCACAAATGGCTAACAATGACATATTAGAGCTTGTAGGAGTGCTTTATACTATACAAAGTGGAAACCAAGGCCAAAAAAGGCCAAACCCCTCATAATTTAGCATGTTGAAAAAATGGACAAAAATCGCATAGTATAGTAAGGCAAAAATGTCAAATTTTGACCCCTCCCAAAAATGGCTAACAATGAAATATTAGAGCTCGTAGAAGTGCATTATAGTACACAAAGTGGAAACAAAGGCCAAAAAAGGCCAAAAACCTCATAATTTAGCATGTTGAAAAAATGGCCAAAAATCGCATAGTATAGTAAGGCAAAAATGTCAAATTTTGACCCCTCCCACAAATGGCTAACAATGACATATTAGAGCTTGTAGGAGTGCTTTATACTATACAAAGTGAAAACCAAGGCCAAAAAAGGCCAAACCCCTCATAATTTAGCATGTTGAAAAAATGGCCAAAAATCGCATAGTATAGTAAGGCAAAAATGTCAAATTTTGACCCCTCCAAAAAATGGCTAAGAATGAAATATTAGAGCTCGTAGAAGTGCGTTGTAGTACACAAAGTGGAAACAAAGGCCAAAAAAAGGCCAAAAACCTCATAATTTAGCATGTTGAAAAAATGGCCAAAAATCGCATAGTATAGTAAGGCAAAAATGTCAAATTTCGACCCCTCCCAAAAATGGCTAACAATGAAATATTAGAGCTCGTAGAAGTGCATTATAGTACACAAAGTGGAAACAAAGGCCAAAAAAGGCCAAAAACCTCATAATTTAGCATGTTGAAAAAATGGCCAAAAATCGCATAGTATAGTAAGGCAAAAATGTCAAATTTTGACCCTTCCCAAAAATGGCTAACAATGACATATTAGAGCTTGTAGGAGTGCTTTATACTATACAAAGTGGAAACCAAGGCCAAAAAAGGCCAAAACCCTCATAATTTAGCATGTTGAAAAAATGGACAAAAATCGCATAGTATAGTAAGGCAAAAATGTCAAATTTTGACCCCTCCCAAAAATGGCTAAGAATGAAATATTAGAGCTCGTAGAAGTGCATTATAGTACACAAAGTGGAAACAAAAGCCAAAAACGACTAAAAACCTCATAATTTAGCATGTTGAAAAAATGGCCAAAAATCGCATAGTATAGTAAGGCAAAAATGTCAAATTTCGACCCTTCTCAAAAATGGCTAACAATGACATATTAGAGCTCGTAGAAGTGCATTATAGTACACAAAGTGGAAACAAAGGCCAAAAAAGGCCAAAAACCTCATAATTTAGCATGTTGAAAAAATGGCCAAAAATCGCATAGTATAGTAAGGCAAAAATGTCAAATTTTGACCCTTCCCAAAAATGGCTAACAATGACATATTAGAGCTTGTAGGAGTGCTTTATACTATACAAAGTGGAAACAAAGGCCAAAAAAAGGCCAAAAACCTCATAATTTAGCATGTTGAAAAAATGGACAAAAATCGCATAGTATAGTAAGGCAAAAATGTCAAATTTTGACCCCTCCCAAAAATGGCTAAGAATGAAATATTAGAGCTCGTAGAAGTGCATTATAGTACACAAAGTGGAAACAAAGGCCAAAAACGACTAAAAACCTCATAATTTAGCATGTTGAAAAAATGGCCAAAAATCGCATAGTATAGTAAGGCAAAAATGTCAAATTTCGACCCTTCTCAAAAATGGCTAACAATGACATATTAGAGCTCGTAGAAGTGCATTATAGTACACAAAGTGGAAACAAAGGCCAAAAAAGGCCAAAAACCTCATAATTTAGCATGTTGAAAAAATGGCCAAAAATCGCATAGTATAGTAAGGCAAAAATGTCAAATTTTGACCCTTCCCAAAAATGGCTAACAATGACATATTAGAGCTTGTAGAAGTGCTTTATACTATACGAAGTGGAAACAAAGGCCAAAAAGGCCAAACCCTCATAATTTAGCATGTTGAAAAATGGCCAAAATCGCATAGTATAGTAAGGCAAAATGTCAAATTTTGACCCTTCCCAAAAATGGCTAACAATGAAATATTAGAGCTCAGAGAAGTGCATTATAGTATACAAAGTGGAAACAAAGGCCAAAACGACTAAAAACCTCATAATTTAGCATGTTGAAAAATGGCCAAAAATCGCATAGTATAGTAAGGCAAAAATGTCAAATTTCGACCCTTCTCAAAAATGGCTAACAATGACATATTAGAGCTCGTAGAAGTGCATTATAGTACACAAAGTGGAAACAAAGGCCAAAAGGCCAAAACCTCATAATTTAGCATGTTGAAAAAATGGCCAAAAATCGCATAGTATAGTAAGGCAAAAATGTCAAATTTTGACCCTTCCCAAAAATGGCTAACAATGACATATTAGAGCTTGTAGGAGTGCTTTATACTATACAAAGTGGAAACCAAGGCCAAAAAAGGCCAAAACCCTCATAATTTAGCATGTTGAAAAAATGGACAAAAATCGCATAGTATAGTAAGGCAAAAATGTCAAATTTTGACCCCTCCCAAAAATGGCTAAGAATGAAATATTAGAGCTTGTAGAAGTGCGTTATAGTACACAAAGTGGAAACAAAGGCCAAAAAAGGCCAAAACCCTCATAATTTAGCATGTTGAAAAAATGGACAAAAATCGCATAGTATAGCATGGCAAAACTGTCAAATTTTGACCTCACCTTAAAATGGCTAACAATGACATATTAGAGCTTTTAGAAGGGTGTTATTGTATAGAAAGTGGAAACAAACGCCAAAAAGGGCCAAAAACGTCATAATTTAGCATGTTGAAAAAATGGACAAAATCACATAGTATAGTAAGGCAAAAATGTCAAATTTTGACCCTTCCCAAAAATGGCTAACAATGACATATTAGAGCTTGTAGGAGTGCTTTATACTATACAAAGTGGAAACAAAGGCCAAAAAAGGCCAAACCCCTCATAATTTAGCATGTTGAAAAAATGGCCAAAAATCGCATAGTATAGTAAGGCAAAAATGTCAAATTTTGACCCCTCCCAAAAATGGCTAACAATGAAATATTAGAGCTCGTAGAAGTGCATTATAGTACACAAAGTGGAAACAAAGGCCAAAAAAGGCCAAAAACCTCATAATTTAGCATGTTGAAAAAATGGCCAAAAATCGCATAGTATAGTAAGGCAAAAATGTCAAATTTTGACCCTTCCCACAAATGGCTAACAATGACATATTAGAGCTTGTAGGAGTGCTTTATACTATACAAAGTGGAAACCAAGGCCAAAAAAGGCCAAAAACCTCATAATTTAGCATGTTGAAAAAATGGCCAAAAATCGCATAGTATAGTAAGGCAAAAATGTCAAATTTCGACCCCTCCCAAAAATGGCTAACAATGAAATATTAGAGCTCGTAGAAGTGCATTATAGTACACAAAGTGGAAACAAAGGCCAAAAAAGGCCAAAAACCTCATAATTTAGCATGTTGAAAAAATGGCCAAAAATCGCATAGTATAGTAAGGCAAAAATGTCAAATTTTGACCCTTCCCAAAAATGGCTAACAATGACATATTAGAGCTTGTAGGAGTGCTTTATACTATACAAAGTGGAAATAAAGGTCAAAAAAGACCCAAAAAGTCATAGTTTAGCATGGTGAAAAATGGACAAAAATCGCATAGTATAGTAAGGCAAAAATGTCAAATTTTGACCCCTCCCACAAATGGCTAACAATGACATATTAGAGCTCGTAGAAGTGCGTTATAGTACACAAAGTGGAAACAAAGGCCAAAAAAGGCCAAAAACCTCATAATTTAGCATGTTGAAAAAATGGCCAAAAATCGCATAGTATAGTAAGGCAAAAATGTCAAATTTTGACCCTTCCCAAAAATGGCTAACAATGACATATTAGAGCTTGTAGGAGTGCTTTATACTATACAAAGTGGAAACAAAAGGCCAAAAAAGGCCAAAAACCTCATAATTTAGCATGTTGAAAAAATGGCCAAAAATCGCATAGTATAGTAAGGCAAAAATGTCAAATTTTGACCCCTCCCAAAAATGGCTAACAATGAAATATTAGAGCTCGTAGAAGTGCGTTATAGTACACAAAGTGGAAACAAAGGCCAAAAAAGGCCAAAAACCTCATAATTTAGCATGTTGAAAAAATGGCCAAAAATCGCATAGTATAGTAAGGCAAAAATGTCAAATTTTGACCCCTCCCACAAATGGCTAACAATGACATATTAGAGCTCGTAGAAGTGCGTTAAAGTATACAAAGTGGAAACAAAAGGCCAAAAAAGGCCAAAACCCTCATAATTTAGCATGTTGAAAAAATGGACAAAAATCGCATAGTATAGTAAGGCAAAAATGTCAAATTTTGACCCCTCCCAAAAATGGCTAACAATGACATATTAGAGCTTGCAGAACTGCGTTAAAGTATACAAAGTGGAAACAAAGGCCAAAAAAGGCCAAAAACCTCATAATTTAGCATGTTGAAAAAATGGCCAAAAATCGCATAGTATAGTAAGGCAAAAATGTCAAATTTTGACCCCTCCCAAAAATGGCTAACAATGAAATATTAGAGCTCGTAGAAGTGCATTATAGTACACAAAGTGGAAACAAAGGCCAAAAAAGGCCAAAAACCTCATAATTTAGCATGTTGAAAAAATGGCCAAAAATCGCATAGTATAGTAAGGCAAAAATGTCAAATTTTGACCCTTCCCAAAATGGCTAACAATGACATATTAGAGCTTGTAGAAGTGCTTTATACTATACAAAGTGGAAACAAAGGCCAAAAAGGCCAAAACCTCATAATTTAGCATGTTGAAAAAATGGCCAAAAATCGCATAGTATAGTAAGGCAAAATGTCAAATTTTGACCCCTCCCAAAATGGCTAAGAATGAAATATTAGAGCTTTTAGAAGGGTGTTATTGTATAGAAAGTGGAAACAAACGCCAAAAAGGGCCAAAAACGTCATAATTTAGCATGTTGAAAAAATGGCCAAAAATCGCATAGTATAGTAAGGCAAAAATGTCAAATTTTGACCCCTCCCACAAATGGCTAACAATGACATATTAGAGCTTGCAGAAGTGCGTTAAAGTATACAAAGTGAAAACAAAGGCCAAAAAGGCCAAAACCTCATAATTTAGCATGCTGAAAAAATGGCCAAAAATCGCATAGTATAGTAAGGCAAAAATGTCAAATTTTGACCCCTCTCACAAATGGCTAACAATGACATATTAGAGCTTGCAGAGGTGCGTTAAAGTATACAAAGTGAAAACAAAGGCCAAAAAAGGCCAAAAACCTCATTATTTAACAGGTAAAAAAAATGGCCAAAAATCGCATAGTATAGTAAGGCAAAACTGTGAAATTTTGACCCCTCCCAAAAATGGCTAACAATGAAATATTAGAGCTTGTAGAACTGCGTTAAAGTATACAAAGTGGAAACAAAGGCCAAAAAAGGCCAAAAACCTCATAATTTAGCATGTTGAAAAAATGGCCAAAAATCGCATAGTATAGTAAGGCAAAAATGTCAAATTTTGACCCCTCCCAAAAATGGCTAAAAATGACATATTAGAGCTTGCAGAACTGCGTTAAAGTATACAAAGTGGAAACAAAGGCCAAAAAAGGCCAAACCCCTCATAATTTAGCATGTTGAAAAAATGGCCAAAAATTGCATAGTATAGTAAGGCAAAACTGTCAAATTTTGACCCCTCTCAAAAATGGCTAAAAATGACATATTAGAGCTTGCAGAACTGCGTTAAAGTATACAAAGTGGAAACAAAGGCCAAAAAAGGCCAAAAACCTCATAATTTAGCATGTTGAAAAAATGGCCAAAAATCGCATAGTATAGTAAGGCAAAAATGTCAAATTTTGACCCCTCCCAAAAATGGCTAAAAATGACATATTAGAGCTTGCAGAAGTGCGTTAAAGTATACAAAGTGGAAACAAAGGCCAAAAAAGGCCAAAAACCTCATAATTTAGCATGTTGAAAAATGGCCAAAATCGCATAGTATAGTAAGGCAAAATGTCAAATTTTGACCCTTCCCAAAAATGGCTAAAAATGACATATTAGAGCTTGCAGAAGTGCGTTAAAGTATACAAAGTGGAAACAAAGGCCAAAAAAGGCCAAAAACCTCATAATTTAGCATGTTGAAAAAATGGCCAAAAATCGCATAGTATAGTAAGGCAAAAATGTCAAATTTTGACCCCTCCCAAAAATGGCTAAAAATGACATATTAGAGCTCGTAGAAGTGCGTTATAGTACACAAAGTGGAAACCAAGGCCAAAAAAGGCCAAAAACCTCATAATTTAGCATGCTGAAAAAATGGCCAAAAATCGCATAGTATAGTAAGGCAAAAATGTCAAATTTTGACCCTTCCCAAAAATGGCTAAAAATGACATATTAGAGCTCGTAGAAGTGCGTTATAGTACACAAAGTGGAAACAAAGGCCAAAAAAGGCCAAAAACCTCATAATTTAGCATGTTGAAAAAATGGCCAAAAATCGCATAGTATAGTAAGGCAAAAATGTCAAATTTTGACCCCTCCAAAAATGGCTAAAATGACATATTAGAGCTTGCAGAAGTGCGTTAAAGTATACAAAGTGGAAACAAAGGCCAAAAAGGCCAAAACCTCATAATTTAGCATGTTGAAAAATGGCCAAAAATCGCATAGTATAGTAAGGCAAAAATGTCAAATTTTGACCCCTCTCAAAAATGGCTAAAAATGACATATTAGAGCTTGCAGAACTGCGTTAAAGTATACAAAGTGGAAACAAAGGCCAAAAAAGGCCAAAAACCTCATAATTTAGCATGTTGAAAAAATGGCCAAAAATCGCATAGTATAGTAAGGCAAAACTGTCAAATTTTGACCCCTCTCAAAAATGGCTAAAAATGACATATTAGAGCTTGCAGAACTGCGTTAAAGTATACAAAGTGGAAACAAAGGCCAAAAAAGGCCAAAAACCTCATAATTTAGCATGTTGAAAAAATGGCCAAAAATCGCATAGTATAGTAAGGCAAAAATGTCAAATTTTGACCCCTCCCAAAAATGGCTAAAAATGACATATTAGAGCTTGCAGAACTGCGTTAAAGTATACAAAGTGGAAACAAAGGCCAAAAAAGGCCAAAAACCTCATAATTTAGCATGTTGAAAAAATGGCCAAAAATCGCATAGTATAGTAAGGTAAAAATGTCAAATTTTGACCCCTCTCAAAAATGGCTAACAATGACATATTAGAGCTTGCAGAACTGCGTTAAAGTATACAAAGTGGAAACAAAGGCCAAAAAAGGCCAAAAACCTCATAATTTAGCATGTTGAAAAAATGGCCAAAAATCGCATAGTATAGTAAGGCAAAAATGTCAAATTTTGACCCCTCTCAAAAATGGCTAAAAATGACATATTAGAGCTTGCAGAACTGCGTTAAAGTATACAAAGTGGAAACAAAGGCCAAAAAAGGCCAAAAACCTCATAATTTAGCATGTTGAAAAAATGGCCAAAAATCGCATAGTATAGTAAGGCAAAAATGTCAAATTTTGACCCCTCTCAAAAATGGCTAACAATGACATATTAGAGCTTGCAGAACTGCGTTAAAGTATACAAAGTGAAAACAAAGGCCAAAAAAGGCCAAAAACCTCATAATTTAGCATGTTGAAAAAATGGCCAAAAATCGCATAGTATAGTAAGGCAAAAATGTCAAATTTTGACCCCTCCCAAAAATGGCTAAAAATGACATATTAGAGCTTGCAGAACTGCGTTAAAGTATACAAAGTGAAAACAAAGGCCAAAAAAGGCCAAAACCTCATAATTTAGCATGTTGAAAAAATGGCCAAAAATCGCATAGTATAGTAAGGCAAAAATGTCAAATTTTGACCCCTCCCAAAAATGGCTAAAAATGACATATTAGAGCTTGTAGAAGTGCGTTAAAGTATACAAAGTGAAAACAAAGGCCAAAAAAGGCCAAAAACCTCATAATTTAGCATGTTGAAAAAATGGCCAAAAATCGCATAGTATAGTAAGGCAAAACTGTCAAATTTTGACCCCTCTCAAAAATGGCTAAAAATGACATATTAGAGCTTGCAGAACTGCGTTAAAGTATACAAAGTGGAAACAAAGGCCAAAAAAGGCCAAAAACCTCATAATTTAGCATGTTGAAAAAATGGCCAAAAATCGCATAGTATAGTAAGGCAAAAATGTCAAATTCTGACCCCTCCCAAAAATGGCTAAAAATGACATATTAGAGCTTGCAGAAGTGCGTTAAAGTATACAAAGTGAAAACAAAGGCCAAAAAAGGCCAAAAACCTCATAATTTAGCATGTTGAAAAAATGGCCAAAAATCGCATAGTATAGTAAGGCAAAAATGTCAAATTTTGACCCTTCCCAAAAATGGCTAAAAATGACATATTAGAGCTTGCAGAGAAGTGCGTTAAAGTATACAAAGTGGAAACAAAGGCCAAAAAAGGCCAAAAACCTCATAATTTAGCATGTTGAAAAAATGGCCAAAAATCGCATAGTATAGTAAGGCAAAACTGTCAAATTTTGACCCCTCTCAAAAATGGCTAAAAATGACATATTAGAGCTTGCAGAACTGTGTTAAAGTATACAAAGTGGAAACAAAGGCCAAAAAAGGCCAAAAACCTCATAATTTAGCATGTTGAAAAAATGGCCAAAAATCGCATAGTATAGTAAGGCAAAAATGTCAAATTCTGACCCCTCCCAAAAATGGCTAAAAATGACATATTAGAGCTTGCAGAGGTGCGTTAAAGTATACAAAGTGAAAACAAAGGCCAAAAAAGGCCAAAAACCTCATAATTTAGCATGCTGAAAAAATGGCCAAAAATCGCATAGTATAGTAAGGCAAAAATGTCAAATTTTGACCCCTCCCAAAAATGGCTAAAAATGACATATTAGAGCTTGCAGAAGTGCGTTAAAGTATACAAAGTGAAAACAAAGGCCAAAAAAGGCCAAAAACCTCATAATTTAGCATGTTGAAAAAATGGCCAAAAATCGCATAGTATAGTAAGGCAAAAATGTCAAATTTTGACCCCTCCCAAAAATGGCTAAAAATGACATATTAGAGCTTGTAGAAGTGCGTTAAAGTATACAAAGTGAAAACAAAGGCCAAAAAAGCCAAAAAGCCTCATAATTTAGCATGTTGAAAAAATGGCCAAAAATCGCATAGTATAGTAAGGCAAAAATGTCAAATTTTGACCCCTCCCAAAAATGGCTAAAAATGACATATTAGAGCTTGTAGAAGTGCGTTAAAGTATACAAAGTGAAAACAAAGGCCAAAAAAGGCCCAAACCCTCAGAATTTAGCATGTTGAAAAAATGGCCAAAAATCGCATAGTATAGTAAGGCAAAAATGTCAAATTCTGACCCCTCCCAAAAATGGCTAAAAATGACATATTAGAGCTTGCAGAAGTGCGTTAAAGTATACAAAGTGAAAACAAAGGCCAAAAAAGGCCAAAAACCTCATAATTTAGCATGTTGAAAAAATGGCCAAAAATCGCATAGTATAGTAAGGCAAAAATGTCAAATTTTGACCCCTCCCAAAAATGGCTAAAAATGACATATTAGAGCTTGCAGAACTGCGTTAAAGTATACAAAGTGGAAACAAAGGCCAAAAAAGGCCAAAAACCTCATAATTTAGCATGTTGAAAAAATGGCCAAAAATCGCATAGTATAGTAAGGCAAAAATGTCAAATTTTGACCCCTCCCAAAAATGGCTAAAAATGACATATTAGAGCTTGCAGAAGTGCGTTAAAGTATACAAAGTGAAAACAAAGGCCAAAAAAGGCCAAAAACCTCATAATTTAGCATGTTGAAAAAATGGCCAAAAATCGCATAGTATAGTAAGGCAAAAATGTCAAATTTTGACCCCTCTCAAAAATGGCTAAAAATGACATATTAGAGCTTGCAGAACTGCGTTAAAGTATACAAAGTGAAAACAAAGGCCAAAAAAGGCCAAAAACCTCATAATTTAGCATGTTGAAAAAATGGCCAAAAATCGCATAGTATAGTAAGGCAAAAATGTCAAATTTTGACCCCTCCCAAAAATGGCTAAAAATGACATATTAGAGCTCGTAGAAGTGCGTTATAGTACACAAAGTGGAAACAAAGGCCAAAAAAGGCCAAAAAGTGCCATAATTTAGCATGTTGAAAAAATGGCCAAAAATCGCATAGTATAGTAAGGCAAAAATGTGAAATTTGGACCCTTCCAAAAAATGGCTAAGAATGACTTATTAGAGCTTGCAGAAGTGCGTTAAAGTATACAAAGTGAAAACAAAGGCCAAAAAAGGCCAAAACCCTCATTATTTAGCATGTTGAAAAAATGGCCAAAAATCGCATAGTATAGTAAGGCAAAAATGTCAAATTTTTACCCCTCCCAAAAATGGCTAAAAATGACATATTAGAGCTTGCAGAACTGTGTTAAAGTATACAAAGTGAAAACAAAGGCCAAAAAAGGCCAAAAAAGGCCAAAAACCTCATAATTTAGCATGTTGAAAAAATGGCCAAAAATCGCATAGTATAGTAAGGCAAAAATGTCAAATTCTGACCCCTCCCAAAAATGGCTAAAAATGACATATTAGAGCTTGCAGAAGTGCGTTAAAGTATACAAAGTGGAAACAAAGGCCAATAAAGGCCAAAAACCTCATAATTTAGCATGTTGAAAAAATGGCCAAAAATCGCATAGTATAGTAAGGCAAAAATGTCAAATTCTGACCCCTCCCAAAAATGGCTAAAAATGACATATTAGAGCTTGCAGAACTGCGTTAAAGTATACAAAGTGAAAACAAAGGCCAAAAAAGGCCAAAACCCTCATAATTTAGCATGTTGAAAAAATGGCCAAAAATCGCATAGTATAGTAAGGCAAAAATGTGAAATTTTGACCCCTCCCAAAAATGGCTAAGAATGAAATATTAGAGCTCGTAGAAGTGCGTTATTTTACACAAAGTGGAAACAAAGGCCAAAAAAGGCCAAAAAGCGCCATAATTTAGCATGTGGAAAAAATGGCCAAAAATCGCATAGTATAGTAAGGCAAAACTGTCAAATTTTGACCCCTCTCAAAAATGGCTAAAAATGACATATTAGAGCTTGCAGAACTGCGTTAAAGTATACAAAGTGAAAACAAAGGCCAAAAAAGGCCAAAACCCTCATAATTTAGCATGTTGAAAAAATGGCCAAAAATCGCATAGTATAGTAAGGCAAAAATGTCAAATTCTGACCCCTCCCAAAAATGGCTAAAAATGACATATTAGAGCTTGCAGAGGTGCGTTAAAGTATACAAAGTGAAAACAAAGGCCAAAAAAGGCCAAAAACCTCATAATTTAGCATGCTGAAAAAATGGCCAAAAATCGCATAGTATAGTAAGGCAAAAATGTCAAATTTTGACCCCTCTCACAAATGGCTAAAAATGACATATTAGAGCTTGCAGAACTGCGTTAAAGTATACAAAGTGAAAACAAAGGCCAAAAAAGGCCAAAACCCTCATAATTTAGCATGTTGAAAAAATGGCCAAAAATCGCATAGTATAGTAAGGCAAAAATGTGAAATTCTGACCCCTCCCAAAAATGGCTAAAAATGACATATTAGAGCTTGCAGAAGTGCGTTAAAGTATACAAAGTGAAAACAAAGGCCAAAAAAGGCCAAAAACCTCATAATTTAGCATGTTGAAAAAATGGCCAAAAATCGCATAGTATAGTAAGGCAAAAATGTCAAATTTTGACCCCTCCCAAAAATGGCTAAGAATGAAATATTAGAGCTTGCAGAAGTGCGTTAAAGTATACAAAGTGGAAACAAAGGCCAAAAAAGGCCAAAACCCTCATTATTTAGCATGTTGAAAAAATGGCCAAAAATCGCATAGTATAGTAAGGCAAAAATGTCAAATTTTGACCCCTCTCAAAAATGGCTAAAAATGACATATTAGAGCTTGCAGAACTGCGTTAAAGTATACAAAGTGGAAACAAAGGCCAAAAAAGGCCAAAACCCTCATAATTTAGCATGTTGAAAAAATGGCCAAAAATCGCATAGTATAGTAAGGCAAAAATGTGAAATTCTGACCCCTCCCAAAAATGGCTAAGAATGAAATATTAGAGCTTGCAGAAGTGCGTTAAAGTATACAAAGTGGAAACAAAGGCCAAAAAAGGCCAAAAACCGCCATAATTTAGCATGTTGAAAAAATGGCCAAAAATTGCATAGTATAGTAAGGCAAAATGTCAAATTTTGACCCCTCCCAAAAATGGCTAAAAATGACATATTAGAGCTTGCAGAACTGCGTTAAAGTATACAAAGTGAAAACAAAGGCCAAAAAAGGCCAAAAACCTCATAATTTAGCATGTTGAAAAAATGGCCAAAAATCGCATAGTATAGTAAGGCAAAAATGTGAAATTTTGACCCCTCCCAAAAATGGCTAAAAATGACATATTAGAGCTCGCAGAAGTGCATTAAAGTATACAAAGTGAAAACAAAGGCCAAAAAAGGCCAAAAACCTCATAATTTAGCATGTTGAAAAAATGGCCAAAAATCGCATAGTATAGTAAGGCAAAAATGTCAAATTTTGACCCCTCCCAAAAATGGCTAAAAATGACATATTAGAGCTTGCAGAACTGTGTTAAAGTATACAAAGTGAAAACAAAGGACAAAAAAGGCCAAAAACCTCATAATTTAGCATGTTGAAAAAATGGCCAAAAATCGCATAGTATAGTAAGGCAAAAATGTCAAATTCTGACCCCTCCCAAAAATGGCTAAAAATGACATATTAGAGCTTGCAGAAGTGCGTTAAAGTATACAAAGTGAAAACAAAGGCCAAAAAAGGCCAAAAACCTCATAATTTAGCATGTTGAAAAAATGGCCAAAAATTGCATACTAGCATGGCAAAAATGTGAAATTTTGACCCCTCCCAAAAATGGCTCAGAATGACTTATTAGAGCTTGCAGAAGTGCGTTACAGTATACAAAGTGAAAACAAAGGCCAAAAAAGGCCCAAAACCTCATAATTTAGCATGTTGAAAAAATGGCCAAAAATCGCATAGTATAGTAAGGCAAAAATGTGAAATTTTGACCCCTCCCAAAAATGGCTAAAAATGACATATTAGAGCTCGCAGAAGTGCATTAAAGTATACAAAGTGAAAACAAAGGCCAAAAAAGGCCAAAAACCTCATAATTTAGCATGTTGAAAAAATGGACAAAAATCGCATAGTATAGTAAGGCAAAAATGTTAAATTTTGACCCCTCCCAAAAATGGCTAAGAATGACTTATTAGAGCTTGCAGAAGTGCATTAAAGTATACAAAGTGAAAACAAAGGCCAAAAAAAGGCCAAAAACCTCATAATTTAGCATGTTGAAAAAATGGACAAAAATCGCATAGTATAGTAAGGCAAAAATGTTAAATTTTGACCCCTTCCAAAAATGCCTAAGAATGAAACATTAGAGCTTGTAGAAGTGCGTTATTGTATAAAAAGTGAAATCAAAGGCCAAAAAAAGGCCCAAAATGTAATAATTTAGCATGTTGGAAAAAGTGCCAAAAATCACATAGTATAGTAAGGCAAAAATGTTAAATTTTGACCCCTCCCAAAAATGGTTAAGAATGACATAGTAGAGATTGTAGAAGTGCGGTATGGTACACAAAGTGGAAACAAAGGCCAAAAAAGGCCAAAAAGCGCCATAATTTAGCATGTTGAAAAAATGGCCAAAAATCGCATAGTATAGTAAGGCAAAAATGTGAAATTTTGACCCCTCCCAAAAATGGCTAAGAATGACATATTAGAGCTTGTAGAAGTGCATTATACTATAAAAAGTGAAAACAAAGGCCAAAAAAGGCCAAAAACCTCATAATTTAGCATGTTGAAAAAATGCATATACAGTCTATCGTTAAAATGGAGAGTAATCATCACCACTGAGTTTTTCTTACTAATCCAAAAGAATGTTCAATGTAAAAGTTAAATGTTTAAAGAAGGTAGAAAATTAAGTTAAAAATGTTCTGGATTATGTCAAATATGCAGAGTGTCAGAGGGGCTTCAGGTATAAAGGGGCCTCAGGTGTGCTGTGCTGAAAAGCCCTATGGAGCCTGCTTTAAAGGCATAAAAGGAGCCGCCCTGTGGGTTGCAACTTTTTGATTTTGAGAGAATAAATCATCCCAACATGTTATGTCTGTGTCCTCGCTGTCCTTTCAGTCTGTTTAGAGCAGGGGTGAGGAACCTTGTTCCTATCAGGGGCTATTTCAATTTCTATGAAGTCCTACGATACTAAAGTAAATAACAACCTTCACAAACTAATTCTACATGAGCTTTCAGCTTCTTAGCTTTTAATTCACTCACCACAAAACTTGCCCTCCTAACATTGTCTCTCTGTCAGTCTGTGGTCTTGTGTTGTTGGACACCCAAACTCCAACGAAGACTAAGTTTAGCAAACACATTTGTCCTTTCAACTCGTGTAGTTTTGCACGTTTCGAGCTGTAATGACGCTTTTTTATCACTGCCAGCGCCACAAACTAGGCAAAGTGTCTTGCCTTTTACTTCGACAAACGCATAAATGTTTGTCCATTTCTCCTGGAAAACGCGACATTATGCACACGTCTTCCTTTTCGTGGCACTCGCCATGACGCATACACGTCAGTCAATCCCCAACGTTATCGCGTGATGGCACGTAACCTCACGTGTTGTGTTCACTGACCCTGAACCTGACTCGGATATGAGTAGCCATCGTTTTTATCCCAGAAAAGTAATTTCTGTCTACAGTTTTTTATTTATATTTATTTTTAGAATTGCGTGACAATGTTATTTTTTTTACGGAAGCGCATTGGAGCCATTTATGTTGGAGAAAATAAATTTGGGCAAATCGAGAATAAAGTCGAAATGACGAGATTAAGGTCAAAATTTCAAAAAAAGAGGGGGAAATGTCGAGAATAAAGAGAGCGGAGAGCCGCGCCGACCTCTGTGTACTTGCCCAGCGAGGGCTACTCGTGGTTGGGGTGAGGGCGGCGGGGAGGTACCCCCCTCCTATCTCCCAGGGGAAGCTCCGGAGACCCGCACCGACCTCTGTGTAATTGCCCGGCGAGGGCTGCTCGTGGCCGGGGTGCTACTACCGAGGCTCCCCGGGATGAAGTGCGAACGTTTTCCCCTCCTCCTCGCCACCACCAGCCACCACAGAGTGGTGGGAGGTGAGACCCCCAGGGCGTGGTGGGATCGAGGCGGGGGTCCCGGAGGCCCGGCCCGGGGTGACCTGGCCCGGCTGGAGGGGTACACAGGGCGGGCATGGGTCCCTCAATGCAGTCACGGCTAAAGTGCACGAGTAACTTTGACTCTCTTGAGGTAGCCACGGCTGGCTCTGGGGGTTAGATGAGACCCCCGGGTTGGGCTGGGATCGAGGCGGGGGTCCCGGAGGCCAGGCCGGGGTCAGGGTGAGCCTGACTCTGTGGTGGTGGTGAGTGGTGTGGAGGAGAGGAAAACGTTGGAAATTCATCCCGGGGAGCCTCGGTAGTAGCATCTCGGCCACGGGTAGCCTTCCAAGGGCAAGTACACAGAGGTCGACGCGGCTCTCCGGAGCTTCCCCTGGGAGACAGGAGGGGGGCACCTCCCCGCAGCCATCACCCCGGCCACGAGCAGCCCTCGCCGGGCAAGTACACAGAGGTCGGCGCGGCTCTACGCTCTCCTTTCGACTTTATTCTCGTAATTTCAACTTCATTCTCGTCATTTCGACTTTAATCTCGATTTGCCCAAAATTATTTTCATACATAAATGGCCCTAATCCGCTTCAGTACCTATTTTGGAGGACATATGATAGTATCACCTTTTTATACATTCTATCTCTATGGGTTTTTCTGACAAATTATACTTTGACTTTTTTTTTTTTTACATAATATTCTCACTCTATGATATGTTGACATGGCATACCATGATATATTTTAAATATATTATGATTTTTCTTTACATACTATACCATGACTTTTGTATATTTTTTTTTTTTTTACATATTTAACTTTGTATTATGACATATTATAGTATGCCATTTTTTATTTCATTTTTTTTAAACATAGCAAACTCTGACTTATTTTCTTTTTTTTCATGACATACATGACCATGGGTGTTAACTGCTTAAAAGCTTTTTTAAACAAAAACAGGAGGATGTATTAAAGATATGCCAAAATAAATTATATATGCCAGGAAAATATGACAGCACTCACGTGCCTTCTACATTTTTATTGCAATGATAAGATACAGATATATTTCCAGACATCCAGTTTCATTAAATTATTCTCCAATATTGCATGACAGTCTTCAGAATGATATTGATCCAAATGCGGACAATCAGGCCATCAAAAGACATGGTTTTTGACCAGAGAAAAAACATGGATGTTTTACAATTTCACTTTGTGTTTCCCCCAGTAATGTGCGATGAGAAGCAGCAGCATAGAGTAATAATACTACAATTTACAACAGACCGATACTGTGCAACAGTCAAGAACAATTGGGAGAGTTGTTATGTCTTCTATTTTGTGAAATGGTTATGCCAATATTGAGAGTTCAGCGACTGGCAACTCAGGACACAGAGATGCACTTTGCCCGTTTGGGGAAGAAAATAAAACAAAGGTATTAGAACAGAAACAACAACATGGAGGTGTGAGTTAGAAAGTCAAAGAGCTACAAACCTCAGTGGGATTACGGGAGACAGAACAAACTACTTAATACAGTCCGAGTTCATTTTAGACAACTGTACAGAAAGCGGTGGAATATATTAAAATATTGTTTCACTGTGAGGAGAGTCCTTGTCACGTCATATTAAGTGGGAACCACCAGTGTTACACAAGCCACTGGTGTTAAAACAGCAGGTTAATGACTGACCATTTGTTAGTGAGAGAGGTGCTGATGTGACCAGATCACATGTTCAATGTTAAGGTGGCAAATGTAAAAAAATAAAATAAAATAAAATTACAGAAATACAGTTAACTAATAAATTCCCACTGTTTCTAATCCCAGATGTTACTTTTAAATAATGAATCTGCTCTTTATGATCATATAAAAAAACAAAAATGAACATTACAAACTCTTGAATAAAAATTATACCTCCTAATACAAAATAAAAAGGAAAAAAAAGTTGTTTTAGAGTGTCTTATGCTGTAATTATTGTATATATATATTTGATATATCAATAGAATCCATATATAAATGATACATTTATATTTTTATACTTAAATATAATCCTTGCTATGACTAAAAAGAGCATCTAAGACATTTGTAGCCCGGAGATAATGTGAAGGAACAGCTTGGACCACGGCCGCCAGTTACTAGGCTTTGCCTGGAAATGAAACTGTCGTCGGGTCAGTGGACCAGTACCACTATTTTCACACGACGGATTGTGCGAGACCAGAGAACTGGTTTGGATGGGAGTCTAGTGCGAACAACTTTAAATGGTTTCATTGAGACCAAATATGTTTTGTTTAGCTACACACTAACAACTTTGTGCTGTGCTTTCTTTTTATTTATTTTTTAAAAGAGATGAATGATTGGAGGAGTTTGAAATTAACAAAAATGAACCCCTCACTCTCACACTCGACTTTCTGCGTTAAATCAGCATGCAAAACATCATTATTAGTTGTGTTTGGCACTAGAGTTTACTGTGTATCTGGTTCTGTTTTCAAATAGACAATCAGTGAACTGACAGGGATAGGTCTAATTTCTGAAGTGTGGCTGTATGAGGTACTCACCCACAGTCAGCTTATTACATATCGTGGATGTCGGTCGACGCCTCCTCAGTTCGGAGAAGCAAGCGCGCGTCTGAAATGGAAGCTACGCCATGTACTGCTAAGGAGGGGTCAGAGACAAAACATGTTATGGCCACCTAAATTTTTTTAAATCTTTGAAACCTGGATCGACATCAGTTTTCTTGTCTGGGTTAAGAAGACTTTCAGAAGCTGATTGACCCTCTGAAACCTGAGCAAACTGGTTTGATATCTTTCAAAAACACAGGGGAAAAGGCTATGACCAGCTTCCAAAAAATGTCCCACAAAGGGCAAGAAATTAGTAAACAGTCACTAGAATTTTTTTTTTTTTTTAAAGGGCGGGGGGTTGCAGAAAACTATATTTGTAATTACTATAATTTTTTATTTTGTTACAGTTACAGGTGTCATTGTCTTGTTTGTTTTTACTTCATTTTTAAACCCATTTTTAAGTAATTGTTTTGTAACTTTTTACTAATTTCTTGCTAATTGTGACAATGATTGACACAAAGAGTGCGCTATACTCAGAATATTTAGACCGCTTAGCCATAATGTCAGTAAATTTTAACTGGAAAATGAAGCTATTATATCTCTCTCTTCAAAGCCAAACTTCATTGAGAATAACAGTAATTTTAGCTAAAAGAAAACAGGAGCTGCTGGTTCTTCTGTTGCCTCCATCAGTTTATTTGTGACTCTGGTGTTTAAAAGACTTAGTTTGGATTCATAAAATCACACAATAACACAAACTAACAGATTGAAGCCGCAGCAGACCAGCAGCCGCTGTGTTCAGTGAGCTAAAATTACCGTTTTTCTCAGTGGAGTCTCAATGGACATCTTTACCGTCACATCGGGCCATCTGACGAAAAAGTTAAAGCGCTGAAAAAACTCTCAATATTGTGTGCACTTAAACTGATTTTTTTAGATGGTATTTTTTTTCAAATACATTTTGTTGCTGACCCATCCACAGCAGTTCATTGCTTAGCTTCCATGTCTGACACCATCCTGCTTCTCAAAACCGGGGGGTGTGCCGACTATGTTTAAATACCACATACAACCTCACTTCAAAACATCCAAACTATCCCTTTAAACATCTTCTAGATTTAGTTGTACAACAAATGCTGCAATCTTTTTTTAAAAAAGAAAATGAAGTATGCCAGCTGTGTCCCAGTTGCTCACATTTACTCTTAAAGATGAGTCCCACATTATTAAACATGAACTACTTCAGACTGTGAGGAGGATTGCACTATGATCATCAGCCATAAAAAAACCACCAGTAACTCAAGGAGCCGTGCTACTCTGCTTTCGTAATACTCCATCCAGCCACAACATGGTCGACGTTTAGGTTCCTCCTAAAGGAGTACAGGATTTGGTCCGTCCGGCTTGGTTCGGGTTTCAAAGCAGGTCCATCTGCTTTAAGGGCTGCCTGAGAAAGATATCAGACTGGCATTCAACAGGATGTGAAGCATGAAACATAATTATCTCAACAAAAATAGGTGAAAGAAAATAACCAAAGAAAGGGGAAATAAATTAAATATTTTGAGTTGAAATAACACAAAAAGAAACTTAAAAAAAGGAAAAAGAAAAATGAAAACCCTCCATCAGAGCTGTTGCTGGTCTGGTGGATTTTTTTTTGTTGACAGCTTCCTCAGACAAACATGTTGGTGGCAATTTTCATTCTAACATAAATAACATTTAGGTGGGAGGACTCAGATCCACCTTAAGGCTTCTTCTAGATTTTTTTCCCCATTGTCGTAGCCGTTTTCCATCGTTGCGTCTATCCCGGTACTGGTCTGTTTAGTGGAAGATCTCAACAACAAGAGATGGAGCCTCTCCTCGCAGGTCCTGGGATCACAGGAGGAAGGGAGGGAAGGGCAGAGAGAGAGAAAGTAGATGGGATTGTAAGAAGTTTATGTTTCTGCAGTCTGGGGTTTAGTCTCACTCTCGCCCCCTTCTTTCCTCTCTTGCGTCTCCTCGTCTTCCTCCTCCTCCTCCTCTTCCTCCTCCGTGTGCTGCTCCAGCTCCTCCCTGGTGATCATCTCAAAGTCGTTTCCGTTGCTGTGCTGCGAGCCTTCGTCCTCCCGACGGTCGCTGTCTGTGTCCGAGTGGCGGTCTGCCCCCGTCCCCTCTCCCTCTGCTTCTTTGCTCTCCTCTACCTCTTTGCTCTCCTCCTCTTCCTCCTCCTCCTCCTCGTCTCCGTCCTTCTTCTCGCTGTCTGACTTCTCGTCGCTGTCTGATTTCTGAGCCTTGCTGCCGCCGTTGTCTTTTTCGTCCGTCTTGTCTGAGCCCTTCTTGCTGCTGGCTCGTGGTCCTTTGTACTCATGAGTGTAGAGCGGCCGGAAAGAGTCGATGAAACCAACGTCTGCCGTCAAGTTGGGGAGGAACCAGAAGTGGTGGCGGCCGCCAGTCACCAGCCAGATGATGAGGAAGAGGATGCAGCGAGCTGAAGAGAAAGGAAAAAAAACAGTGGGATCAATTTATTAATCTTTTAATTTAATAAATAAATAGAAAACAGCTTGCTGCACCACTTTGAATTAGTTCTACTGTTGCTATGGCTGAAAAAAATGTTTATTTCTAAACTGACTGGAGGAGATTTTATTTATTTATTTATCAATCAGGATCAAATCAAACACACATCTCTTTGACCTTTGTGGTATTCAAATCCACACTACACCTATGCTGCTCACCTGTGACTAAATGTTTGTCTACAACACTTCTATGGGATTTGGGTCCACGTACAACTAACTTCTGCATCGCATCTACAATAAAGGTTTTTAATTACAGCATAAATGCAGTTAACTCAAAAGAATACTGCGCTGCAATACTTTTAGACTTTTCTAAAACTACTGACACAGTGGAGCACTCTGTTTTGTTACAGAGGCTGGTTAACATAAGGGTTTCCTCAAAAATTGTTCAGTGGTTCAAAAACTACTTTAGCAATAAAACTTAATTTCTAGCTTTTTGAATATAAAATATGGTGTCCCACAAGGGTCCATGTTGGGTCATCTATTATTTACAATTTATATCAATAACTTGTGTTACAATGTTGTCAGTACAAAATACACTATCATGTGTAGTTCTGCCACATATTTAGTGGGTGTGATTAAGGAGCTGCAGTCTCCTTTTACCCCTATAAAACATGAAAAAATTGGCTTGAGTTTTTTCAAAGACATGGAGAAGAGGCAATAAGCAACTTCACAAGATGTATGTAATAAAGTAAAACAACAAAACCAGAAAATGACCTGTAAAAAGTGCAAAATAAAATTAATATAATTTTTATGTACCTAATTTTGAATATATATATTAAAATAATTCTATTTTTTTATCTGCCAATTTTCTAATGGTTTTCTTGCCCTCCCCTCCCTTAGTGCAGGAAACTAGTATTTCTTTTCAGAAGAAAATTTACTTACCAACAGCAAGAAGCAATATACTGGCCACGAAGCAGCCTGCTGCAACACTTAGATAGTAAACTCCTACACGCATTTCTGCTGGCCACAGTGGGAACAGCGTGGCTGCTATCACAGCGATGACTGAAACACACAAACACACACAAAAACACACAGATAGTGTGAGTACAAAAAAGCAAAATCAGCTGCAATCAGCAAGAGATAAACCTCCATTCAGCTCTTGTTCAAAAGAACTCCATTTATGATTTTCAGCCTCTGACTCACCGAGTATCAGTCCCATGGCGAATGTCTTGAAATGAACAGGATCATAAATCCACACATACACCTAAAGAAAAGAGACATATTTTCAGTTTTGATGTTTTTCAGGTTTGCAAGCACTTCTTCTACATACATAAATAAATACATACATACATACATACATATATTCACATTAGGGATCAATTACGCATAATATACAGTATATACAATATACAGTATTCTGTGTAATATCGTATGGATGCAGTGTGAATTTTTTATTATATAAATAATAAATTGTGCAAATACAAAATCATTTTTGTTGCATACTAGAATAATAAAATCAACTGTTTTTTCAGTCCACTGGATACATATTACTGCAATAAAAATGACTCGAGTAACAAACTTTATCTTTAAGACTGATTAGATAAAACAGATGTTGACAATTTTTGTCCTTTGGGGACATAATTTACAGTTGAAAAAAGATAATAAATGGCAATATATTGTTATGGCAATACTCTGCATATCACAAAATGTTATATTATATCACTATAATATTGTATCATGACCAAATTATTGTGATAATATGAAAACATTCACCTCGTTTCCATCTAGAAACAGCTGATCCTCATGAGGCTCCAGTTTGAACTTCTTCTTCACCTCTTTTTTCTTTTTCGGCGTTCCCGGACTGTCATCCTGTGAGAATTTATAATGAACAGAAAGAATATGACATCTATAATTAACTTGTAAATCACTTCTATTTCGCAGTGAGTGTGACCTGCATATTGGTTAGACAGACAGTGGGGTTTACATTTGAATAAAATACACTTGTAAAAAGGCTTATTCACTTTCCTGCTGAGAATTAAATGAAAAGATTGTTACCACTATCGGGTCTGTACAGTAAATGCTGTAGTCAGCAGCTGCTTTGCTTTAGTTTAGCACAAAAACTGGAAACTAGGGGAAACAGGTTGCTTGGCTCAGTCTGAAAACTCCACCTATCAGCCACTCTAACACTCATAAAAACATATATACTGTATGTACAAATACTGAAATATTTCCATCACTGTCAAAAGTTTCTTTGAAGCATCGACGTCATTAGAAGGTCTGAACTGAAGCATTTCAGTTGATTATATTTGGCTGGTCACACTATTAAGACTCTGACCCTAAAAAAAAATGTTGTTAATTTTCCACTCAATCATACCATGTCTCGCAGACCCTGACCAGACACCACGAGCACACTCAGCTTCTTCTCTCTGTGCTTTCTAAAGATGTGCATACTATGCATGCACCTGATTACTGTCAGGCTCAACAGTGTCAAGGCAACTGTGAGTGCTCATAAAACACACATATAACGCTGAAATCAGTGTGAGGAGGAGTCTGTAACCTCTGTGGCACGATTTTTTTCCCAAATGGATCCCACTGCCAAAGCTTCCAAGTATACTAATATACAAATACGCTGATGTTTGACAGAGAAAAAACATAAACATTTTCAACAGCGATAACTTTATCCTGTTACACAACAGTGTGTTAATAACACAGATGTCAACAGGTTGGGTAACTTACGCTCTTCTCTTTCTTGGTTTCGGCCACCTCAGACTCTCTCTTCTTCTCTTTCTCCTTCTTCCCTTTTTTCTCCTCCTCTTTGCCGCTGTCACCCTTAGTCTTCTCCTTTTCTTTCTCTTTTTCCTTCTCTTTCTTGGTGTCTTTCTCAGGTTTTTTCTTCATCACTTTGAGAGCCCGGTGAAAGAACTGCTTCTTAAGGAGTCTGCAGAGGATGGAGGTGATGATTATAAACACCGATTCAGTCTAAATCATCACTGTTTAAAAAAAAAAACACCATCAGTGTACAAAGACTCAGAGGTCATGAGAAGGATTTTATCCCAAAATGCAAAACGTTGAGCCTTGCATTTGCGAGTTTCATCAGTTTGTTGTTATGCAAGACTAAAAGCAATTTATTCAAATTTTATTTTCATGCCTTCGTTGCGCAGCATCTTTTCTGATTATCAATGAAATGCTCAAGTCTTTTTGAGCAAAAGCACCACACCATTGATTCCAACTTTTTAAATGTGAATATTTGCAGGTTTTCTTCATCCTATCTAAATATCTAACATCAACTTAGATTTTGGCAAAGTGTGTTGGACGGCTTTCATTATGTACAGACTTA
Organism: Plectropomus leopardus; assembly: GCF_026936395.1. Classification (NCBI taxonomy): domain Eukaryota; kingdom Metazoa; phylum Chordata; class Actinopteri; order Perciformes; family Serranidae; genus Plectropomus; species Plectropomus leopardus. Next base: position 28,498,393 of record NC_142187.1, on the reverse strand, counting down.
ACAGAGTGAATAAACAGAAAATAGAAAATAAACCTTACCTGCAGTTGTACATACCACCGACCTTATTGCAAATGTGTTTTTTAAAAGCTTAGATACTTTGTTTTACGAAAAATCCTGCATATGACAAATAATTTAATCATCAGACATTCATCAGGATGTGTGTCACAGCTCACCTGTTGCAGTAATCCAACACAGACTCCCTGGTGGTGAACAGCGCCTCCTCTCCCTTCTTCGCCTTTGCCCACTTGGAGTCCAGCAGACAGTCAACGGCCTTGGAGGCTGAATGTGCGGACACAGAGATGGACATTAAAAAGTGGTATTGGGTGTGAAAATGTCATGCTGTGATCATCCTGTTAAACTGTGTGTCAATCGTTTTTAGAGGACTGCGTTCATTCAAAATCCACTAAGTTAATGTGCATCCAGCCGATTAATTGGACTCTAACTCAAATTAAATCTGAATGTTGTGAAATTTGAGTAAAATTGGAACATTTGTCCTTTTTAAATCTGAGCCAGCTGAAATTTTATTTTTTAGCAACTTTGGAGCAGTAGAAACAAATAGTGACACAGCACTGAGTCACTGATACATCATCATTTGTAAATTGATGTGGTTCACTTGTGAGACAGCAGTTGTTTACTGTCAAATCCAGCAGTTACACAGCAATATTGCCATTCATCTGGGGGTTTGTTTCTGTCGACCTTATGGATTTAAGTAAAATATTCAGTCTCTCTTAACTCTTTTTTTCTCATTTATACCCAGATAAACTGTATTCTGTTGTAGTGTTCTCAGTATATTCAGTTCTCATATATTCACAACATTTACCACAATATGAAGATACAATGTGTACAATGGTCAAGACAAACAGCATTAAGATAAAAAGACACACAATATGGTTAAACATGTACGAGTTAAGAATATACAAGACAGTGATGGTCTCCAACTATAATGCATATTCAATGTCACTTATAATCTATCGATGAAGAGAAAATGTATTTCAAATTAGAAAAGGTTACACTTTATAACCTTTTGTATTCATAACTCGAGGTATGGGCTGGGTGCGGACTGTCTTGCGCTGGACTACAGGCTGTAAACAGTTGTCTGCAGCAAAGGTAGGCAGCTTTAAGGTCATGTGATGGTGATGAGAGGAATAAGCGGCCGCAGCAGTCATAACCTATTCTACCCACAACTACTGAGCAAACAGCATGTCCCAACACTGTGCCACAGAACAGGAATATAAATATTGTGTGGGAGGATCAGGTCAGTGACACTGCAGTGGAAACATTTAAGAATTTGAAAACTCTTCAGTAAAGTCTCACAGTTTTTCCCAAAATTACTGACGTGAAAAACACAACAGGTTTGTATCTAATGTGAGAAACTCAAATGCAGCTAAGACAGTAAATAAAACTGTCTGTGTGTCCGAAAACAAGCAGAGGGCAGGTCGATGTCTGAGTTCACGCTCCAGCCTGTGTGTGTAGGTGTTGTGTGTTTAGCCTGTTTCCTGACATCCCACAGCTAAACACTCACCAATAAAGTAGTCGACTCGGTGGCCCATCATGTTGGTGGACTTGGTGGGGCAGTTAAATCTGAGATACTTGGCCACCGCCTTCTCCTCCTTGGTGGGCTCGCTCACCTCCTGCAGGGCCACACAAACACACAGATGAATACACACAAACATTAACAAAATCAAAGTCAGTTAGGTTTTACCAGATTGTATCACAGAACTGCAGACAAGCAAACAGCAAAACCAAATCTAGAGTTGGATATTTAACCAAATATATCAGATCCCCCCACATGTCAGATCTCTTACTGACCTAGATTAACTTTCGTTGAAAATTTCAACAACTTGTGTGAATCCCTACTTTCATTAAACTAGCTACTGTAGAAACTGTAGAATCAAACAAGCAAAATTATTTCTATAGCACCTTCACAGACAGCAGCCTCATTTCTGATCATATTTGAGACGTAATCAAACATTGTTCAAATACTGTTGAAATCTAATAAGCTCTGTGCAGTTAGTGTCGCCATCAGGGTTCCTACAGCTTAAAGCATGTGGAATTTAAGTCTTTTCGAGACTTATTTCATACCACTCAAAATGAAATTTAAGACTGATTCCACTAGAATCAAAATTGGGGGAGAAAAACGATGTGAAAATGTATTTATTTACTTTAATATAAAACATAACATTTAGGTGACAGCAATGCAAATTTTTCTTTTTTAAAGTTAGTTTTTATTTTGAGATTGAACAATGCAATGTCAGAAAAAAATATTCACATTAAGACATTTTAAGACCAATTAAAACCTTATTTTTAGATTGGTTAATTCAATGCCTTTAAGATTCAAGGATTTGCAGGGACCCTGCTCCACTTCCAGAGACAACACGTACACTTTGTTTACTTTGGTGGGTGGAAAGGAAATTAACCATTTGTATTTCTTTTACTAATATTACTATGACTTTTTTCTTTTCTCCTCTCTCTATATGTAAATATGCATTCACGCCCTATTTTATTTAAATTTGTGCATACTTGCGTGAAGCACATTGAGCCAACATTGTATGAAATGTGCTATATAAATACAGTTGACTTGACTTTGTAAATCCAGTTTAATAGACTGCAACCAGACTCTGACACATACTTCCTCCCTTCTCACAACATCTGCACTGTCTGCCCGCCTGCAGCACTGAACCACATGCCAACACGGAGGGAACGAGAGCATCAGCACTATGAGAGTCAGCGCTGCTTCATCCAGTCCAGCTGGCTCCGACCAGCAACACGAGGAAGACGAGGCCATCAAACAAGCCTTTGTTTAAAGAGGCAGGTATCAGTCACACTGCTCAGTTACACGAGACCCTGACACGGAAAGCCCCCTTCCACCGTCTATATGATCTACCTCGCTTCATCACATGAGGATTAGCTGCTCTGCTGACAGACACAGTAAATAAAGATGGACTGCACACCAACATCAAAGCACGCATCCTCTAAAATATAAATCCAGGCAACAATTGACTAGAAAAGAAATCAACCCTGGAGTACTGTAAAACTCAATTGCAAATGGCACATGAATAATCACGAGGAATTATGTCAAAACGGGAGACAACTGTTGTGTAATGTTGCGTGGTCATCTTGGGACGCCTCTGTAAAGACATAAAGGAGATAACAGAATGTGTTGTTTTGCAACTGAGCTCGAACATGCAGAGACCTGCACTGGCTGATTTATTAGCGACACCCACCTCGAACTAATGCAACAGCCCTCAGATAAATCCTACCTATGTGACTGTAATGAAGTTGCAACTGTTGTTGATTTGTGGAGCTGCTGTTGAACTGTATGCATGAAACTGAGACATTTTTAAAATTTTAGTCGACCCTCATTGGCGACGGTTACATGCACAATACTATTCTCCTATTATTCAAAGTATGACGAGATTCTGAATTCAATGCAGGTTATAAAAACAGAGTATTCTGTTTAAATATTCCAAATTAGGCCGTTTTACAATTTTTTAATTTTCTGATAAAGACACATAGGATACGTCGCTATTATTTGGGTTTTATAAGCAGTTTTTTGGACATATATACAGCCAATTCATATTATCATCGCAACTGGGATTTTACTGCAGATTGCCACACGCAGCGTGTTGTTTATTTACAGTCGGCTCTGTGCGTAGTCATGAATATGTTGTACACAAACCAGCTCGACAACAGTGTGCAAAGCTGTGGGGTAGATACATGCAAATGAAAACCTCATATTTCTAGTTAGAAGGAGAAGCACACTTGTTTTTAAACATTATGAAAGACTTGGATATCAACCGTATTTGGGATATGTGCAAACACTGACGCACTGACCGTTTCAAGAAGGTGAAGGAAAGAGAGAGTTCAACAAGTCCAGCACTGGTAGGAAACTGTGGAAATAATCCTATTTTGATGCAAAGAAGCAAAATGACAAGTGGCTACAGCTCTACAGTTCTACTTCTCCATATTTTGATGTGATAAGCACCACACTAGGGCGTGTTAATTGGAGTAGGTATGGCTGCATGTAAACAGGAGTGTTAGTGGAATATTCAGACGTAAACAGCTTAGTAGGAATATTGTCTTTATTGGGAATAAGGTCAAAAACCAGACTATTTTGTGCATGTAGAAGTACTAATTGATTTTAATACAGTGGATTAAACTCTGAAAAGAGAACAGTATAACCTTCATGGATACAGGACTTAATTATTGCAGGCCTGTTGGTTTAGAGAGCATTAGCTATTGAGGTGACCATGTGTACATACATTGAAATAATCTTGGCTTTGTGTCAATCCCTGAATGCTGTGATGTAAAGAACAATCAAATGGTAAATGAAAAATAAAGAGGACTTGTGTGTAATGTAAAGCGGTGAGATTGGTAAAAGACAGGCCTCTTTTGGTTTCAGGTATGCTCATAATTGAGAGAAACAGCATGTGTTTGTTATGCAGCTGAACTTGAATAGGCAAGAGAACTACTCTCAGTTGCTTGTATATCAGGTATGCCTAGTTTAAACTGTATAAACTGTGTAATAAACCCTACCTTCATGAAGGTTAAATGTTTAATTTGGAGGTTGCATTGGTGATGCTGATGAATTGTTAAATCAAGATGTGTAAAGCATCAAAGGCAAATATTTAGTGTACAATGATATAAACATTTCTAAAATTGTTTCAACAGGAACCAAAACTTCCTGAAGGCAGGATTTATTGCAGGGCTACTTTATTAAAAATAATTAGTTTAAGAAGTACTTATTAAGTTGGCAATTGTGAATTTATCCAAGTTCTCAGCTATAAATGCATTTCAGCCCCTAAATGCTGTAAGGTAAAGCACAATAAAATGGTAATTAAGTAGTCAAGAGAAAGTGAGGCAAAAAAAGAGATAACTGTTGTGAAATGCAGACTTAACATGTTGGTAATGAACAGGCCTCTTTAGCTGTGGTATGTGCCGTTACGCAGCTTAGCTGAAACACTAAAGAAGTATATATTATATGTTATAATGTCAGCCCAATGACCTGTAACAGGCAGATCCAACATTTTTTGATAAATTTATAATTACAGCACATGGAGTGAAAACAATTCCGTTTAGTTTATCCCACTGCTTTGTAGGACACTACTTCTGTGTTCCTGATCCTTACTACATACTTACTGTGTATAAATACTATAATAATCACTTCACTATATTTAGCAACTATCGTCATACAGAGAATTGTATGCCAATGTCAGTGTGTATTCTCGCTGGTCTGTATATTGTCTGTAGTTGTCCATGTTTTTTTGTTTTGTTAGTTTTTCTTTGTAGAAAGTAATTTTGGGCTCTTTTTGTGTTTTATTGTAGATTTGGAGTCCTTTTTTTTGATTTTGTAATTTTGTTATATGCTGTCTGTAATGTATGTTGGTGCCTGTCTTGGCCAAGACACTCTTGGAAAATAGTTTTGATCTCAAGAGGTTTTTCTGGTTAAATAAAGGAAAAAATATATATATAAAAATATTCTTACAATACTTGTACCGTTTGATGTTGTTTATTTATCTAAGGCAAGGGGGATTTAAGACTTTTTTAAAGCCACTGTTAAAAAACTTTAAGACCAATTTTACAATAACCAGAATTGAAGAAAAAAATAATTGATATCAGTCACTTAGAATTAGGGAAAATTTTGCCCAAATATTAACTCAACATTAGTAAAATCAACATTTGGTGATTTTTTTTTTTTTTTAATAATTACAAAATATTTTGAGATTTTACAATGCAGTGTCAGAAAAAAAGGATGTAAAAAATCCTACTTTCCATGCACTTTCAAGACTTGTGAAAGACTGATTCAAGACATTTTAATACCAACTGAGGTCTTGTTTTTAGATTAGTTAATTCACTACCTTTCAAAACTTTTTTTTTTTGATTTGCAGGAACCCTGTTTATCTCCCCTCCGGTTTTATCACACAGCAAACTGAAACCCTGATCAGAACTACTTCATAGTATGAAACTGGGGCAGCGCCTATGTTTGAATTAAATCATCTACAATCACACTTCATCAAAATGACACCTAATAATTTTTTTTCTAATTAGCATGTGAATGTGAATTAATCAGTAAACTGGGATAGGAGCCTGTTCATCTCTTCACTCCAGGTGACTTAAAAGTAATCAGTTAGTTGTGTCTGGCTGTGGTTGTGCAAACAGAATTGTGTCATGTTTTTTTTGTTTGTTTGTTTAAGGTTGGACGTAAATAAAATCTAACAACTAACAGTGTTTTTGTAACATGTATTTGAGTGATGATTAAGTTGACTGACCCGTAAGCACTCGGTAAACTGTTGCTATAACAGGAATCAACGGTCTAGTCTTTTAAGTGCTCCTGGAGCCACAGTAATTTGCTGCTACTTGCACAGTAAGTTACATTATAATGCACTGTGTTGACTCATTAATTAAAATTCCCGCAGATTGCCCCACGTTATGTAAACACGTCTGCTTAGAGCTGACGCAGCTTAGCCAGAAAACGTTCACAGCCACTTCAATCAGAAAAAGATGGTGGACTGTACAGACAGCCCAGTACAGACTGTAACAGCACCGTGTATGTGTGTACATCAGCGTGAGTGCTACAGGTGATACTCATGATAACTCGCTCGGAAACGTTTGCTCAAAACATAAATACAAACATTTGTTTTCGCTAGCTAGCTAATGCTAGCTACCGTTAGCTATCATTTAGCTTCATCTACCGCCGGTTAACGGCAGCCTACGAGGATGCTGCCGTTAAATTAACATCCAGCAACAGGTCGAAACCTCGCACACGGTTTTTATTCGTTGTCCTTTCGCTTGTACGGGCGGTAATTTGGATGAAATAAGAGATGTTACCTGGATCCGTTTCTTGTGCCTTCTGCGTTCCGCCATGATCCTCCAACTCAGCTCCTCCAGCGTGCGCGGGGCAGGCACGCGCATGGAACGCGAAGTATCGCGAGAACACCGGATTCATGGTTGAAAAAAAAAAAACAAGAAGTCATTCATTCATTCATAATAGTCTAATAGATCCATGATAATAGTGCACTAGAATAGACTCTGATTCATAACTGTGACAGTTAAACAAACACTGGAGACTCTTTATGTTGCTCTGTTGAGCATTAAATATGTATTTTTATGCAGATATGGATGTATTACATGTGCATACATTTTATCTTTGAATATTTTTTTATCACATTCCTTAGGGTTTTTTTGAGCAGTCTTGTTGACTAATGAAGAATGTTTACTTAAGTAGGCCTAACTTATACTTAATATCTATGAGAATGGACTCCTACAAGTATAACAAGTATAAATAGGGGCGTAAGCCATTCTTACAGGTAAAGAAAAATATCTATCAGAATGGACTACTACCAGTGTAATAATATTTTATATTATTATCTTTATCTTACCTTTATCTTTTATCCAGGCTATTATTCTTATCTCAAATACAAGGAGCACACAGCATAATGAGAGTTATCACCAAAACAAAGCTAATTTCTTGAACAAAATGTATGTGCCGCTTAAATCATATTGATATCATGCAAGTTTTTACTGTTTTTGGCTATGATAATATGTGTGATTTTGGTGATTCATTTATATATTTATTAATTGAAAAAACGTGCAGTCATACACGATTGTGGTTCAGAGGGGCTTTAAAATAAATACAGATTACAAATATTTAAGGTTGTATGTCCTTCCCCTAAGCCCAAAAAAAGGTCCCCCCAGTGCTTAGAAAAATATTTAACATGCCTCCCCCCTCTTTCTACCACCCCTTCTCCTCATAAATAACAAACAGTCCCTAAGTGCAATATTTGAAGTAGGCTTACTTGTACTTAACTTTAACCACTTTCATTTTCTGCTATTTAATGCGTATACCCCTCTACAATTCAGTAATAAATATCGCACATTTTTTAATGCCTTTACTTACTTACTTTCCATATTAAGATTAAAAATTTAAAATATAGTCAAACTATGATGTATTAGTATGGATAAAAATGAGACTGATGATCCCCTGGGACATCAACAAGCAACCCCATATGTACATACATAGATGCATAGTAAAAAGTAAGCCCCATCTTTACCAGCTGCAATATTAAAGTAATATAGCTACATAATAATGCATCAGTGGTGTACGTGCCTACAGTCTGTATGTTTTTAGCCAATTAGAAGTCATGCTAATAGTAAACCACACAGTCTGTGAGACTGATCGCTGACTGCTGCTGCTGATGTTTTATAATGTTCGTTGTTCCTACATCTCACCCGATGAAGGTCTGAGGGCCGAAACATCTAAAAGAAAGAGTCTTGTAGTGAAAGCACCGTGTACTGCAGTTCTCTTCTCTTCTATGTTCAATTTAGTCCTCCACACCCGTCTACAGCTTAAGTCAAGCATGTCTCCATATTTTAGTTTTTTGCTGTTATCATTGGATATGTTAAGAAAAATTGTTTTTTTTTCCAGTTTTTAAAACTTTGTGTTTTCTTAAAATATGTATTTCTTGATCTTCACTTAATTATTTGTTACCATGACAGAAAGATGGCACTGCAGCTTTTCTGTGTAGAAAAACCCTTTATTTACAATCCAACAAAAAAGTATCAAATATCTCACTTCAATATTTCATCATTCAGATATAAAACTATTGTGATTATGCGTCCTTATGATGGCATACTGGAGAAATGACACTTAAGCAGCTTGAAAAAATAAGTTTAAAGCTATGATCAGACATTTAGAGGCCTGTTAGAAAAAAGAAAAAAAAGGAAACATTATTTTTGACCTTCTTATTTTCTCGTAACTCCCATGAGTTTCACTCCAATGTTGTTAAAAATATATGTACATATATGTATATATATGTAAAATACAAATATTAGGACACACCTGGGCCTAATGTGAACTTGTGCATTGAACATCCAGGTAGCAAATAGTAAAAAAAAATCATCTTAATGTAAAGATCCATCACTGTTGCAGTTCAAGCCTGGTTAGATTTGCATCTGTCCACATTATCAGTGCTGATAAGTCAGGCTGTCTCACTGCTGGCAGATGGAGGGGAATTGTTCTCCATCTCGTGCAGGTGCTCTGTGGATTTGAGGACATCGGGGTCTCTTGGACTTGCAATCATCTCCTCACTGTTGCAGTTCACAGGGGAGCCGATCTCTGACGAGCGGTCGGTGGGCTTCTCTGGAGTGGCCTGCAGGGTGGAGGTGGAGAGCGGCAGGTTCATCATGTACAACATGTTGCCCAGGCGCCGGGACACCTGCGGACGAACAAAGACAGTATTAGACATGTTAGTGTTCAAAACATGTGTCAGTCTCTAAAAGAAGTGATGCCCCTGTAAAGGACAGGAAGTGCCGCAGAGGATAGGAACAATTATCAACAGCTGTGTAACAGAGCAATCAGTATAATGTTCCTCCCCGTGTGTTTTTCCACAGAAGAGATTTTGAAACGTCACACTACGAAAGGCACAGGTGCAAAATGAATGATGGCTGAGTTCAAATTAAGCTGCTCCACTGACTACGTTTAAGTGAACACAATATTTCTGCTTTTGCCCTCATGCCTAAAATACAATATACCTACCAACATGTTTACATGGCTGATGAAAATGAACAAATGTTCCTGTTTACATGCAGCGGTGCAAACTGATGAACATTCGCTAACATGTCGTTTATCTCATCAAATCAAACACTTGATTTCCTGCACTCTGGTAATATGTATACTCTAATTTGTGCCTTTTCTGCATGAGTTTATGGTGTAAGTGCCATTAATTTCGTCAGAATAAAAGTCCTCTGCTACTTACATGCTTTGACAAAGGACCCTCTTTTTATAATCTACACCTGCGCATGACTTCGAATGTTCAGTCAGAGTCTCTGTTTCCTACCTGTGAGCGAATCTTAAGAGCTGGTCCCAGTTTGAGCCCCATTGTGTCCAGCAGATGCTCGTCTGACAGGAGGGGCAGCGTCTCCCCGTCAATCATGTGGTCCTTGAATGTCTGCAGAGTGGAATAGCATAATGTTAGCACAAAAACACAAAGCAGAAAGAAGAAAGAAGACAGTTAGAAAAAATGGCAGGAACCTACCTGAGCGTATTCTGAACATGTTGGAATACTGTTGATAAAGTTGTAAACGTCATTCACGGTCCACTTCCTTATATCTTCAGACACATCATCGCCATTTAGAAAGAGATTGGGGGGACCTGGAGAAAAAATGTAACAAATATCTTTGTTAGTGTTGTAATAGACACATTAAATTAACCCAATAAGACCTGAATCTGTGTCAGAAAATCTGTGTCAGAAAATGAAATAATTAGGACGAAATGTCAAGAAAACTATATATTTTACACATATATGTGTGTATATGTGTATTTTTTTCTTTGCTTATATTCAGGTAATTATAATTTTTGTTACATTGCTCATTGCCTTCTTCCCATGATTTTGAAATTTCAGTGAGAGAAGCTCATGCATGGAGCAATCTGCCTACAGTTTTCAGGGACTGTGACACGTAACATTTAGTTAAAAATAACCATAAATCAATGCTTAAAGACAATCAACTGTGTGACCATACTCTGTAACTAATTTAAAACCTAAAGTCTGCCTTGTTTATATGTCTTATGTACGGTTGTCCCCTTTTTTCACACATTTGATGCGTTCATATTAAGTGTATTCTGTCTTATGTACTGTGATGTTGTTCCTGTTTTAATGTATTGTATTGTACTTTGTTATCTTTCTGTAGTTGTTATCACACCTGCGAGGGACTACAGTTTAAAAAGGGCAAAGCTGGCTAAACTGGCACGTTAACAGAAATATATATTAATGGACAATGTCCCTGTAATCTTAAATTGTATGAATGAATAAATAAATAAATAAAGTAATTAATTAAACCAGTTTGCTCAGGTTTAAAAAGGTTAATTTTCTATGTTTTCATTTATCTTCAGAAGCGTACCAGGTGGAAGGAAACCATTTCCGGGGACTGGGAACATGTAAGGCATGCCGCCAGCAGCGGAGGGATACATGAACTTCTCCTGGAAAGCCGAACACTGGCTGGACATGTCTTTATCAGCTGCACCGTTGTTGACCACATCTGGCCCGTCTTGACTGTTCACGCAGGCCTTACGCAGGCCCGGCTCGCCCTCTTTGTAGTTCTTCCTGCCTCCGGCGGCGAGTTCAGTGTCGATCTTTGCTTGATGATGCGTCTTGCTGGTGGGACACTCCTCCCCCATGTCCCCCTTCACCTCCACCTCTTTCTCCTCCCCTGATATGGCCCCGGGGCTCTGCTCTACACTCTTATCTTCAGTTTGGCCCTTCAGGTGGGCCATGTGGCTCTCTGCGCTCTTGTGAGCGGTCGGCCTCCTGCCGGCCCTGCGTCCGCGCTCTCTGTGCAGCGTGCTGATTGGCGGGTAAGGGCTGGCGGACATGAGGATGCTGTTTGAGTGCAGTTCGTCGAGGGTGGGACGGTGGACAAAGACGTCGTGGCCGTCGGGCATACGCTGGCGGCCTCTGAACGCCATGGGGTTGGAAGGGTACGACATTGGGTTATCGATTCCCATCAGCCCCTTCTGGTGGGCGTTCTCCAGCTCCTTCTGGTGCAGGATGGCGTTCATCTCCATTCTGAACACAAAGACACAAACATCAGACATATTTCTGAGTGATGATGAAGCCTCATTATCACTAGGGATGCATAATATATGTCAGTCTGATAAATTATCGGTCGATAATGGGACATTTTTATCATCATTCATTAATCTCATCATTAAAATTATAGCAGATAAACTGCACAGATAAGTCAGACTGCTTTCATTGACTAACAAGGGCAGAATCTGCACATCCTGACACAGTGGGACCAAGAGTCTCGTCTACACCCCAAAAACAAACAGTGACAATACAGCCTTGTTTTGACACTAAGGTGAAAGTTTTTATTGTTCATTTTGAAGTTTTTTTTTTCTTTTTTACCGTTAGCTATACATTTAAGACTGAAAATTACATAAAAGTCATTTTACTTCCACATGCTGGTATTTATTATGTTTATCTGCGTTGTAGGTTTTTATGGGGGCAGGGTCGTTGAGGGTAGGGCTCTTTTTCACAGCCTAAAGTTGGCAGAGATGGAAGATTCAAAGCAGTTTTTTGTTTTTGTTGTGTTAACAATAGAGTCGTTAGTTAGGTTTGGTCAGTAGGTGCATAACCAAAACACAAAGTTTATTACAGATTCATGACTTGGAAAACTTAGCACACGCATCCCAAATTAATCTTCAGTTTCCCAGCTTTCAGATGGCGTAAACCACTATTATGTGTATGTGGGTCTCAGGGGGTTAAAGTCTGACAATGCATGAAATGTCTCCATTTTATTCAGCAAACTGTGATGTAGATCTGTGTGTGGGTGGGATATTTCTGTGAGATGATGATGATATTCTGTACGCATTACCTGGCTATGTTTTGCTTGTGGATGAGCTCCTGTCGCCGGGCAACTGTTTCCATGGGCTCCGAGGGCAAGAAGCCATAGCCGGCTGAAAGAGAAAAAGACAGATGAGCTGTTAATGCTCATTCACATTCCTGAAGGTGATGCAGACAGGCTGAGTGTACTTTAGGCTGAACTCACCGGCTCCAGGGAAAGCTCTGCCAGGCAGGACGTTAGCGTGGGGAGGCAGAGGAGGACCCAGGTGAGGTCCCATGTGCATCTGTCTGGCATCAGAAGTTACCATCTCCGAGGGGGGAACCAGCTCTCTGAGGAGGGAAAACACGGAAAATCAGTCATCTAGACATGAAATCAAGGGGCTGAACATTTATAGACATATAATCAGATTATCTAACCCTTTAAATGCTTGGTGGAGCACGTTTTCAGTCACTATATCTTACTGAAAAAATGTGCGCACTTGAAACCACTGGGTCAATACAACACCAACACAATACTGGACATTTTGCCGAAAACCTCAGACAATTTGTGTTTCTTTTTCATGTCACACCCAAAATAAAACATGTTATGGCTGCAAACTGTTATAATCTAGTCTAGCTTTACATAAACTCATGTCTGTAATTGTTTTAATGTTTTAAGGTGAGCTTTTGTGTCTAACATCAGTCAAAATAACCATATTTTAGTTTGGGGAAATAACACTAATGTAGGGTTTTCACTTGATTATTTTATATTTTATTTATTTTTATTTTTCCATGAACTTTCAACCTGATTGAGACATCGCTACCATTCAGTTTAGATATTTTGTGCTAAAACAAAATCCACCAGATATCGCTGTGTCTGTAAACGGTCTGCCTTTTCAGTTCGCCTCCTAAAGGAAGTTAATAACGAGAAAATCAGTCCGAACACGAGGGCTCAGTGTGGTAGGATTTTCAAACGTAGGCATATCTTTTGGCAGATAATTTTTTTAACTTTATACAAAAAACAAATAATTTTCTAAAAACATGCTCTACCAAACAGTTGATTTGACGGTAAAGGTAGTGAAGCTAAGCTAATGTTATAAAAATTACCTATTTGCCACGTAATAAAAACACTTCTGATCATTCATCGCTGTAAAACGATACATATAATGTTATTCATTATCCATCCAAATAATACAGTTACAATTTAAAATCAAAACATCTTATGTATATTTACTGTTGTTAACATCCTATCTTTAATATTATTCCATTACATATTTGATGAGAAATTAATATGTATCATTTGTTTTTACCCAGTTTCTTTGATGTTTTAAAGTAGTCTTTCAGTAAAAATCTAGAATAAATACATGGAAATAATAATAGTTATTGTAATACTTCTAATTCAATGATATCATAATGATATGTTTTAGTATACCAACATATTACAAGCATTATAATAGTACATGGCTTGTAGTTGAGATTTTTTTCTTTCTGTTTTACAAATACGATGAAGCGAATTTACTGTGTAGAGTAGAGACCTATATTAAACAAGCTGTGGGGTCTGTGAAAAATTAACAAAACAAAAAATATTTTTGAGATTGTTCCAAGGACATAATAAAAGCAAAGAAAAAACAACACATTTTTCTGAGTGAGGACATTAAAGAGTTAATAACTGCTATTTTATTGAAACCGAGGCATATTTTGACCTCAATGAAACATTTAATTCAACAGAAAAGACAGAAAAAGATGTTTCTCTCCAGCAGTCCTCTTCATTTATGCGGCTGTAACCGACAATTCTCAGGCGTTCCCCTCAAAGCTACAGTTTCAGTTTTCAGAGTGAATTCGGGTACCGACCTCTCCATGAAGCGAGGTTCGAACTGCGCTGGGACCCCCTGTAACCTCTGCTGCCCCTGAGCGAGGATCTGTGGAGCCATGGCCATCTGGTTCCTCATTATCAGCTCTTGCCTCTGCCTGAGCTCTGCAAGAGAAGAGAAAGCACCACAGGTCAGCCAGAAGCCAGTTTAGCCACAAAACCTGAGACGTGCACTGACTGGGAAAACTGGAGACTGCAGGTAACAGTTTTCTAAAATCAATACAGGCAGAATCACAGAGCTGGTTTAGTCTGCTCCAGATTAGAAAATTTAGATGGTGACAGAAAATGTGTAAATTAAAAAACTATGAATTTGGAAGAATAGGAGGGAATAATATGTCTGAGCCTCTTTCTCCTTTTTTCTGTGTAATAGATTTAAGGAAATGTGACATCTACATATTTAGCACACAGACAACACAAAACTCCAGAGGCTTTTCTGAAATTCACTTATGAGTGATTTGCATGTGAACAATAGTGTGTCAGGAACAGCATGTGCATGTGTATAAAATGTATTTTTTTTAGGATTAATGTGCGTGTTTATGATTCATAAAACGTAATTACAACCCCCCACCACCTCCTCATGTATTTATTTTTTAATTTAATTTTTATCTATCTCTACTTTTTACTTAATTTTACTACATTGGCTGAGGGGATAAAGCAGGAACCCTTTGCCGCAGCAGCCTCGGGTTTGACTCCCGCTCAAGGCCCTTTGCTGCATGTCGTCCCCACTATCTCCCCATCATGCTACTGATCTATCCTATCTAATAAAAAGACAAAAATGCCCCCCAAAAATCTTTAATAAAAAAAATAGTGAAAAAATGATCAAATGTCAATATATAAAAAAAAAAAATCGATGAATTTAAACACATTTTATAAAAAAATATCACTTTTCTTGGACTCCTCTTATATTTAATGTTATTTCCTGCGTATTTTCATCTCTCACCTCCGGCTGACATGCCGTTGACCAGACGGTACCAGTGCTTCTCATCCAAAGCCCCCTGCTCTCCCATCGCTGTCATCTTCCTAAGCTGCTCCCGTGGGGTCATGACACACACGACCTTTGACCTCCACCTGAATACTGTGTAAGATTAAAAAGAGGGTCATTCCTACAAACTGAAAGAACTACTTTGACAGCCTGGTAACCATAATATTGCATGATATATAGTAAATTTGAAGTACATTTTCATAGAAAATTGAACTTGGGTGGATGTATACATGTTGTAATGTCTTATTATTGCCACCAGGGAGCGACAAATATTTACATTAAAGAGGCACTGAACTCCGGAAGAGGATGTAATCTCAATAAAATACTGAAAACAAGATTTGTCAGTGGGCAATGTCATCACATATTCAAGAAAACATAGGCAAAAAAGTATTCTATCAATCACACCTAATCTTAACGACATTAGTGGGCTGGTTTGTTGTTGCAGGTGTCATGTTCCAGATTGATTTAATTACCTAGTTTTTTTATTTATGTAAAGGGCAACTTTGGTATTTTTCAACCTGGATCCTATTTTTCCATGTTTTTGTGTATAAACGACTAATAATAATAACATTTAAAAAAAATAAATTCTTTTGAATTAATTGTAAAGTCCTTCGGTTAGTTTTTAAGGGCACTAAATGGCCTAAGTCCCTCTTATATCACAGATCATTTTTATCACCACAGACCCTGTTCTCTTCAACAGTTGCTCTTTTAACTATTCCCAAAGTCACTACAGAAACCTTTGGGAGATGCTTCTCTTACCTAAAATGGCCCTAAAATATGGATCACTCTGTCTTTAAATATTAGACCTGCTGGCTCACTGGAGAGTTTTAAACGACACTCTTTTAAATATAGCTTATAACTAGCAGCTGTCTGTTTTATTATTTTATGATTTTCTCTAAAGTTTTATTGAATGAGTGTTTGTATAGTTAGATTGCTTTTTAATTATCTGCTGTTTATTTCTGCTGCTGAATTATAAAGCACTATGTGCATGAATATTAATGATTCCATGTAATCTCTGCAGGCAGTTGAACACCGTTAAGTCATAAAAAGTGCTTGTTTTTGTCACTGACAGGCTCAGATTGTTATCCTAAGCGTCTGACAACAATATAGTAAGTTTCTACAGAGACAGACCTTCTTGTTAAAGAGTACAATCTTTTTTTATTTTCATTAAAATAAACATTTATTTTGTCCCTTATTTTGTCAACACATTTCATTAGAAGCTGTCAAAAACAAATTAAAATTCACAAAAACCATCTTGGCTTGTCTTTCTACTGTCCCAACAATTACCAACTCTGGTTTGGATGAAATAAATCCTTAATTCACCCAGTAAACTGTGAAAATATGCTGGCTCCATATTATGCTAAAATTACTGTTTATCTGAATGGAGTCTGGTGGGTTTGGCGATGGCGATTTTGGGGCTGTTTCTGGGTAAACAAAAGGGATCTTACTCTTTAACAGTTATTTATCTCTGTAGAGATCCTTTCCATAATGTTGTCAGACACTTATAATAATAATCTGAGCCTGTTGAAGGCAAAAACAAGCACTTTTCATAGATGTACATTGATGGTGCACAATCACCTGCAGCGCTTACAGCAGCCTGTTTCACCGCTGCCAGCTGCAGCCCTCTCGCTTTCAAAAGTTGTTGTTTCCATTAGGTACTTAGACACAAAAACAAAAAAATGGGAATATAAGGTCCAGGTTGAAAAGTTATCACTGAAAAATAAGTTAAATAAAAATATAAAAAACAGAGCCTAGAATAAAGTGCCAACATGGTATCAATGCACACACAGAAATTCAATCCCTAACCTTTGGTCCCTCCTCTTACCTCTTACCTCCATCCTGGCATTAAGCATTAATCTTAAAACCAACCTTAACCCTAACCCTCACTATACACCTAATCCCAAACTTAAATTTAACACTAAATCCAAATCCTAACCTTAATACTAACCCTTAAAACGTGCAAACCATCAGCAAAAATTCTCCTTGTTTGGACGATTTTTCTCATCTTTTCAAGTTTGCAACAACATTTGGTCCTCGTACGTGTAGTAATAAAAGGACACACACACACACACTCACACACACGGCCACATTGTTCTTGGCTGAGCCAGCAGCTTGTGTAAACAAGCCCAATCGACTTAAACACCTCCAATTAGCCTTCTACTCTGCAGAAATCCCATTACAAAATATGATACTGTAAACGACAGCACAATAATCCAGTTCTGCTAATCCAGTGCAATATGCTCCTGGGTGGATGAATCTGAATCTGCACACACAAATCCACCTCTTCAAGTGATATTAACTGATCATAACTGATGTTTGCAATGTTGTACAAACCGAATACCATATTTCCCCCTCCCCCAGAGAAATGCTGCTATAAGATTTGCCCTGAGGCCTCAAGCATTATCCACAGTCCCTCAAGTTCCCTCTGAAGCCCATCTAATCTGAGGGCTGTAATCCGCCTATTAGTCCTGCAACAGTCTGCTGGCTACATCTGCTGACCTGCCTGAGACCGCCCCGCTGGCCTGTCCAACCCCCTCCCCACCTTCCCAGGCCCCTGCTACCCCCAGGATCCTATTAGCTAAGTCCTGGCTATACAGCACTTTAAAGGGATGTGTTGGAGGTAATCCGCACGTTTAGAGTTTTACCCTCAGCAAACCTTGCCTGTAAGCATCCCGGACAATACACCCTAAGTGCTAAGCCTATTAGCCTCCATTAGCTCCCAGGATGTCCTAAAAACACCTTGGGGATAAATCTGGGGATGCAATCGGTTTATGTGGAGCTATGTGGTGCGAACACATGCACCCTACTTCCACCTACTTCTCTGTCAATGTCATAACGGCTAGCATCAGCAAATGAGGAGAAATGTATTTCAACATTTATGTGTCTGTAAATCCCGAGTGGGCACTAAGCTCTGAGCCGCAGGGCGTTGTGTAACCTATTATCGCCTGCACGTTCTCTCCACTGTGCATTAATGATTTACACTTTCACGTGTGATAAAAACAACTTATTTCAAGATGATGCAACTTTTTTTGAAAAGCTTACATACTTCTTATAAAGTAGAATAATCAAAATGTAAACAAATAAACAAATACAGAGGTTTGATCCTGAATCTCTACAAGAAAAAAAAGAGCCACAAACTGTAACAGGCTTTTGATTTAGGACAAGAGTGTTAAAACCGGACTGTGCCTCCCATGTATTAGCATTACATGCCAGCTGCAAAGATAGTTTTCAAAAAAATAAATATGCATTGATCTTTGAAAACACTTTCTAAATATTTCCAGAATTCCCAAAGACTCCAACCATCTGGATGAAAAAAGATGCAGTTTGTTGAACAATATAGCTGGGATTGACTAACCCAGTTGCTAGAAGTAAATGTTGGAATTTTATATGTTACATTCACATGTTTAATACATATCATATTAATGTTCCTAAAGTGAAGTAATAAATGAGCTGACTTTGTCATCTGGAATGGTGGATGGAGCGTCGCCGAGGCAAGACGTCAACCACCGAAACTGGTTGTGTTTTAGCAAGTCATTGCTGTGTTTGTTTTTTTTTTTTTTCACTTTTAAGTTTTAAATGTGGGCTTATTGTAGCTGCCAGTCGGTGTTTCTCCAGCAGTTTTTGAAGCTTCAAATGTGGGTGTTTTGAAGAAACCAGTGTTTTTCCAACAGCTTTTAAGCACCAAACCTGAGTGTTTTGTAGCGACCTGTCTGTGTTTTTCCAGCAGCCTTTTAACCTCAAAACATGGCTGTTTTATAGCAAACAGTGTTTCTCCAGCAGTTTTTAAAGCTCCAGACGTGGGTGTTTTGTGGTGACCTGTCAGATGTGATAGTGCTATGAAACAGGGTTGTTTTTTTTACCAAGACATTTCTGCTTTTCCAGCCTGGATTGCGCCCCCAAGCCAGGTATTTTAATCCAAAACATGACCTTTTCCTAATCATAACCACCTGGGTTTTGTGCCTTAACCTTAGTGTTGTCAAGGTGTAAAGTTTTCAACATATCTGCTCCATAATAACACGCAAGTGTAACATCTCTGTTGTTTGTAGGAACATACAATGCCATTTTTTCCCCTCAATTGGGTTGCAGTTACAAAACTGTATATACAATGTTTTTTGTAAAACTCAAGCAAAATATTAACATATCATTATTATTTTGTATGGAAATGTGAAACATTCAATTCAGTCAGTTTTATCCATGTAGCCTAATATCATAAATCACAATTTGCCTCACATGGCTTTACAACATACAACCTTCCTCTGTCCTTGGACCTGAACAGTTATATTTGTAAAACAACAAATGTTGTTGTTGAAACCTGCCTTCATAAGCTCATAGTCCAACAGGACAACATTCAACACAACACATAGCCCACTTATAATAAAACTCCTGTATAGATATAAACACATTAACATAAATGAAAGATTAGCTAAAGACTTAATACCTTAAAGTATGAGAGGTTTGCTGGTAATTTTGAATTGTTTCAAATTGTGTAAAAAGATCCGTCTACTATCTTTGTTTGGATTAAGAAATAGAATTGCAACATGGGTTAAAAAATAGTTTTCCTTGTGCAGCAGACACAGTATTTGTTTTTAATCCAGATAATTCAATACGTCTTTAATGATCTTATAAATATCAGCATCAGTAACAAGTATTTATGAAAAACAACTTTTTTTTGTTTTTTTGCTCCTGCTTAGCAGTGTTTTGATTCTTTCACAGTATTTATACCTTCTTTATATCAAATAAGAAATGGAAAAACTCAACTCAACTTCCGGCCACCTGCAGGCTGAAAGTTGAGTATCACTAATAGTGTGCCAGGTGGACCACCAAAATCTTTTGATTCACAATAAAAATAAATTGATTAACTCAGGGAATTTTGTTTTTATACGTTGGAAATAAATACGGTGCCGTATTGCATATAAGAGTATCAAAATAGAGCTTGTTAATCCACAGGCCCCAGAGTTTCAGGATAAGTTTTGATTTTCCATAATTCCTAGAAACTGACCCTTGGTCTCCTGTCAGTGGCCCCCTTGAAATGCAAGTTCCCTGCATTAAGGCCTGTTTAGTCACAGCTAACACTTTGATTAGCTTTCGCTTTAAGTCTTTTAAGTGAAGTTGTAGCCAGAGACTTAATGTGTATAACATCTTTAAACCTGACCTAAAACTTCTTACAGAATCTCACATTAAAGTTTGCATTTTGTGAGTAAAACTATCATTTACAGGTAAAAAAAACTTGTCTCATATTTCCTCCACAAACAGAGGCCACAACGCAGCTGCCAAATCCAGGGATTGGACTCCTTGGATTTGCTGTTGCCTGGTTAATCTCATTACAAGAATGAATTAAAGGGAAAAATTGCTGACGACTTAGATGGAGCCCCGAGGAGGTCATATCAGACAAGACAGAAGTATTGTCTAGTCCCTCCTAATCCGCCCTCACAAAACATGCTAAACCGTGTCATATTCTGTCAGTTACAAGAAGCAGATTAGACTTTATGAGTTGTAAGTGGCATGCTGCAGGTATTGATTTAAGAATAATTTATGGTGTCATAAGCTCATATGATAAAAAAAGATAACTGAAAAGGCTAAAACTACATATAAATCAATATGTATATGTAAGTAAGCATTTTAATGTAAAATCATTGCAGTTTGATAAGAACCAAAGATTAGTTCATCAGGTATTTTAGCATTATTTTCATTTCAATAAGCACTATTTACAGAATCTGGGCTAATTATTAGGTTAATTAAACAGATTTCAAGGTTGTTTCTCTAATCGCATTTGCCTTTAGATTAATCACTTACTGAGGGATCAGTAGCCTTTTATACAGTTTACTGCGCACATTATGCATGACAAGATTTACCATTTGAAAGTTTTACAGCATTGTGATGCAAATATTCCTTCCTGTGGATGGATTTTAAACTTGGTAATGGTTTTATTTTTGCTTCAGAGACATATTATACACTGGAAGAAACGCAGTAAATGTGATTTAAAGCAACTAAAATAAAACCTAAACAAATCAGTCACATATTGAAAAGTGCAAGAGGATAGTTGGAACATTAAAAGAGGAAGTTTTAATGGACTTACCTTCAAGTTCACACCAATGAGCAGAGCTTGGAACTGGTTTTGTCCCAATTCAGGTAAAAAAAAAGCAAATAAAAAGCCTCTGAAAAGCTGACTGACTGCCTCTCTCTTCACTGTCCCTCTTTCCAACTAAACGGCCTCCCGCTAACCAGCCAACTGGTCTGAGCACTGCCAGCTAACTGCCTTAACTAAAAAAGACCTTTAAATACCGATTCATTTCATCTCCATTAGATGGCCTTATCTCCTGCGGTAAGCCCTCCCTGTCCTGACATCACTATGATCTCCATCCAACTGCTCACCGCACCTTGCAACTGATGTGTAATTACTGAAGCAGCACTGGTCCTAAGCATGGAGCGCTAAACCTCTTTCAACGTTTACCTCACTAATCCCTTGTTAGCACTTTAGACCATAGTTAAGACACCTAAATGCTTAGCTTCCTTTTCCAGTGGCAAAATGTCCAACCCCTCCTTAGCAGCTCTATGGCCACCTGCTGAGAAGCTCCACAATGCTGCTTGTAGACTTTAAAAAAATCCAACAGATCAGTCTTGTTTTTGTTTTTCCTCACTTGTCTAGTTGGGGTGTCAGAGGTATTGTGCTCCCCAGGGTGCCAAAGGGTCGACCCAAACATGCTTGATGGTAATTTGCTAGAAATCCGACTAAATGTTGGCCGGATGATCCTCTCAGACCTCTTAATCTGACAGTTTGTGCTCACCAACCGCTTACTGCATGGGCCTGCACTTCATTGAATGATGTTTTTCTTAATGCCAGGCTGGCAGAAAGGTGTGCGCAGTCGGGGGGCTGATGGTAATTGTGCTAAAAAGCAGACATGATATGAAGGATGGGGGCAGTGTGGTGTTTCTGTCTCCTTGAACAGCCTGCAGGTCAGTACAGAGCTCTTGGAGAGTTGAGTCAACACAAAGGTCAGTGAACCCTTGTTGTTTATCATATACATGCACATAAACACTCAGCTGCCAGTTTATTAGGTACACAATTAGCTAAAGCTACTGCAGTCTAATACAACAGTCCTGCAATTAATCCTTCCTTCATACAGGTTATAATGTTTAGTTTTTGTTGAAACTGTTTCAGAGAGATGTTTGATTTAACTCTGTGACCATTTTGGAGGCTGTAGTTTGCAGAGGTGTGTACTCAAGTCATAAATTTGATGACTTTAGACTTCATTGAAAAAAAAAAATCATTGCAACTCAATGTGGACTTCAACACCAATGACTGACTTGACTTGGACTTGAACCTTCTGTCTTCAAAATACTTGATACCTTCCCCCAATCCCACAGATCAAAAACTGTTATTTAAAAAGTGTGCCACGAACACGGACTTAAAAAATAATGGACATAGCCACCGTGACGTCACCCACTGGTTAGTGGATTGCTGTTTTGACAGCCCGTTCTCATTCCCAAGTTGTTTAACCGTTTGAAACCTGGGTCAATATCACTCTTCTTGTGTTGCATTCGGACACCTTTCCCCAAGCATTTAAAACTTTTAACTCCAAGCAAATTGGTTCAATTTATTTATTTTTTTTTAAAAACACAGGAAAAAAGGCAAAGAGCGATTTGGCAAGAAATTACAAAATTGCTAGAAATTAGCAGATTTGGAAAATTGTTTTTTTTTAAAAAAGCTAATTAAAAGCATCCAAAGAGCTATATACTAATAAATTGTCATAATACTCAATATAATTTTTCTAAATTTTATAAATTTTAAATGATTTTTATGATATTTTCTTTTTTTGTTTCTTTGTTTTTTTTGTAATGTACTCTTCTGTATTTTATTTTATTTTAATTATTCATTACTTATCTAATTTTCAGGTAATCTACTTGTACTCTTGAAAAAAATCAAGCCAATATGCCAATGTTTCAAAATTTGTTCAGTGATTTCAGTGTCAGTGACTGACACAAGAAGGCATCTTGGGGCTGTGGAGGAGCGAGAGGCAGCTCGGACTCACAGACTGTAGCAATGACTCTCAGACAGCCTGTCACACAAGCGCACTTATTTATGTGCAACTTCAGGCAGAGTCGTCATTAATGTTGAAATTAGCTGCAGAAACCAAAACCGTTTTTGTACCAGATTAAAAACTTCTGCTGTAAAGCTGGGCATTTTAACATGGGGGTCTATGGGATTTTACTCTGTTTCAGGGCCTCGAATGACCAGTCGAAAAAGTTTTTGGACACTTTTCTATTGAATTCATTTTTTTGTGGCCAATTTGTGTTTTACAAATCTGATAAAAGGCATTTACTTTATTTTCATCTTCTCTTTGATCTGCCACCTCATACAAAAACATGCTGCACTAAGGACTGGAGGACACTGAAGTCACTGTCATGTTTCCCCAAATTATGTCCCGGTGACGAGCGCCATACAGCTAATTATTCTGCAGCACAACATGAAGAGCTGCACCTGGTCGTCAACAAAGCTTTGGTGCTCTGTGACATTCAAATGACGCTCATTTGGTATTGAAGGAGGTCTACTGTGTGCCAGGAAATCACTTTAACACACCATTAGGGTGCATTACATTACACATTACCCCAAAATCAGGCTTTTACCCTCAGCGTGCTGCAGCACAGATACACAGACACATTATAATGTGTCAGTGTGGAAGGTTTCACCTCTCTGCAGTCGTCCAGGTATGTTGATGTGGTTCTCTGCAGGCAGCAGGGGGACCTGGTGTGGCCTCACGCTGCTATAGCATAATTATGGAGAGATGTCATTCTGCACACCATAGAAGTGGCCCGACCATTAGCTTTAATAAGCTGTGTCATTTGGCTGTGACCTCTCACTGAGACCTGCTGCGGCTGGATGTGTGTGTTTGGTTTGTTGGAGGGACGCTGTTTCTGAGCACCAACAGTCTTTTATAGTCCCATTCATTCTAGCATTTGTTTTAATAGTTAGTGAACCTCTTAAAGTAATAGGTCACCCACAAAATGATAATTAGTAGATGAGTTACTCACCCTGTGTTACGTTGAATATGTGAAGAAAACGTTGTTTTTCTCATATGCATCCCTGGTGAACTAAAAATCAAAAAATGGAGAAAAATTAGGATTAATCGTAGTAAATGGGGTCCATGTTTCACAACAGCAAAACTATATTAAAGCATCTGTTTACAAACTATCACACAGCTCATGAAGTATATTCTAAAACTCGTATGGTCAGTATTTCCAAACACATGCATTTCCTCTAAAACCACATTTATACTAAATATTTCTAACACTCCTGCATATAAGTAACTCATCAGGGCTCGCTGTGCATTTGAACTCTGCTTGTGCATTCAATGGAGGCCAAAAAAAAAAACAGAGATCAAACGGTGCTTGTCAAATATAAACCAAGACTATCTTATTAAGTTGCATATTTCTTGCCTCAAATGTTTTTAGAAACATGTTTTAGCTTACCATTTAACTGTTATACAAAATAACCATTGTGTCACATATCAGTTTGCATTATTTGATCCACCAGCAGGAGCGGTTTTTTTTGGGCTGGTGCGGTGCGGTGCATAATGGTGGTTGTAGATTTTCAACCTCTTGAGCAAAAGCAAATCCCTTTTTCTCCATTTTCTCTGGTTATGTAGCACCAGTTTCAAAAGAATTTGCTTCTTTCTACTGCAGAAGATATCCTAGTTTCATTAAAAGGCCACCCTTACAGCAGTGAAATACTTCTTTAGTTTATATTATTGTGTGACTTTGGTGTTTAAAATGCTTGGTTTGGATTCAGCAAAGTCACACAAAAGTAAAGTCAAATTACTGTTTTTGTCAGTGGAGTCTGGTTTTGAAGTTGGGTCTCACTTTGTGTAAGAGTTTGTAAATGAATGTTTTGATAGTCAAAAGTTTTGCTGTTGTTAAACAGATTTCATTCCCATTCATCAAGAAGTTTCTCAATTTTTTGGATTCTTCATTCACTGTCAGGGCATACGAGAAAAACACAGTTTCTTCCTGCATTGAAAATAACACAGAGTGGGTAATTGTTATACAAATAATCATGTTGTGGGTGAAGTATTCTTGTAAATGTTTTCTCTTTTGGTCTATTTAATTTATACTGAGTTGCAGCTACATCCCTGTTTTGTTAACAAGCCCACTTACTTCACTGAGTTTTATTACATTCACTAAACACCTCTAAAAGAAGACATTTCCTCTGTTTTTTTCTGCAGGATACAAGCAGGTTGATCATTTTTCCTGAAAAGAGACTACTAAAGGACTTAGGAATTAAGTGAGCAGAGCTTTAGGACATCTAAACCGCTAATTTAGGAATCTCCTAGGTGTAAGCTTTTTATAACGGATTTCTGTTCGTCTTGTGTGCACCCAGCATTATAGAGTCACAGTGAGGCGAACGGATCAGAGCAGGTTTAACCTCCAGAAACAGGCTCGGCTATAAATTCACTGACTCAGAGCAAACAACCGTCCATCTTCTGATTACAGAAACAATCTGGTGTCCGGATCTCCTGCATTTCCTGTCTTCTTCCCCATAGAATGACAAAGCTGTAAATCCCTCAGAGGTGAAGCATTACGTCTTTTACACTCAGTGGAAAGCTTGTTTAGGCCTTGATTACCGTGAGATCCTGGGTAGTAGGATTCTTCGGGATAAGGAATCCCTGAAATAACTGGCAAAGCCTTAAGATCCTAGTTGTACTACATTCAGGAACTACCCACTGACACAGTGAAAGTCTTTTATGCAGTGGTAGAGGAAGTACTCATACATTTAACTTCAGTAAAAGTAGCAATACTGCTCTGTAAAATACACTGTTCCAAGTAAAAACCACTATTCATTATAGATTATAGTGTAAAAAAGTAAACAACAACAGCAATTAACATAAATGTTCAATTCAGGATTTAATGCCATCTAGTGTTGAGGCTGTGGACCTGAAACTTCTCCTGAAGCGTGCGCCAAGCGTGGAGAGCTATAGAAGGCAGGTTTTCATTACAGATTTGTGCTTTAGCAATATTCTCGAAATGTTGATAAAATACAATTAAGAAATAACTGTGTTTCCATTGAGTGATGTTATGCGACTTCTCTCACAATAACATTCCAAGACGCATGGCGGTGGATGTTCAAAACATTAGCGGGTTTATTTCTTCCGCAGCCACCACACAAGCGAAGATGGCGTGTTATGTAAGAGATAACAGGAAGGCAAGCCCCTTATATGTCGGAGCGACCATATGAGGGATTTCTGGGAGGTGATAGTCCACGATTTCACAGAGGAATTGTGGATTCAAAACTTCTTGATGATCCACTCAACTTTTGAAGACTTATGCGATGCTGTAACACCTCTTGTAGCAGCTGCTGTATTTATGCCCGAGGGAGATCGTTCCTACCAACAAGCACATAGCCCTAGCATCATGTGACCTATGAATGCCGAAGGATATTTTTCCGTTGCAGTTTCGTGAAATATGGCTTTTTCAAATCACCTGAAATACTACCTCATGCAAGCGTAAGAACTTTTTTGCGAAAAAATTGTTTTTTTTTGAAAATTGACATGTTTAGGCATTACATTTCTGCAGGGGGTTACTGCAACAAAAACTGGGTATTTTAAGCCTAAACACGATGTTTTTCTTAACATAACTAACTGTGTTTTGTTCCCAAACCCAACCAAGATAACCATAATGTTTTTACAATATAAAATCAAAAAACTGATTTCAACATATTTTTCTTTTATTCTCTGATGCTCTGAATAAGTTGCTAAATTTATCACCAGTCACCTCTTATGACTAAAGCAGCTGAGAGTGTCTGAAAAGTTACTAAATCTTGCGTAAGGGTTGAGTTAGCAACACTGACAAAAATTTGTGAGCAGTTTCATGTAGGAACTATTTTATTTCTACCAAACTACACTCATCAACTGTATTGCTGCACAGAAGGAAGCGTGCATCTATGTTACAACACACTTGAGGAGGATGCCGTTTGACGCTTACATCTCGCTCGAACACGAGCCCCTCGTCCGTGCACACTTCCCCCTGTGCTGCGATACAGTAAAGGTGTACTTTAGTAGAAAGGAAAATAGTTCCTACATGAAACTGCTTACGCAAGAGGTGTGTATTATTTTGAGTAACCAGGTAATGATTTCTGGAAAGAGACACTGGTGGCACTTTTAGCACCAAAAGCCGAGCGCCATCTAGTTCCATTATATTGGAGAGGAGGCAGACATCTGTTCGACTGATATCTCCAACACTCGATAACTCACACCAAAATACTCCAGACTGATAAATAACACTAGAGGTAAAAGGAAAAATATATTTTAAATATATTTTTTTAATTTCTTAATAATTGGCTCACAAAATGTGCTATTCCAAAATGAAATTAAAGATAAATCACTAAATTGTATTATAATCCATCTACAGAGGAGTCAGCAGGATTCATCTTCTGGGTAAAAACTAATACTCGTATAAATTTTGATGTTAATCCATGAGTCAGTTGTTGAGACATTTTAATCTTGAGCAAAGAAATGGACTGATTAACATCACCATCCAAAAACTACTACTATTTGCTTAATTTCCAGGAGGCTGTTAGCGTCAGCAGCACAACAGTTATCTAACATTTACACCAATCGTCAATCACCTCTTCATCTGTCAGGGGCCTCTTTAAACACAAAATGTGAACAGGTGCCTATTCTCACAAAATCTTCTCAAAATACCCTCACATGTAAATATGAGGGAGGGCGCTGAAAAACACGGTCACTGATCTATAAAAACCCCATCAAAACTCCGAACATCACTTCTACCCAGTAACACAGGTAAGAAAGTCACGTGTGATGTTCTTCTTTTTTCACCTGCATCAATTTTTCTAATGTATTTACATTTTTTTTGTTCAGGTTGTGGAGAAAAGATGAACGCCATCCAGGTGATTTCCCTCACTCTGCTGTCCGCTCTGGCGGCCAACGCTCAGGTCATCAGTCCGGGAAGATGCCCCAAACCTGCCGTTCAGGCAAACTTTGATGCCGCCAGGGTGAGCACTAAACCTTTATATATTCTGTAGAGAAACCAGGCAGCATGTGTTTCACTTTCTTTCATCTAAATTACAGAAGTTTACAAATTAGGCCTTCTGGGGCGACCATTTCTCCCAGTACATAAAGATTGCACTTAATGCCTCAAGATTCTGCAGCTCTTCATCAACAACAACTTATTCCTTGTGTTTCCTCTGCAGTACCTTGGTAAGTGGTACGACATCCAGAGACTGCCTCACACCTTCCAGAAGGGCGAGTGCTGCACTGCCACCTACAGCCTGAAGAGCCCCGGAGTCGTTGGTGTCCTCAACAAGGAGCTGCTGTGAGTACTCGCCTACATCTAAATTTTATTTTTTTAATTCATTTTATTATTAAAAGCACTCTGACTTCTAAAACTTGCTTTCCAGAGCAACAACTGAACATACAGGAGGTCTATTTTAACTTACTTATTTTTATGTTTTTATGTCTGTGAGGCACTTTGTAAATTCTTTCTTGATATGTGCCATATAAAAATATATATATTTTTTTAAAATAACAGATTTATCATTATTATTATTATTATTATTATTATTATTATTACTATAATACATTCCTCCCAGCAATTTACCAATTAGTATTTTACTGGATACGTTTAAAAAAAAGTTTATATTAAATTTAATTTAAAAAAAAAAATGAAAAAGTTTTGCGCCTCCTGTAATAGTTACATTTCTGGCAATAAAATTACTAACTCTAACTTTCATAAAATTGCTTTTAATTGCAGTTTTTCTTTTTGTTTTATGCTTTTATACATTTGATTATTCTTAAATTTTTATTCAACATCTTTTATCTTGGTTTCTATTTCTTGAGCTTATTCAGTTTTTGCAATTGCACTCTGTATTTAAAAATATGTTAAATATGATTTGAAAAAAATTTAACGATTTAACATACAGCAACGTATTGCACTGTGTATTTTTATGTTTTTATGTCTGTAAAAGACTTTGTAAATGTGTTCTTGATATGTTTTGGTTTGGTAATGATTTAAAATAAAGTGAGCATCAATAATAATATTCCAAATATATAATGTATAATTATATAACTCTTTGAAAGGGATCATTCTACCTAATAAGTATTTTACTATAGTAATATCTTGAATGTAGAACTTTTACTTGTATCGAGTTATATTATGAGTACTTCTTCCACCACTGGTTGTTTATGTAAATGTTCATAATAATATTTTGTACTGTTTTTTTCAGTGCTGATGGGACCATTAGCAGCATCAGTGGCTCTGCATGGTCTAAAGACCCAGCTGAGCCTGCCAAGCTGCAGGTCTCCTTCTTTGAGAGTAAGGACCCTGAATTTATTACAAACCTTGGACATTTTACAATTCCAGCACTTGAAGTTGAGTCTTTTGAAAAAACTTTTAAAAAACCTTTTCACTTGCCTGTCCTCTCTACACCTCCAGACTCTCCCCCTGCTCCTTACTGGGTGCTGTCCACCGACTACGACAACTACTCTCTGGTCTACAGCTGCACCGACCTCGGTGTGCTGCACGTGGAGTTTGCCTGGATCATGAGCAGGCAGCCCACCCTGCCCGAGGAGACCCTGGAGGAGCTGCACAGCACCCTGTCCTCCATCGGAGTCAGAGTGGACAAGCTGCTCACCACCAACCAGGACGTAGAGTACTGCAGCGCCATGAACCAGTAAACAGACTGAGATGTGTGGTGCTTCTGAAGTACCTGTCACCGTTTGCCTCATGCAAAGTCAATGCAATAAACTTATTCAAACATTAGTGCAGCTTTTGGTGTCTTCTTGACAACAGCAGCTTGTCTCAGTATTCTTTATTCATTTGTGAATTATTCTACCTTACTGGATTTTTTTTTTTATAGTGGCATGTTTTTGAGTATAAACAGTAACAATTATTCTCTTTGGGCTTCCTGGTGACTACTTATTTGCAGAATACAAACTTTTAATAAATAACTTATATCACACTGTAATGCCATTGTTAACAAGTATTATTTATTAATGTAACTATCAAAAACTATAAATCCTCCTGTGTGCACCCTTAAGTGAAGGCTGCTATAATCTCAGAATACTGAGATTATAGCAACAAAAACACTGTTGTAATAAAATAAAATATGTTGTGATAGGAAAAATTATGATTGGTGACAACTACTGTACTTAAAAAACCCACTTAAAATGTTCTTGTACCTGCCTACAGGTCTGTGAGGGATTTTGGGCCCCATAAAAAGATATCACAACACAAGCCTGGGACCCAATCAACCCATTCAAAGCTTTAGATAACTTTACCTTTGCAATACTGTACTGTACTGTACTCCACATATTTAACACATATACTCAATGTTCATATATATATATATATATATATATATATATATATATATATATATATATATATATATATATATATATATATATATATATATATATATATAATTACAAGGTTCTCATGATGTGTTCAGTGTAAAAAAAATGTAGTTTTAGATGAGAAACTTGAATGAATTAAGTTGTTTGTCAGAGAAATTTGTTGTTTTCAGTATAATATAAAATAGATATTAGAGAGAGGGAATTATGATATATTACATAGGCCTAAAGAAAATGGTCTTTTAAGGCAGTTATTTTTTTCAAAGGTTGTTTCTTATAGTTGTTTCAAAGATGGTGTAATTAAGGGCTATATAATGTTAAGTTATTTTAGTTAGTTATTTTTTGACAGTGTAGGCTTCTTTGTTTTCCTGGCACAAAAGAATAATAATAATAATAAAATCAAATTAAAATAAAAAAAAAAAAAACAAAAAGTATAACAACATATAAGCAAACATATGTTATTGGGATGCCTTGCCAGGGGCACCAAATATGCTAGAACCACCACTGCATATAAATATTTTTTCTATTCAATATAGTGACTACTTGTTACTGTTTATAGTTTAAATACTTCTGGACTTTTATTTGAATAACATAATGAATTCAGGATTTTTCTTGTAATGGAGTACTTTTTTACTGTGGTATTTCTACTTTTGAGTAAAACATGAGTACTTCTTTCAGCACTGGTAGAAGTTTGATTCTTTCATAACCAAACTTTCCGTTACTGTCAGCTGACGTGTGATTTGCTCACCTGGTTCATCGGTAGGGCGGCTGTGGGGAGACAGGGCTGCTGAGGAAGCTGCATCTGTAGTTTGGCCGGATACCAGGCAGCAACAGGGAAAACTGATTTAGCATGAATATCTTACTAAAAATGAGAGCGTATTTTACGGAAACGGATTAGGGCCATTTATGATGGTGAAAATAATTTTGGGCAAATCGAGATTAAAGTCGAAATGACGAGAATAAAGTTGAAATTTCGAGAAAAAAAGTCGAAATGTCGAGAATAAATTCGTAATATAATTTCGAGATTAAAGTCGAAATTACGAGAATAAAGTCGAAAGGCGAGCGGAGAGCCGCGCCGACCTCTGTGTACTTGCCCGGCGAGGGCTGCTCGTGGCCGGGGTGATGGCGGCGGGGAGGTGCCCCTCTCCTGTCTCCCAGGGGGAAGCTCCGGAGAGCCGCACCGACCTCTGTGTACTTGCCCGGGGAGGGCTGCTCGTGGCCGGCATGCTACTACCGAGGTTCCCCGGGATGAATTTCCATCGTTTTCCCCTCCTCCTCACCACCAGGCTATTCAGCATGACTCTGCAGAATCGCAGAGTCAGGCTCACCCTGACCCCGGCCTGGCCTCCGGGACACCCGCCTCGATCCCAACCCACCCTGGGGGTCTCATCTGACCCCCAGAACCAGCCGTGGCTACCTCAAAAGAGTCAAAGTTACTCCCGCACTTTAGCCGCGACTGCATTGAGGGACCCCTGCCCGCCGTGGGTCCCCTCCCAGCCGGGTCAGGTCACCCCGAGCTGGGCCTCCGGGACCCCCGCCTCGATCCCACCACGCCCTGGGGGTCTCACCTCCCACCACTCTGTGCTGGCTGGTGGTGGCGAGGAGGAGGGGAAAACGTTGGAAATTCATCCCCGGGAGCCTCGGTAGTAGCACCCCGTCCACGAGCAGCCCTCCCCGGGCAAGTAAACAGAGGTCGGCGAGGCTCTCCGCTCTCCTTTCGACTTTAACCTCGAAATTATATTACGACTTTATTCTCGACATTTCGACTGTAATCTCGAAATTTCGACTTTATTCTCGAAATTTAAACTTTATTCTCGTCATTTCGACTTTAATCTCGATTTGCTCAAAATTATTTTCTCCATCATAAACGGCCCTAATCCGCTTCCGTATAGCAATTTAGGCTAACACTTGGTGGAGCAAATTTAGCTTATTTCAATATGGCCGAACAGGTTAATTCCACCGCTCACAGTGACCCACCTTTCTTTGTGAAGAACAAGGTGACACGCTGTCGCCCTTTCTCCGGTTTCTTTTTGTTTCTGGTCGCCAGACTTTTCTCTTAGACGCTGTTATTTGAGGGTCATGAACACCGACTCACTTAACTCTGTTAGCAACAACCGTTAGCGCCAGGTGTATCTGCAGGACTGAACCATTTCATGAAAATCGAGAGGGGGGGGACTTTGGATGTTTACATATTTTCCCCAAAAAACTACAAAAGACACTGTAAGCATCATCCAGCACATTATAAATCAAAGCTTATTATTTGCAGATGAAAAATATAAACTACAATGTATTATGCCGTAAAACTTCAATTAACCTTCTAACAAATTGACTTGATTTCTTTTAAAATCATGAGAAAAAGGCAATGAGCAAGAAGAACTGATGCAAAAATTAGCAAAAGTTACAAAAAAATTACCCTGAAAATGAGTGAAAAATAAAGTAAACAAACAACATGAAAGTAGAAAAATTCATTAATGAATAATATTTTTAAAGCTTGATTTTGAAATTCACATTTTGTGTGCAGAGCAATATGAGTGAGTAATATTAAAGATCTATAAATATATCTGACTTGACATTAAATTTTAAAAAATGTGAGTTGCAGCACTTGTATGTTGTTCAGAATAAGTCCTGTAAGTCCTCTAAAAACAAAACACACCACAACATGCATTTCTTTCTACAGGTTTATTGCACTGTCTTTACACTACGCATTGACAGGATAACACACACCACAGTCCACTGTGACATGTCCCCCTGTCTCTCAGACCTGCAGAGGCTGAAACAGGAGTGACTCTGTTTACTCGTCCATGGGGCTGCAGTAAACCTCGTCGTGGTTGGTGGGGATCATCTTGTCCACGTTGACTCCGACGGAGGTCAGGATGCCATGCAGCTGCTCTACGGTCTCCGCAGAGAGGGTGGGCTCTCTGCTCAGGATCCAGGACAGCTCCATGCGGAAAAGGCCGAAGTCGGTGCAGCCGTAGACCAGAGAGTGGCCCTCGTAGTCGGTGGACAGCACCCAGTAGGGACCAGGGGGAGTTCCTGCAAGAGAGATGAATAAGAGTCAAAGCTGCTGAACTATTAAATACACAAATAACTATTTAAATATGTGGATATATTTGTAATGAACTTCTTTACCAGAGAAGGAGACCTCAAGTTTGGCGGGCACAGCGGGGTCCTTGACCTTGGCCTGGCCGACGATAGAATTAATGCTTCCATTATCACTGAAAGAAAATAAGATAGAGATATAAAGTCAGTCATACATTTCCTTTAACTTTCACACATTTTTGGAAGTTCCAATGTATCGTATATACTCCCCTTTTCACTGAGTGATTCCTGTTCATACATTTGAAACAGTTAAAACGATCAGTTTGTGATCCCGTGTGAATTTTGGCAGAGGAAATTTCATACATCTAATGTTTAAAGTTAAAAAGAAAAAATAAATAAAATATGAAATGTGGCCTTACTTCCATCACAGTGCTGTTTATTGAGGAATTACGCACTAATCTAGAAGTTAAAGGGATAATTCTCAATTTTTTGAAGTGGTGTGGTATGAGGAACTTAAAAAAAGCAATAACCAACTTGGTAAGAAATGTCCCACAAATTGGAAGAAATTAGTAAAAGGTGACAAGACAATTATCTAAAAAATACTTTTAAAAAAGAGGGGAGGATTATTAGAAAAACAAAATCAAGAAAGGGGAAAAATCTATTTAGAAACTGGATAATTTTACATTTAAACTATGCTGCAAAATATTGTATATATTCTGTTGTATATATTTTTTTTTTTTGCACTTTTTAAAATTCATTTTCTTGTTTGTTTTTGGAGCCCCATCAAACCAATTTCCTCAGATTTCAAAGGGTCAAATGATGATTTCAAAGATGAGTGAGTGATCATATTTCCAAAAAACAATATAAGAGAATATTAAAACCATCAAATCTAAAATGTAGGCAGCATGTACTTACAGCAGCTCCCTGTTGAAGACCCCGAGGACTCCAGGACCCTTCAGGCTGTAGGTGGCAGTGCCGCACTCGCCTTTCTGGAAGGCTGTCGGCAGCTTCATGATCTCATACCACTTACCAATGTACTGCAGAGGAAACACAGGAGCTCACATTTACATTGTTGCTAAACAGGCAAGATTCCCACGCTGTGCATAACATTAATCAGCAGCAAAGGAAATTATAAAAAGTTTTTATTCACCCTGGTGGGATCAAAGTTGGCCTGAACAGCAGGTGTGGGGCATTTACCGAACTTCAACACCTGAGCGCTGGCTGCGAGAGCACACAGCAGAGTCAAGGAAATCACCTGCATGGCCTTCATCTTTTCACCACCACCTGCAGAGAACAAAACACACAGCACCAATGTTTAAACAGTCAGCTTTACAAGCTGATCTTTGAGGGTTTAAGTGAAGTGAGGAGGAAGAGTCATGTCTGCAGTGTGCGCACCTGTGAGTAATCAGTGTTACTACCTGTGTGCAGGACGCTCAGCCTTGAGGGTCTTTTATAGATCCAAAGCTTCATTATTGATCACATTCCTCTCTGGTGTTTACATGTTAAAGGGTGGAGGAGGTGGAGTGGGAGAGTTGGCACCTGTTCAAATGACAACGCTGTTCAAACAGGCCTCATACCTTTCCATTGATCCCATTCACTCATTTTCTGTCCATTCATCTCAATGACAAACTTTTTCATCTTTTTCAAGAGGAACTTTGATCAAAAACCAGCATGATAAATGTGAGTTACAAACAAGATAAATAATAAACACAAATCCAAAATATCTTTTATCTGCGTGCTCCAGTAGACAGAAAGCCAGAATCAAAGCAGCTGATACTCTGTGAACTAAAGAAATGCATTTTTCATGTTGTGGACTTTAGAGGCCACATTTCCCTTCTTAGGTTTGCTTGAGATTATAATTAGCATCTGCTTATTTTCATTGCTTAAATATTTTACTTTTTCTCCCCAAAATCGTGATCTAAAGATAATATGAATGCCATCACTCTACATATTCATGTTTGTGAAAGAGAGATAGTTGCATGATCAATCTCACTAATTAAAGAAATGATTTGACATTTTGGGATCTATGTTTGTCCTCACTTCTACAGAGAGTTTGTTATATAATGAACCAAAAATTTAAAAGCAGCACTGTGTTTTTTCTCCAATTTTTTTCACATGTTTAAGTTAAAGATCTTAGACTTTTTAATGACTTAACAAAAATATTTCTCTCAAATTTTGGTCACAAATTTGTTAAAATTTGTGTCAGTGAGTATTTCTCCTTTTCCAAGAAAATCCATTCACCTGACAGGTGTGGCGCATCAAGATACTGATTAAACAGCATCATTACCACACAGCTGATGTAATAGTTTGTGTTGGTACAGCTGGAGATATCACTGTCAGCAGAATTCAACACAACTTCTTCCACAGGGCAAAACACGGGATAGTCACGCGACACTTTGTTCAACTGTACGTAAATTTAAAGAGCATTAATTGCGCAGACACCAGAACAATCACAGCGTCCTGCAATGATGAAGAAGCTCTTGTCAGGGATGTGTCAGGATGCATTAGTGTTTACACTAATGTGATGTGTGGACTGAATGTTCATTTTACGACCATAAGCTGTTTCCAATGTCAAATTCGTGAATTTGGCAGTACATCCCGCAGACCATGTAAAACCACAGCCTGTTTTCGTTCCAAAGTTGTTAAATACTGCCGCTTTTGCAGTGCTTTTGGTGCAAGATCCCGACACCAAAAGTCACTTTTCGCGTCTGCATGACAAGCTGCTGGACAATATTAGCTGAGAACGCGGACGGTCAGATCCATTTGCGTTGTTACTCTGCGCCGCCAGATGGCTGAACGTCTTTTGCCACAGCAGCATGATGGACAGATGGGCAGCGTGCTTGAAAAAATAGTCGGATGGAACCTCTTGTGGCTGTATGATATGTTACTGGATGGTGTCAGGTGTGATGGATGGATCTTACAAACCCCAGACTTTCATGCAGGAGTTCAGTGTTTGCTTCGTGCCTGCATGTGATGGGTTTTTTTTGGCACCATACCATGTGCCTCCTTCCCCTAATCCCAACCATCCAGCATGTGTGTTTGACTTCCTGGCGTTGGTTGCCATGTGCTTTTGTTGCATAAACAGAACCACGTGCAGCGTAATCCCACCATGTGCTTTTGCTGACATCACAATAGCGGCACCCAGAACATAAAGAGCAGAAGGATACCTACAGTGTAATATGTAAATACAAAAGTCCACTGCAAAGCTGCAACATGTGACAACTTGGGCTGAGAACGTGTTGGAAACCACACCAACTCAGCTCTAATATCCGCTGCAGCACTAGCTGCTATTTTCTAAGAACAAGAGTCATTAAAAGAAGACATCCTGTTTTGCATTAACAACAGCAATGAAAAAAAAAGTACAAATTACACTCCACTGTTTCCAGTATCCGTCTCTCGATCACCAAACATAAGTGCTGATTAGGTGAACATTTACTGCATCTTCCCTCTTTTGTAGACCTCAGGTTCTCTTGGTGTTTACTAAAGCACACACAGGTGTAAAGAAAGATTAATTGGGCACAGGTGCATCTGGTTTTCTTGATGCTCCCGCAGCAGCTCTCTCCGCCTCTGGAGTCACTTTTAATCCCTGCCCTGCTTTTTACAAGAGAGCTGCGAGGGCTTTGGAAACCACTTTGGACTGAAAATGGGTTGAAGCTGAAGGAGTCCGGGGTGGTTTATCAGCAGCAGAGATGGAGAAAACAGATCAGACAAAGAGCTGCAGGACACAAAATGCTCATTAAATACATTTAACATTTAGATATCATTATAAGGAGCATTAGAGGCATTGAAAAGATGGTCAGGCTGGCTGTATATTGTGATAAACAACTGCCTCAGTTGAATTTTAATTGGTTAGTTATTACTTTCAATGCATTATCTACATTCTCAGTTTTGTAATGTTTTGTCTGGCAACATTTTAGAGGAAAAAAACCCTGTTGTCTCATGATAATTAAAGTCTGTTTTCCTACAACAGTTTCACAACAGAAATTATGTTTATGTCCTTAGAGGGAAAGTTTTTCAAAGCTCAGTCCAAAATATTCAGAGGCAGATTTGTCCTTTGATTCAAAAACAGTGTTTCAGTTCGTCAGAGATAAAAAAAGATGAAAACCCACTGTGGGCATTTTTAAAAAGAATTTTTAATATATTTATTTTTATTCACGCAGCAAGTTTCTTGCTCTTTCACTTGTATCACAACAAGAATAAGTATCAAATCCATGCTATAGTGGCCTACGCGTTTCGTACAGTATGTTCTACATATTCATTCTCATACTGTTTTAGCAGCTGGTATAAGAAAAAAACAACATACCTAACCACTTACCATGGTATGGTTAGAGGGATAACTATTATACTGTTACCATGGTAACCACATATGTAACAAATGTCATTGTATGTGAACATGCAGTGACAATACAGGCGTTCAGTTCAATTCAGTTCAATTCAATTCAATTCAATTCAATTCAATTCAATTCAATTCAATTCAATTCAATTCAATTCAATTCAGTTCAGTTCAGTTCAACTCAGTTCAATGTAACATGAAGTGATGATATACATGCAACATCAGACATCCATCAAACTGTAATTTTGGAGTGTAATTTTGGGTTAAGTAGTTTTCAATTATTATATTCTTATATTATTATAAAACAGCAACAGAATTATTTATCTAGTGATTTTAATATTATAGATTTGGAATTTTAATTTTAATTTTTTTAGATTGGCATTATTTGTGATGTGGAGCTTTTTTCTCCTGGAAAGTGTTTTGGGCCATTGCAGTGTGTTTGCCCTGGTTGGCAACATACAAATGCAATGGAAAACCATCCAACAGTTGTGAAGATAGTTTTCCTAAAATCATAAATGTGCATCTCATGGTTGCACTGGAGAAAAAGTATGAAGATCATCAAATTCAGGTAGATTCATCCAGTGGGAACCATGAATGATTATACCAAATGTAAGGAAAAATTATTGAATAAATGTTGAGATATTTCAGTTTGAGGGCCAAGATATTTTTTTATTCTCCATTTCACCTGCAATCATTTGACATTAAACAAACCATATATATTCTTCATTAAAATGAAATACATTAAATTTTGCTGAGCGTAATCTGTGATTGATCTGTTTTGTTTGGTGATTTTGAAGGTGATTCAGCTGTTGTATCGATCCTCTGTGTCTCATGTTGTTGCACTTATGTAGTTTCTATTCAAAAAAAAAAAAAAGGATTTTCACCTGAGAAATAACCTCTGACCCTCCAATGTGACACGTTCTCAGGCATGTTTCACCAAACATAAGAATAAAGGCAACGGGAATCTTATCTTTGTTAAAGGATAACTACAAACTGTATCAGCTTAACCAAACAGGCACCTCAGGCTCTGTGGCGATAACACCAAGCTGTTAATGGACAATGAAGAAAGAGAGAGAAATTATTATATAAACAGGTGGACAGACAAGAAAACTTATATTTAGAGACAATGACAAATGTAAAGCAAAATAAACTGTCAAACCCAAGATGACATGGTTACATATTCAAAAATGAGTGAGAAGTAAAAACGTATTTAATCCCACCCCATCTCCATAAATACTTGAATTAGCAATCCTTGAAACATCCTACTTATGAATTCAAACCTATACTCTTATTAATTAATATGCATACACCCACATACCCAGAATCAAATATTTATAATTTTACAATATTATTTATTGAAAAAAGAGGAAGATAAACTAGGAAAAAAATAACTATTAAGTCAAACAGTAACCCCTGTAATACACCTTGCATTTAATTAAGTGTAATGCTAAATAAAAATATTATACCTGATCTTCTTTTACAATATTAACTGACATCTTTGAATTGGCACAATGAGCATGAAAATGGTTTAATATGATGACAACAGGGAGAGTTTGTGTTTGTGGTCAGTGTTAAAATGTAATTATGAGCAGTTGTGTAAGGTTTCAGATAGTTGGGTTTTTGTGCAACTGTTTAAGAAATCTGCACCTAATGCATGGAAGACTGAAAACACTGCTTTTAGGATATATTTTTGACCTTGCTCTGCTCTTTTTGTACATCTTGGGGCACTGTGGTGAGCAGCCCAAGGTCATGGAAATGCCTTAAAGGAGCCTTCTTTCAGTCTGTTAGGGTCCAGGGTTGTTTCAAAGGATCTTTTTTTTTCTAGTAACAAAATGTCTATAGTGTATGGCAACAACAAGAAGACACACCGACTTGTCCCAGTAGGAACAGCACAGGTGTGAGTAATCAAATGAATGATGGCTGAATGAAGCTGCTTTGAGGGTTTGTGGTATCATGCATGCTGTCACTGTCGCTCTCACTGAAGCACTTAAACTGAGAGCTGTCGTTAGTGTTATAAGTGACACCTGTGCTTTTCCTACTCTGACTGCTGTGAAAAAAACCCTGTTATTTTAAAGTCAGTGTTTTGTCAGAAGATTGCAGAGACAATTTTCTCCAACTTTTGACCCCTAAATATCCTGTCATCTGCCAGCTCACTTGCTGAAAAAAAGGCTCCAAATGATAGAAGATATATTTTTAATTAAATTTTTCCGCAGTGAGTCAGATCAAATACATGTGTTTTCTAGCTGTTTGGATCGCAGCAACCTACAGGAGAGCAGCCATTTGAATTTAGACAAATGTATAAACACTGTATAAATCAACCAAATGCAATAAAAATACCATATAACAATTGAAACCTTTGGAAAGCTTTTAGCATAAAGTTGTTGCTAGTCAATATGGTATAGATAGATAGATAGATAGATAGATAGATAGATAGATAGATAGATAGATAGACTTTATTCTCTCTCCCAAGTGGCGACAGAAATTCTTCTTTGACCGGCTTGCTCCATTACACACAGTTTGCATAAGAAATAATAAGAAAGAAAGAATAATAAAAACACCAAAGAATAACAATAAGAAAGAAACCCACATTATTGTAAGATTTCTCAAAAAAGGTCACATTCTTTATTTCTTTTTTTACTCAATTGATTTCAGTCCTACTGTAATGAATTTATCTTGTGTAATAGTTAAGTTATTTTCACTTGTTTGACCCCTGTAAGACAACCGTTTTAAGAATACAGTTTTACTGTCAATTCAATGTAGGTACAAGGTCACAGATGGTGTTGTGACCTCTGTTGTCCCTCAGCAGCAGCAGCAGGAAATATTCTCAAGCTCTGTGTGTTTGTTACGGCACACGTTACGGTATTTTCACTTCCACATCTTTAACCTTCTGTGTGTGTTTGTGTGTGTATACAGGTGACAAGAGCCCCAAGATGACCCCACGTGTGGCATGTTTTTTAAACTACAGCTATCACGTAACCCTGTCAGTCATGTATGTAAATGTGACACACTGCTTAGCGGATGTACTGATGTAGCCTGCGTGATGTAGGTACACTTCTGTATGGTATTTGTTAACTAAAGGACATGCAACACACTACTCGTAAAACGTCATTATTAAATAGTTGTGAAATAGTTGAGAAAATAAATTACGTATTAAACATATATACAGCAATAATATATCAAGACCACATATATGCAAATGGTACAAAAAGGTACATGAAGATTATGGTATATACAAGGGGAAACACCATATGGCAGGTCTGTTGGTCCTTACAGAATATTGGGGCCTCTTTTTGGGTTTGTTATGGCCTGAGATGCCTGATTACATGCAGCCAATGAGCCAACATGAGCAACACCAGACTCCCAGAGCTGAACACCTAATTTAGTGACATAATTAGTTACACCTGTGTTTGACGAGTCTGAATGTCTGCCAGCAGGAATGTCTAACAATTGGCTGTCTTGGTGCACGAACGCACACGCGCACACACACACACACACACACACACACACACACACACACACACACACACACACACACAGAATCTTTTGCAAACTCTTTCTAATGAGCGTCATGTCCTCACATTGCTGATAGGGTAGTAACAGACTTTCATTCTTGTAGGAATAAGATCAGGTGTGGATCAGTTCACCATGGAGACATGGAGGTGGGTGTCCACAGGAAGAGGACTGTGAGTGGGCTTTATCACTCCACAGCAGACATTTTTGACATGGCATAGTTGGAGAAGCACAGGTGTTTTTATTAACATTAATGATAGCTGCATTCTGGAGACGGCCCTGGTATTGTGCATGCTGGCTCACTCGGACGCTTACCAAAACTGAGCAATCATTAATGTTATGAATTTCTGTATTGTATTTTTATATGACAAGTCAAAATGTCTGATGTAAAAGAGGTCGGTGGCTGTTACTGGCTGGTTAAGTTAAAAGAAGGATTTATTCTTCTGCATTGAATAGACACCATAACGACAGCTTAGGCTCAGCATAGACACGCACCCTTTGCTATAACGTGCACCTTAGAGAACTACATGTTGCAGTGACACAGGCCTTTTTATTTTTGTAAATTGAAAACCATTTTCCCTAGCAGAAATAACTTTTTTTTAATCTCTTATTTCACAGATAATAAGCAATAAATTAAGAAGAGCCCGAGGTTGCCAACCATTGGTTTACGGCATGGATGTATTAAGAGACCTGGATACAGCATTGGAGGTGGGATAAAAGTTGTTCAGTGGTTCATAAAGCAAAAAAAAGCTAAATTTCTGTAGTATTAAATTACCAGGCTACTTCGGTTTAGCGCTCTGCTAACTTAAATGGGGATCAAAAGATTTCATTTTGCGGCTGCTGCTACACCTTCAAAATGTTGTCAGACTGACTGGATCAAATCCTGATGGTGAAAGGAGTCATCTCGTGAGGGTTGTAAACATAGACTGTATATAAAAATGGGCGACACAATCCCACTTACCCCCGCTATCCTTAAGTGAGGTTAAAATATACAAGACACGGGCGTTGCTGTCTTGCAATGGTGATGTCAATGAGAGCTGGATTTTGCTTGTTTTGTTTGTTTGAAGTTTGCTGCAAAGTTACGTCATACATGATATTGCTAACAACATATATGACGTTATATACTTGGGGCTTTTGCAAACACTCTGTTGTCTTACCTTAGGACAAATGTTGACATCGTTGTTTGTCTTCTTTACATGCAACACAGCTTAATCCAAAACAGGATAAAATACACTCCATTCTCTACCCTCGTATCAGTTTTGCATTTAGCCCATGCACATCAGTTGACCATATTTTCAAGTTATAACTGCATAAATTTCAATAAAACTGCAGGGAAATCAAAATTTCTGATGCTTTTCTACGATCAGGATGTCCAAGTGCATCATGTAGCTGTGCAAAATATGATCGGCTTGTGGCATTCGAGGGCTGGACTTAGCAATAGGCCACCTGGGCGTCAAGAGTTGTAGTGTAAATCCAGTCATACAGACACTTCAGCTTAAAAAAAAAAAAAAAATCAAAACAAGATTTACTTATGGCGACAGAATTACCCATCCATGTGATAGAATTTTTAAACAAAAATCAAGCATTTGATCAAAATGAGTATGGGCTGATTTTTTTTGTTGAAATGCTCCAGTATCTGCATTCTCATCTGCTCCTTTAATATTCCTTACCCTTTTAATATTTCTGTCTCCATCTTTAAGCCAGTTAACCAGTGTGGTTGTTTCTGTCCTTGATCATCGGCTGACCAGTCAGGCACGTTGGCTCCATCCAAGGAAAAACCCGCATTTGCCTCCACCAGCCTTTGAAGTATCCGGGTGCAACCAACAAGTCATTCCTCTTTGAAGCATATTAGCTGGAAACTGAGCCTTTTGATCTTTCTCTTCTTTAATTTAACCTTGTTTGTTGCCGCGGGACTTTGTCTGCAAGCAGACAGCATTTAATGGCATAATTGACAGTATTTGGTTTAATCTGTTTTGAGTGTTAAACAGTGGCGGCTTATTTCACTAAGACATTCAAATGTCGGGCTACAGACTGAGATACTGGTATCTAATACTGTTCAGTTTATGTATTTTTGTGCATATTCTGCTTCATTTGGACCATGTTTCTTCAACTTTTTAATGACTACAGAGGCGCTGCCAAATTTCTCAAATGATGGATGGATGATCCCGACTTTTTGAGAGAATTGATTAAGTTGGCACACGTTCAGCTCTTACTGATTATGTGCCAGCTTACTTTTACTACATGAGCATGCTATCAATCATTTTAAGAAAATCAGATGAAAAATAAGGATAACCACAGCAGTATAGAAAAGGTCCTCTGTATTTCTTTTGTGTGTATGAATATGTGTATTACAGTAAAATCAATACCACGGAAAAGAAAAGCTGAAAAATTACTATTCAAGGTAAAAATGACATCTGTTGGTTTGATGAACAATGATGAATTGCCACAATCTTTTAGTTTTTCTTTTTTTTATGAATCATTTCTTTTCTTGGTGTCTGTTGTTTTGACTATTCACAGGAAACTGATTATACTCAAAGCCAAGAACATCAATCCACTCCCATCAGAATTAATACAAAACTATTACAGAATCCAGCTCAATGAGTAAAAAAACAACATGCCGCCAGCAAATAAACACAAGCAAAACACTTGATTATGTAAAAATGATTCTCTTGACCTGTTTGCTCTTGCACTGAGTGCACTTGGCCTCAGTCCTGATGACTGACAGGATGAGAGTCGGTCAGATTGGATGAAAATGGAGCAACAGATTCAGCTCACAACACGCTGAGCAAAAAAAAAAAAGGTCAGACAAGCGTTGAAATATGTGGGCGTAAGAAGAATCATGAGTGCATGCGTCAGACATGTGGTAAACATAGACACCAACGTGATATTTGAAAACAAGACTACGACTCTACAGCCTTGTGAGGTTGTAAATGCTAATTGTAACAAAAATTAAATGCAGATAGTTAAACCAGTAATGGTCATATTGATATATTTTTTAACGGGACAGTTCACCCAAAATCAAAAATACTTATTTTTCCTTTTACCTGTATTGCTAATTATCAATCTACATTTTGTTAGAGTAAATGGTGTTGGAGATAGCATGCTGGCATTGCAGAAGCAAAAGAGGCGTGATGGCACCACATTTAACGTAACAGCATTGGCCAGTATGTAACATACCACATAACATATGTGTCAGGCAGTGCTTTCTAAATTTCAATGGCATAACATGGCAATAATGATAGTTTATCATCCCGGTTATGTGATGGTTTTTCTCGTCCTCTGCTCTGAGGATAAAGAGCTCCCAGATCTCATTAGGCGGATTTCCATTAACCCTCAAATTGCACAAAGTGAAATTGTGAATCCTAATCATACATCAAATGGAAACATGTCAAAACATTTGTCACAAAAA
The DNA here is from genome assembly GCF_026936395.1 of Plectropomus leopardus. Classification (NCBI taxonomy): domain Eukaryota; kingdom Metazoa; phylum Chordata; class Actinopteri; order Perciformes; family Serranidae; genus Plectropomus; species Plectropomus leopardus. The sequence goes on along the minus strand of NC_142187.1, from coordinate 28,453,565 downwards.
AGTTTTTCACTCGCATGAGTTGGTAAGTCAGGGAATTCGAAAAAGCCATATTTTGCAAAGCTGCAATGGAAACACTTTTTTGGCTATTATAGGTCACATGATGCTGTGGCTATGGGCTTGTCATTAGGAACTGGCTCCCTCATGATGCAGCAGGAGCTATAAGAGCTGCTATTGCATCACATAACTCTTCAAAAGTTGAAAAGTGGCCACTCCCATATATTAGGGGCTTGCTTTTCCATAATCACTCGCATAACAGGCCTAAATTGCCTTTGACTGGAAATAATGACGGTTAGTGCGGTGGCTGCAACAGAAATAAACCTGCTAATGTTTTGGACATCCATCCCATGCTTCTTGGATTGTTATCCTGAGAGGAAAGTGGCATAACATCACTTAGTGGAAACGCAGTCATCCCACAATTGTGTTTCGACATTTTTAAAATATCCCTTAATTTTTGTGCAAATCATTAATGGAAACCTGACAATTGTCTCCCCAATTTGCAGATATTTGTTGATTGCTTTTTGTTTAAGTTATCTGATAACTGCTGCCAGCTTGAATTTAATATTCCTGTTAGGGGGTGGGGGGTGGCACGCATAACGTGTTGTCAAAACGTCACACCTGCTTTGTCCTGATGGCTGTACTCTTTACAGAGATGTCGATTAGGCGTTGTTGCTTCTTCTAATGCTGACTTAAAGGCAGGATGACTCTGTCCTTTAAATCTGCAATTTTAGTTTTCATATTAAGTGGCAAGACGGAAAAAATCGCACAATATTCTCACCTTGAACAGGCAGTGATAAAGGGTCTATTTATTTAAGAAATTGCACTTCAAACCACAAATGTGAACATTATGCTGGAACTACATGTACTGTAGATGAAAAGTCACGATATCACCAAAGTTATTAAGATTAATCATCTGGATACCATGGACGTCTGTAGGAAATGTCATTGCAACCCAAAGAAGTGTACAGAGAGACCGACATTACCAACTCCAGAGCCATGTTGCTAGCATGGATAAAAGTTAAAAAGCCAGACACATTAAATCAGTCAGCTACTGTGATGTGAACATGACAAAATGTTATTGAAATGATAAGTATATTTAATTTGTTGTGTCAGTTTCTCGTTTAACCAGGACAAACTGACACATTTTCATTTTTTAGGTTTAAAAATAAATTCATCAACATTGAAAATAACATACTTGTTGCTGTGTGTAGAGACTTGAAATCCTCTGATATTTCAATGAAACATTTGAAACAAACAGAATAAATCTACATTCCTGTCTATCTTAGGGATGAGGACATCCTGTTTTATAACATTTCCCCTGGTATGTCCCCCATGACTCCACTTTGCTAATAGTTTACTTCATGTCTGAAATAAAGCTGGCTCTCAACAAAGACCGTCATTGATGAGACAGAGACGCAGGGCTGCAAAAGCATGCACAGAACAACGTCTCTCTCAAATACTGGGATTTGTCCTAGGGAGAGGACATATATCTGAACCACAGAGGTAAGAAAATTTATTTGGTGATGTAAATATAAACAAAAAAGTGACAAAAAGTTCACCCAGTTAGCATTTTTACAACTTTTTTAATGTGGAAAATTGCTAGTAATTAAATTGATGCTTTATTTTCTTGTTTTTTAAATGAATTGTGTAGGAAAATGTAGAAAAATTTTATAAAAGAACAATTTTTAAAAATGTTGTGACTTTCCTGTCCTGGTTTTCAGCAGTTACCTCCACTTATATCTTTTAATGTTTTTTTTTTTTTACAACATATTTCTATTTATTGTTTCAATTATAACTGTAGATTTAGTTTAAATTGTATTTTTTGGTGGATAAACTGTTGCAGGTGAAAAAGGCTCATCTTGACCATGAAGCTATCTTTTGTTGTGGTGTTCGCCTTCTTCCTCCCGCTCATCAGGGCTCAGGTGCCCCACTGGGGACCTTGTCCAGAACCAGCCGTTCAAGAGGCCTTCAACCTTCGACAGGTACAAGATACGTGATTTAGAAAAAGATGAATAAACTGGCGAACAAATGCCCAGGGGTGTCCCATGTTGGTGTATGAATGACCTGTCCCTCTTCTCTTGTGTATTTCAGAGGGGTAAAAAAGACTAAAAACTGTATTTTCAGCATGAACCAATGCTTTCTGAGCTCTAAAATGTGTAAAAAATAAATGGTATAAATATTATATATATATATATATATATATATATATATATATATATATATATATATATATATATATATATATATATATATATATATATATATATATTTGAGAGAAATATTACAGAGCAACAACTGCAGTATAATAGGCAAAGAAGTGAGTACATGGTGGTTGGGAGGTGAAATGGATGGATTAAACAAACTCTGGACTCAGCCGGGAGCCCAACGTCAAAGAAACTATACATTTATTGTGAAAATAGAAGTTTATTTTGAAAAGACTATTACACTGGAAGGGAGCCTGGAGCGTCGCAGTTTGACGTGTAAGGCAGGGATGTGTCTATAATTTAAGGACATTGAGAAATTAACCCTGATCTGTGTCGTGTAATCTGGGGGGATCCTCCCCTGGGAATTATTTTGGTTAACAATCTTTATTGTTATGCTTTTTAAATGCACTCTGGCAAATTATTCACTCTTAAAAATGTAGTATGAGTATTACAAATAGAAAAAAACCTTTACTCTGGCAAATTATTCACTCTTAAAAATGTAGTATGAGTATTACAAATAGAAAAAAACCTTTACAGCTGCTATCATAAAAACTCATCGTCTGGCATTGCAAAAATTGTTAAAATTGTGATTTTTTTAAATCAGTGATATCATATTATTTTTGAGGGTTTAACGCATGAGCAAAATGACACATTATTAAATCATCATCATTATCTTTATTATTGGGCCTATTTCTCATTTTGAAATATATTTATTTAGCCCAAATTTATATAGATCCGAGGCCATGCATAAAACATTATTTTTACTGATTTATTCATGTATCAGTAACATTTTACTGTTGTAAAGGTGGAGCTAATTTGATGTGCTTTACTAGTGGGTCATTTACAACAAACAAACCTGCTCATAAGTAAAGATGTTTTATCAATTTAATGGAAAAAAAAATGTTAAGAAGCTTAAAGCAGAAATACTCCAGAAAGTACCTGAGTAAATGTACATTCCTCCGCTAGGTTTGAAAGGACACCCACTGTCCATTTACTGAATCCACTAAAACATGCAGATTTATTCATACTCTCCACTCGCAGCTCTCTGAATTGTCTTTGAACTCGTGTGTGTCTTTGCCCTCACAGTTCATGGGGAGATGGTTTGAAATTGCCAAACTGCCGGCCCAGTTTGAGAAGGGCCGGTGCATCGAAACCAATTTCACTTTGACCACAGACAACTCCATTCGCGTGGTCAGCTCTGAAATACTGTGAGTCCTATCTGCAATTTTCTTTGTGCAAATGTGGAGTCAAGAGGTAATATTTGCACTGTGTGTGGTATTTGCCTTAATCCAACATGAAATTTGACTGTGTGGAATAAAACAGAAAAGGAGAGCTGAGGAAAATCGTAGGGACTGGAGTCATAGAGGATCTGAAGAATCCGGCCAAGCTGGCAATAAGTTATTCCTACGGTGAGAGACACATTTTTGGGTATAAAAGTCACCATTTTGTGTTGTTTGGGGAGTCGGTTAATAATGTTTCTTCTCCGTATGTGAGCATGCCTCTTATTTTTTCCTGTCTCAGATCAGGAGACATTATACGTGATCTGGTTTTTGATCTTGTTCTGTGCTCCTTACCACCACAGTCCTGCCCTACTCCCCGTACTGGATCCTGTCCACTGACTACGTGAACACAGCCCTGGTCTACTCCTGCACCGACGTGCTGAGGCTCTTCCACGTGGACTTTGCCTGGATCCTGAGCCGAACACGAACCCTGCCGGATGCCACCGTCCAGAAAGCCATGCAGATCTTCGCCAATAACAACATCGACGTCAGCAGGATGACTCCCAGCAGGCAGCAGGGCTGTGACAAAACTGTCTGAGGGGCACAAGATGACAGACAAGAGAATTAATTGTGGAAGGATGATTTAACTTCTGTTAAGAATAATCTTTGACTAATATTTAGATGATTATGATCAGGGATGTAGTGGAGAGTAGATTAGACTCAGTTACTCTGTTTGTTGAAGTGCAGAACAGATTTATTCAGCTCATCTTTTCAGACAATAACAATGTTTACAGCACAAAATAACAGCATGCACATTATAGACTGAAGTGAGGATGTTTTAAGTATAACAGCATAAACGAAGTCATACCCATCATATTTGCTGAATCGTATTAGAATCAAATGATGTAGATTAAATCTGATGTTTGTGTCAAAACTGAAAAGATAAAGCTTTCAATTAGTCAATAAAAGTCTGTGAAATGTACTTAATGTGTCAAGAAGTATTGTATGAAACATGAATGGCAATGGTTTTAATTGTGTATGAAAGAAACAAAATTAAAAGTGCAGTACATTAATTGCACACTTTACAACATGTAGGCCTATGTGTTTTTTTTTCTTTTGGCAGCTATAGGACTACACTATTAATAGACTTGTATATTAAATCCAGTGGTTACTCAAGTACTGGACATATGTGATACCTTTGCTTACTAGTTACCTTGCATACTCAGATTCATTATACAAAATATAATAAATTATGGACCATATTGATCACTTGGTAAAATTCACAAGCTACCCTACCCACCAGTTTATAAAGTCAAATTAAATAAGTAATACATACAATGTAATAAAAAAAAAAAAATAATAATAACAGACCCTAGCTCCACCTTAACCAGCCGCAACAATAAAGTAATGAACATTATAAATCAATAATTATAACTCAATAATATGATATAGACTTACATTGCTTTGAATTTGATGATTCTTCATAATGACCTCTTTTTTTGGTACTAAGTATAAGTATAGTAAGTAAGTATATTTAAGTAAGTAAGTATACTAAGTATATTTTGCTGCAAATAGTTTTGTACTTTAACTTAAGCCATTTTTTTTGCATTTCTACACTGTTGCATTACTACTTTTACTTAAGTACAAGATCTGAGCACTTTTTTTCCACAAACGATTAAATAAATAATGACTCAATATTATCCGTGAAATCTTACCTGACAACCTGCAGCGGAACCTTTGTGTCTTGACTTTCTCATCGGATTTATTTTGACCCTGCACCGTAATAGCTCGGCAGTAGCTAATTCTGCAGCTAATAATTTGATGAGTATTTGTCGATAAGACGTCGTTGTTTTTGTCCATCGATGCCACTAAAGGATCAATCAAACTCGACGGTCGCCATGAAACCAGCGGTGGATGAGATGTTTCCGGAGGGCGCGGGGCCGTACGTTGATCTGGACGAGGTTTGTTAGCTAACGTTAGCTGGTTAGCTCATTATTTTGCTAAACTGTTAGCACTACTTTTAGCTGTAGCCTCCGTTATTGCTATTTTTAACAGCCTTGTGCCCTTACAGTGAAGTTTCTATCTAACGTCAACCGTAAGTTTCGAAATAATAACTAAGAATAATTTCCCACGCGCTAATGTCAGTAAAACGCTAGTTTTTTATTGCTTTGTTTGAGCTAATTTACTGAAAGTTAATTTCAGTAAGCTACAAACTGTCTGACTGTCTGTGTCACGATAGTATAATGTTGTAATGTAACCCAGACAGTCACTTATTACAGCATAAATTATTACATTTGCCTGTAACACCAAAATATCCATTTACTTAAAGTAATATACGGACATTTTAAAATACTCACTGTGCTTTAACATGTACTTATTATCCATTTGTAAATCTTTCTTTACTGTGAGACACGTTTACATGCTATGTAACATTTGACTTGTATGTAGGTACTGTATGTTGCTACTTTTATCCACTTTTATGCACATAATGGGTAAAAAGAAACCTACTATACTACTAAGAAACTATCTACATTCAGCCCGTTGGCCTTGTTTTAGCTGTATATCCATTTTTAAAAATCCTTTAAATGATTGATAATCAACTTATGGCCCATGGCCTGCAATAGAGTGGAGGGTTACCCACCAACCTTTTTTTATTTCACAAAAAATTAAAGAAAAAAGAATAGATTCACACTGGGATTTTTTGTTTGTTTGTTTTTTGTACTTTGCCAGAGTGTATAAAAAGTGTCAAATAGAGCTTATTTATTATAAAAAGTACCAAGGAAGGATCACCCATATCCCTGACAGAGGTCCAGGCTAATTATTTGGAAAGTAATTGTTAATGTTTGTTTATTATCAAGTAAAGTTTTTAGTTTTTGACATTGAGAGTAAGTATATTGAGAGCAACTTAAAACTGGAGTCTTATTCCTTGTATTTGTACACATCATGTACATGGCCAGTAAAACACATTCTGAAGGATTTTGTAGTATCACCCTGATTCTATCTTATAAAGTGTCAGTCAACAATTGTCAAGTATTTATGAGGAGTCAATATAAAAAAATGGATAAATGAATGATTAACTAAACAAATGCTTAATAAGTTGTTTGATACTTGGGATTAAAATGGGAAGATGCAACTGCAATATTAAAAAGCAGTGATTCAAAAATAGATTGCAGACCATCTCATAAGAGTACACAATATACTGCCTTTGCTGTTTTTTTGTTTTTTTTTTAAACCAACTTATAATGACAAATGTATCAAAAAGACTGTTAGTTCAAGGCTGGTTTTCTGGATGTATAGCCTGGAAGTTGCTGTTTCTTGGGTTGAATTTGTGCATATAAGCTGCATGTTTGTTCTCCTGCAGGCTGGGGGAAGCACAGGACTGCTGATGGACCTGGCTGCCAATGAAAAGGCGGTTCACTCAGACTTCTTCAATGGTAAAACACTCTTCATAAACATACACACAACTTGCCATCCTCAACAGCAAAACCAATAATCTACTTGAACCCCTTATTGAGGGAAATCTGGTCTGTTGTTGTTGTGATTGTTTTTTGTTGTTGTGCACTGAGTTAGTCCATGCTATCTACAGGTATTGTACCTCTGGCCTTACTTATAAAAAAAACTATTTAGAAGAAAATATGCTCCCTTTTTAATAGTAGTAGTATTATGCATATATTCAGTCCTTGTTAGAATACACAAATTGTACACATGTTGTACAATTTCATTTAAAAAAAACAACCAAAGTGTAACAATCTGATACACAGCAGTTCAAAGCTAATTTTAGTAGGCTTAAGCTTAGATTCAGTCACAGTTCTAAGATTTTAAATATTTCAAATATTCCTTCGTACATGAAATGAAGCTACTGCAATCAAATGACAAAAATAAACGGCCACACCAATAGTGAGCACTGATACACAGGACAACATTTGGATCAGTCCCCAAAGATACATTTTTGGCTGAAATGCTTCAGCCTTTCAACAATTCTTCAGGTGCCTGGAGATGAAAAAGCTCCTTACTCCAGTTATTGCCTTCATGTGGGAGGAGTTGGGGCCAAATGGTTGGTTGGTGGTGCCACTGATTTTTTTTTTTTATGACTGTGGCTACAGTATGCGTTTATCTTACTGCACACCTGCACTGCCATCATGGTTCAATACCTCTCCGACTCTGGTGTGTGTTCTTCCTCTCATACAATGGATTCTGACATTTTTATTTTGGTAGAAATTTCTTTCAGGGTTCCCACTCATTTTCATGGCCATAATTTAAAAAACTTTTCCATGACTTTTCAAAGACCCATGAGATTTCTTTTCTTACTCCACTTGCCATTTTTCCAGTATATCAGATTCTTCTCAAACATAATTTGAGCCAGCAGGCATAGTATGTGAAGGGAGAGACGAAAGGTGGCGGGGAAATTAAAAACCATATGTGATGGCAAACAGAACGTCTCAAATCAACGCTTGTTAGAGCATCAGCTACGGAAAATAAATATGACATTGTGTGGAAGGTTATCCACGAAAGATTACGGTTAAGAATTTTATAATGCAAAACACAATTCCACGACTTTTAACTTTTAATTATATTTACACGGCCTGGGTATTATGTAATATTTCATACCTACCTAAAATGTCTCTGGGGTACACGGTGTATGATGGTACAAGTCTGTGGTGGTAAACTCTACCCCCCACTCCCCTATGGCAAGTGAGCTACTTACTTTCAGCTTTTCGTGCTAATAAATGCACAGTAGAAACCCATAACATGTTAAGTAAAGTAATATTCTCACACATATTTTCTTTTTTAAACAGAGAAATTCAACTGTGCACCTTAAAACTCACCCAAACCGTCTTGGTTACTACTTGGTTACCCTGGTTACTTGGTTACTAATCTAGTCATTAATTTCACTGTTCCAATAATCACAAACTCCGCTTTTCAAATTAAATCCTTGATTCATCAAGTTAGATGTAAAAAAGATGCCGTTATTCCCGGCAGACTCTCTCTGCTGTCGCTTGCTGCCGGCTGTTTACAGTCCTGTAACTTATCCCTCTACCACTATGTGTCGCAGTGTCTTTCAGCTCAGCTGTCTGCTCCACCAATAGAGACCGGAGACTGAGCTCTGGTGGTGCGTGCTGTGCACTGCATACAATGAGTTTAATAAAAAGGGGAGTGCCTGTGTTTATGACAGTATTGCAAAACATACCTTCTGGATTTTTAAATCCCCTGGTATACTGTTATACCAGGATAGACTAATTCTTACTATTTCCATGAATTTCCCAGGCCTGGTAAATGTGATGGTGCAATTCCATGATTTTTCCAGGTTTTCCATGACCATGGAAACTCTGCTTTTTTCAGGGAGTGGTTGTTTTGAAGTAGGTATGAGATTGGAGGAACTGAACAAGAGAGACGTGTGTCGCACAGAAATACACAAACCCCCAAATGTGAAAAAAACACAGACTAGTTAGTTATTTCAAACTTTGTTGAATAAAAAAAAAAATCTGACCAAATTTGAACCAGTTGCTGTATATCTGACTTTTTTCAATTGATTATCTAAAAGGTGTCTTTTGGGGATGATAACAATCGATGATTAGTTAATTGGTTGTTAAGACTTTAATTGAACATCTGAAATTCAATCAATTAATCAATAGGTTATGAAATCTGTCAGAGGATGTGCAATATGTTGTTGTGAGCTTTGACTGGGGAAAAATGCAATTGTTATTGTTTGAAATAAGAAAAATAAATAAATAACGATTTAATCAATTAATCAGTCGTTAATTTTACTAATAATCGATTAAAGAAAGTGTCTACGATTTGCAGCCCTAGTGTCTGTATTAACAGATGGAACCTCAAAACATCTTTTGGCTGTACTGAAACTCTCGCAGGATTTTACAAATAAACGTAATGATGCACATTAATTTTTCTGCTCAGGTAATCTGAAGTGATCTGAGGAGGACTGGGACGTCTTCAAATACGACGTCTGTCCGTCAGGGCATATTGAATCTATTAGCACTTAATGCTTTTCACCCCTGGGCGTCAAAACGCTGCTGGTCCCACAGCAGGAAATCACTTTACTAGCCCCAAAACATTCCTTCTGCTCCCGCCCCCCTTTTACAAACTGTGTTTTATAATGTAGTGTGATCTCTTGTCCCGAGGCGCAGCTACATCAAACGGCCGCGACTTCTCGCCATATGCGACACAGATTCCATGCAGACTTTTCAGACCGGCGCTGTGAGGATGTGCTTTGTATGAGGCTCATTTAGAACGGCAGGCTTTATTCCCTCCTGATGGAGATGTGTACCACTTAACTGCAGCTCCCAATCCCCTGGCCTACATTTATAAAGGGATTTTAAATGTTAATTCATTTAAACAATCAGAGTCACGCTGGCTCAGTTCTTTCACACTCACAAAAGTGACAGTTTGTGCTAATTTGTATTATTTCACAGTGAAATATTCAGGCTACAGCAGTGCTGTGGAAAAATAACTTCTACTGCCTCTTTGGAAACATTTGTGTGGTATCAGGTGTTAAGCATGTTGAAAATACAGTATGAATACTACAGGCTCACATGCGCGGATGATTTATTGATGCAACTGTATGATATATTTCTTTATTTATGATTTTATTCATTTCTACAATCTAATTAACCCTTTTAAACCTGATCAAATTGGTTTGTTTTCTTTCATGAACACGGAGAGAAGGCAATGAGCACCATAAAAAAGAGATGGCCAAAAACTTACCAAAAAATTATTAAAAGAGTTTCAAAAAATTACCAAATAAAAGAAATAAAAGTTTAAAAAAATCCCCAAAAGAAACACAAAAATTACATACAAGTGGGGGGGGGGGGGTAAATAAATAAATTAGTTTATATAATGTATTTTATTATATGTTTTCTGTAACACAATTTTTAAATTTAAAAATAGTGTAATTATAAATATAGTTTTTGGAGCATTTTTTTTCACATTTTTTTGATTGTTTGTTTTGTATTGTTTTCTACAAATCAACCCCTCTATTTAAAACAAATATTTAGGATATGTTCTTGTTACATTTTACTAATTTCTTGTCATTTGTGGGACATTTCTTGCCAAGTTGGTCATTGCCTTTTTTTCCCATGTTTTTGAAAAAATCAAACCAATTGTCTCAGGTTTCAAAGTGTCAAATAGCTTGTGAAAACCATCTAAACGCAGCTCAAGAAAACTGATGTCAATCCAGGTTTCAAAGGGTTAATCAGTATGCAGAAACCCTATGATTGTATATTTAATAACTGACACATAATTTGCTGTGCCAGTGCCCCTTTTGCTCGTCTTGGCATCTACATATTTTTTTTTTGTTCATCTGAACAAAATACCGTCCCAGCAGTTACAAAATGACAGAAGGAATTTTGTCACCTAAGCGTCGCTGTCTTTCCTTGTAGGTAATGTGTTTTTTTTTGTGAAGACTTTAATTACAGCCATAATGTTGTTTTTCCGTCATGTGCTGTCTGATTTCTATGTTCTGCGTATTTTGATGACACCTTTTAAAACAGCAGTCTGTTGAGGACCTGTGGGCGACAAACTCGGTGCAAATTCTTGAGTGAAGTCTGTACATTATGTACTGTATGTAGACTGCAGACTGTACTTACACAGCGCAATTGTGCACTACTTAAAGTTTACATTCAAGTGCAGTTATACGTTTCTTTTTACATTTGTCTTTGTATTGAACATTAGATTACATGAGATAAGCTATAAAGACAAGTAAATCCCTCCTTTGTTTATCCCACTCTGCAAAGATTATTTGATTAATTAATTAGTCTATTGACAGAATGTTAACCAGTTTGTTTATAATTGTATAACTGTTAAGCAAAAATGTTAAGGTTTGCTGCACAGCTCATTTTGAGGATAATAGTATTTCTCAAGTTTGTGGGCGTGGCAGATCACATTTTGATTGATACCTCCTCGGATCCCACTTTTTAAAAAAAAAAAAAAAAGATATTTTTTGGCTTTTTACGCCTTTATTTGGTAGGACAGAGAGCGTAGGTGTGAAAGGGGGAGAGAGAGGGGACGACATGCAGCAAAGGGCTGAGGCTGGAGTTGAACCCGTGACCGTTGTGGCGAGGACTCAGCCTCTATACGTGGGGCGCCCGCTCCATCCACTGAGCCGCCGACGCCCCACTTGGATCCCACTTTTGTCAACCGACTCTCGTCTCCACGACAGCCATGGAGCAACGCAGAGTCAGTGTGGTACAGCTCTATCTGCTCCAGCCCTCTGACTCTGGGTGCGTTCGCAAATCCAATCTAACGCTCTACACTACAGTGAGAGAGCTGTTGTTCGAAGGAGATCATTCTGGTTCTCCATAAATTAACGAATGGTTAAGTTCATTACACATTCACTCCATTTGGCGTTCTGCTGCTCCCAGAATGCAGCGCTCTGGATAACCGAACGGTACATTCCAACAGCGCTCCGAATTTACGAACTGTCCAGTTTGTGTGCTCCAGCACTCAGAGTGAGTGTTTCCGAATGCACCCTGTTGAAAAGAGCATTGAGGCATTTCGATTTGTATTAGTATCAACCCACAGCTGCCTTTGAGTTTTTGATTGGCTTTATCATTAATACGTGATATGGATTTGGGATAACCACGCCCAAATCAACCCAGCCTCAGGAAACTGTGAAAAAACTAAAATGACAATATTTAAAACTTGGATTCATGCTAATGTTTGATTATTTTTAATGCTTTTTTTATGCATGTAAGACCCTCAGTTACATATTATGAAAGTTTTCAGTGATTTGGGTTCCCAGAGGCCTTAAACTGAACCTAGTGAGTGCTGAATGAAGGCTACCTGCAGAAACGGAGGATGTGGCACATAATCCTATGCATGTTCATACAGTTCTGCTGTTGACCTCTGACCTCACAAACCGTCAGACGCACAGGAAGGCTGCTCTGCGGTCTCCTCAGCAAGTGCATTCCCAGATCCTTTTACTTTTATCACCCTTCACCTCTCCAACCCTCTCAACCTATAATGTTACTTTATGAGGAAATGTCTATCTTGCAGAAACATTTGAAATACGGCCAGCGTTTAATTGTCTGGCTGTTATGTAACTTTAACAATCATGTTTTTTTTTTTTCCACAGATTTTGAAGATCTGTTTGATGATGATGACATCCAGTGACAGAGACAAACATGTTCTCACAGTAATGATGGATGATATTCACACCTCTCTGCACCTTTTTTTGTGGAAAGCAAACCAACCATTTACTGTCTAATGACATACAATTTCCTTTCATAGTTGTCCTAGTTCCAAGCCTTTTTTTTAAAACATCCTTAAAAAGTCGTCACCGGCTCCAGATGTTGTGAAATTCTTTAGATCCCAAGGATTCCTTCATATATGGTTTGTTGAAATTATGAGCTTGTATCGTGCTCATGTCTTCGACTGTTTCTAAACTGGATTGCAGGTTTCGGTGCGCTGGAGAACACCTGTTAGGAGCGTAATTATACATGTGATGGGCAGAGGCTCCATACGCTGTTGCCCTTAAACATGCTGCAGATGGCATTTGATGAATGACAGCGTGCTAAAATGACTTAAGTTATCTATATCACAATGTGTGATAGTCACCTTTGTTGTGTATACCTGCAGTGTGTCCTGTTACATTATGAATTTGCACATACATGTACAGTAGTAAGGCTTTCACACATGTATTTTTGTGGTCAAAAATGAATAAATTTTGTATATATGAAGCCCTAAGTGTGTCTGACTCTTTGTTTACTGTTTAATTATAGTTATTATATATAAGTGCTTTTCGAGGTACTCAAAAACATTGTGCATAATCTAAAATTTTCAAGATGGTAATGCAATGTTTTCTCTTTTCGTTGCATAAAACATTTCGAAAATGTACAAGGACAGAGTGATAATTCAGTAACATCTGCTGACACCTATTACATGTGTTTACATGTAATAGGTGTTTAGGCTAGTTTACTCATTTTTCACATAAATGTCTCTGAATACGAAAGGTGGAATACTTCTGTGCATGTAAAAGCACTAAATGATTTCAAGCTAATCTAAAAAGAAACTAATCAAATGAGTCATGAGTGTTTTTCCTAATTCACAACACTAGAACACAGTTTATTGAACTGAAAATTAGTTTCTTTCAATTTTTTGCCTCTCACCTTAAGGTCCCTCTAGAAGCTTATTTGGGGCATTTAATGATATCATATGGTGTTTAATACCAGATTGAGTTTGAATTTTAAATGTTGAACTTTGTTTTGCTCTTAAAGGTCCGCGTGTAGGATTTAGTGGCATCAAGTGGTGAAGTTGCAAAACTGAAATTTCTCTTGTTTTCCAAGCATGTAGGAGAACGACGTTGACTGACACAAAAACGTGATTGGCCCTGTTGAGAGCCAGCGCACGGTGGACTCTGTGGACGAGGACCTGCTCTTAATGCAGATTTAAACGGCTCATTCCAAGGTAACAAAAACACACAGTTATTATTTTCAGATGATTGTAAAATAATGAAAACATAACTATGAATATTCCATTTCTGCCAATAGATGCCCCTAAATCTTATGCACACTTTTGTCACATAAAGTAGAAAATATTACTTTGTTTCTCAAAAGTGAGTATTTGCTTCTTACCTCTGCATTAGAAACAATTCTTTGGGTAGTGCAAACAGACTGTAAAATAATTGATGTAGCTACCATGACATCACCCATTAATTTATGAACTGACATTTTGAAGCCTCGAGTTCGCCGTTTTGGCCATCGCCATCTCGTTATTGTTTTTTTTTTTTGCCAGAATTGACCATACTTGGGTGGAGCTGTGGAGGAGTGAGGGCCAGGTCTGACGCACAGACTGTAGTGACGCCTTGCAGACAGTACGTCACTCAGGTGACCCTGCCCTTAAATATGTGTAACTTTTAGCATAAATAAAATGTAAACTGTCATACTTTTTCTTTATTTCTCAACCGCCGCTGGTTTAGCTGTTTGGGCCGGAAAGCGGCTGTTACGCGATCTGAAATTAAACTTCATGCTGAAAACACTCAATACATCGCCCACTAAGACTGATATTGCATTTTTTAGGTAGACCTTTTATGGCTAAAATACATTTTGATATCAACCCCTCTGTACAGCATATGCTGAGCTGTGGGAGTGCACCGACCGCCAGCTACTGTATTTAATATGCTGACTATACATGAGTTTCTCACACAGCCTCACTTCAAAAATCCTGAATTATCACTTTAAATCTCAAAAAGATGTAATGCAGTTTATTCCAGGTATATAAAATGCAGAGGAACCTCAAGGATCTGTCTCTCAGAGCGAATGTGTTTAGCTTCAACACTGCAGCCAATAAACAAAATTATTAACTTTAGAAAAAGAGCTTTATAAACAGAAACCAGCACTTACCACGAACATGAGAGAGCCAGGCCAGTGTTTGCAATAAAACAAGAGCACTGCTGCAGCTTTCAACATATAGAGTACATCACCACTGTCAATATAAAAGAGAGCTTCATAAAAGTTGTGTACAGACCATGTGAGAGACCCGCCTGCATTGCAGCATAAGGTATTTTTCATTCTCAGTTTGTCAGTAAGACATCATAAAGATTTGACTGTTTCTGAAACCCAAGAGCTGTATAATGAGAGACTGCCTCAGGATCAGCTCAAATGAGAATGCTGATCTGAAGGTCAATAATATTTCTAGTTTTGGGCAACAGCATATTGGGGTTTTATTACTATTCAGCACAAGTTGGAGACTGATAAGAGGCTTCTGAAGAGCACAAAATGCAAACTGCAGGATTTTAACAGCTCGCTGTACAGAATCAGCAAAACAGAGAACTGTGCTGTCAGCATCGAAATTTCCAACAGTTATGTTCAAGACAATGGTATTAATTACATCCAAAAAGTCTTGATTGTGCACTTACCAGCGGTACACACACTATCTGATTGGGATTTGCAAAATGAACCAGGCTCAAGGATCGGAGCCAATTAACAAAAGTGTCTGTAATAGCAGGAAATAATCGAGTTTATTAAAAAAGCTTTAAGACGTCCCGATTGGCCAGTGCAGATACGGCTCAATGTAACTTACAAACTGTAAAGGAGCAGAAATAATGCTCTCTGCAGAATGAAATACCAATTGTGGAAAGGTCTAAGCTGATTATTTATCAAAAATCCCAAATTCTGGGTGTGCAGGACAATGTAGAGATTAGACAGGATTAGGTTATAATTTATATAATTAATTACTTTAACAGGACAGCCATGCTAGATTTGTGAAGTTGTGTTTAAGCAGAGTGGTGCTTTGAGCTAAATGCTAACTTTTCTTGCCAGCGTGCCCATGAATGAATGAAAACACGACAAAATGTTTACCATTTTCTTCATGTTAGCATGCTAGCATGCTAACATTTGCTAATTAGCACTTGCCATAAAGTAGAGGGGCTACAAATAATAAGTCAACAAAAATGACATTCAACAAGGAAACATTTAACATCCTGACAGTCAATAAGACAATAAGATATTGCACCTTTCAGCTAGTTGCTGTTGGACCATTTCCTTGTTGACCTATTACGTCACATATGAAACTAGTTAGCAGCGGTTAACAGGTTGCATGTCAAACGGTAAAAACATGAATAACTTTTTGCACTGCAGATTTCAGTTCCCGGCTTTCTTCTATGAATGTGTGCTGTTTGACAAAGCCTTGTGCTGGGCCTATGGTGCATGTGCAGAAGGCCTAGGCAAGTTAAGGTGCGATTGACGTATGCATGAAAAAGTAAAATGATCCCCAATCGCATTATTTAGGTGTCAGGATTTGAGAATTTCGACTTACTGCGACTTATTGCAACTTTTTCTAACATCATGCAAACATAATGATTTACTCAAAGCCATAAGCTGATTATATCAACCCCTGTAGATGGCCATTTCAGGAAAATAACTGCATGTACTGCCACACCAAAAGTCAAAGCAACTAGCTAACTAGTTAGTGTAGTCAAGCATCTAGTAAGGTAAATAACCAACCCAGGAGGTGATGATAACCAAAGTGTTTGAAATCGAAACACGACTCCAAATAAATGCTTAGGTTCCTCCATGTCCGAAAAGTGTGTAAGAAGGTCATCATTATTGTTAGCGTGTCCCCCATTTAAATGAATACTTCAACTCAGCTAGAGGCAGTAAAAATTACACCAACTGCATTAAACTAATTTTAATGCACAAATTGAGGGAAATGGCCAAATTACATTTCACTGGAAATGGAGGCTACGTTATTTGATTTTAGGCTATGCTGTTGGAGTTTTTCAACATAATTTTAGGTCACTTTATTGTTCTCTAGCCTGGAGTAGGATTTTAGGTTTTTGTTGTTTGGACTGCATGGATGCCGACTGCTGTGTTTGGCATTCATTCTGTTTGCTCACTTTATTCAGATTTTTATGTCTTGTGACCATTTTATTTTAAACTTTCAGGTATTTATTGCAGGATGATATAGGATGATACTTATTTTTTGACCTATGCGGTATGTGGTTACATGTAGCTTTATTTAAAGTTTATTGTGATTTATTTTGATTTTTTTTAACTCTATTTGTGACTGATGATGCAAAGCAGTTTTAGGTGATCAGCAGTCTCAAGAGTCCTCTGATTGGATGATTAAAAAATTAAGGCAGTCTCTGTGCTCTTATGCTGCCATCCGATGAAGGTCCGTTAGACTGAAATGTCTTTTTATTCATTTATAAGTTTGTCAGCAGTAAGAAGGACAGTGTGTGGAAGTTTCTCCCTCTCTTAGGCTACGTGATATAAAATTGATTGATTGATTGACTGAAGTCTGTGATTACATTAAAACACTGCTCTATTGACAATGAATGGAAAGTCTGAAATGTCTGACATCTTGAAACTATGCGCATAAGGCTTTAATGGATGTAAGCACTGCTAGCTTTTAGCCAGAAAATGAAACTGAACATCTGGGCTTCTGTCACAACATGCATCATTTTGTCATCCCTCTGGCATTGAAAATACCAATAAATTATGTTTAAAAGTCGCAGCAAAATAATTTCTTCTACTTCTAAGTCGACAACACATCACATGATCCCTTGCTGATTTGTGACATGTAACCCGATACACATTTTAAGTGCTAACATAAAAGCATTTGACAGTTATTGTCATTTTTATAAGGGTCTGTTTTAATGAGCTTTTCTTTCACAAGTAGCATGAGACGCTTCATGGGTTCTTTAGCCTAAAATCTTTTAAAATTGTGAATTTTCCATGCACAGAGAGAGACAGGCATCCCTCCCGCTGGCTGTTTTGCTTTAAGCTTAAGAAGACAACCATTTGTCTCCTTTTGTGACAGCCCCAGTTATTTTGAAATGTGTAAATTGCAGGGATCATAGCCAAGGCTGAGGCATCATCAGTCATGCAAGAGGTACAGTTGCAGGCGACAAACTGTACGACAGTAGAAAACCAGCATTTAGGAACTGAGGAGAGAATAATAGGCAGAATAATTAGCCAATACATTAGTTGTTTTCAATTAAATAGACAATGGGAATGGAGATATGATATTCTCTTTTACCTATAAAAAGGCTACATAAATATATAACCTACCAGCATACTTCATTGTTTTCCAACCAAGGTACGTATATCACAGAGGTGCTTCTGCAGTCACCTGAGGTATGGTCAAAGACTGTCAATTTAAGGGGCTCATAGACCCCCATGTTAAAAAGCCCAACTGTACATAAACATGTTTAACGACTGGTAAAAAAATGATTTTGGTGTCTATAGATTATTTCAACACTTGGGACAACTCTGTGATACATCTGAAAGAGACTGGGGAAGATCCTGTATTGTAGAGAAAGATTTATTGTATACGTGTATGGTTTTAGGGAAGATATACATTTAAGGAATCCCTGCTGTGTTGTTTTACTCTTTTCCACTAATGTTTTCTAGTTTCCATAAATTCCAGTACTCATATATTCCACTGACACAGGCTGGAGGCTGCACAGGCTACGTGGCACAATCCAAGCATAAGGAGCCTGTACCAAACAAACTGTAGCGTTGGCATGCTGGTCCTAATGGCTATGCATTTCTACAGCAGCAGCAGCAGCAGCTTCATTAGTAGCCAGACTCTCCTAATGACTCCAGCTTCCTCCATGTTGTTAAATAAAAACATGCACGTGCAAGAAAAAAACACTTTTTTTGAGAGTGAGGAAAAAGAATGCTGGTTTTCTCACCGACACTTTCTGGCTAATGAGAGTTTAAAAATGAAAAAAACACTACTTTTTTCTCTCCAACTGCAGCTGACTTCTTAGATAACTCCTTGAAACTCTGATAAAAAATAGCTGAGTAACTGTATTCAAAGAAGGAGAAAATGCCTGTCGACTTCTAACATCATAAACTGGCATCAAGTTTGGAAACATAATCAAAAAAAGCTGGTGCAACTTCTGCTTGAATGTATTATTGCGGCACCAGTGAAATGGGATGAGTCACCTGTCATCCTGGACAATATTGCTCACACATTTGTCAATATACTGATGCAACACAGGAGTTATTTCAGAAATAGTTTATTTTTTTATTTTTTATTCTTTACAGTTAACTTCTTGCCTGATATCAGACCTGGAGGAGTGGGTGGATTGAAAGGTCTGGACTCAGGCAAGTCGATGAAGCTCTGGAATAAAAACAGGTTTATCTGACTGAGTAGAGGAGGTTAATGTTATTTACTGTTTATTATTTACCACACTGTAAAATATGACAAGTCGATTTTACTTGAAAAAATCTAAAAAAAACCCCAAAAAACCTAAGTAAATATAAACATTAGTCTTAATTTATGTTTACTTTATAATATTAATTATAGTAATAAATAGGACCTTTATGGCTCTTTTGTAAGTATTCAAAGATGGTTCAAGTGAGTTGCAAAAAGAAAACAAATACAAGATATAGAATACAAAATACCGAAAGAAGAAGTACAAAAGCAAAATGTAGAGGATTTAATAGTTTAGATTTGGAGAGGTAGTGGGAAAAATGTACTATAGGCTTTATATCTAATCTTTAATTGTTAAGTTTGATTGAAATTAAACTATTTTACTTGAAGTTGTTGCAACTTAAATATGACAAGTTTAATTAAATCAATCTTTCTTAGTTTTAGCAGGGTACAGTTACTTCAGTAAACCAAGTTAACTATCTGTGTTCTTCTGTTTGCAAACTAGTCAGTCGTTTTTGTATTTTACTAACATGTTCAATCTCAATCAGAACTCACAGATATTTTAACTTCATCATTGGAAAACTCGTCTTTTTCAAGTTAACTCAGAATAACTTAGTTAACTGAAGTTGTTTACACTAAATAAGGAATTCGCAACAACCTCACAAAATTAAGTAAATACAGCAAAATAAATACAAGTACATTTAACTACTAGATATAAAGTAAACATAAATTAAGATTAATAGTTATATTAACTTTTCAAGATTATTTTTAGTATGATCAACTTGTCAGATTTTACAGCGCACTCGATTCAGTTTTAGTCTCTTTTTTTCTTGTGTTTCATCAGCACTACCTCCTGCTCTACTGTTTCCACTGAAAGTTTTATCAGCACCACCTCTGCGATAGCCTCTGGCACCTCTTTATAAATCTGCCCTCCTGTAACAGAGGCCTCAAACTGTGTGGATTTAACAGCTTACAGTTTTTAAGTTCGGCCCACTGGGCCCTTTATGTAAATTTCAAATCTCAAAAATCAACTAGTGGCTTAGAAACAATGTCACCTCGCACATTGACCCCAAATTCCAAACCTTTGAGGAAAGAAACTTGGTGCTAAATGGCACTTTGTTAATGTGTCTCCACTCGAAACCTGCTCTCCTCTCCTAATTACAGGACCCCTATTGGTTGGACGGACGGCGGCACAGGAGCCAATCCCGGAGCGCCTGCCAGCATGCCGGAGCCGTATGACATGCCTTTTTGTTTTTAATGATCAAGGGGGCTCCTTTAAAATGTTTCCCAGCCTGTGTGTCGCACAGGTAGAGGGTTTAGACAGCTCAGACAACAACAGCGCAGCAAGCCGCCCCGCCCCCCTCAAGAAGCTCGATCCAGAGAGCCGCTGGATCCAGAGGTGATCACAGGAGGTCAGAGCTGCAGCACCTTTGCAGGTAAGGACTGATGTGAATATTTGCAGTTCACTGAGCCACAAAAACTGCCTCAAACTTACTTGTCTTTGACTGAAAATTGAGTAAATCCTCAGATATATGAGGGTGAAACTGCAGAAGACTATCTCTTTTTGAGCCCAGTGGCTTTCCTTCAGCAGACAGAGGAACATTTGAAGCTTTTGGCTGTTTGATTGTTCACTTCAGTGGCTTTCTTTCATACTCTGATATTCATAACTAAAGTCTTATTTTTCTCAATAATCCCTGGAAGAAGCTCTATTACAGCATGTCCCCAATCCTCTCCATTGTCTTGGCATGAGCCACTTACATAAAAGCTCTCCCTTTTGTTCAGAGTGCATTGTCGTCTCATTTCCATATCTAACAGTTTGCTGAAAAACTCAAACAAGACACAGGAAATTATCTACTGCATTGTGATTGTACAGTATAATGCCAGAAGTTCATACTTTATTAAGCATTCTCAGATACAGTTCTGTTACAGTTTTATCACTTTTTTATTTTTTTATTTTTATTTTTTTGTCTTTTTACCTCAGGAAGCACATGAAACAGAAAATGGCACGTGTTGGACGACCATCGCTTTCCCTGATCCACACAGGATTCCTGTTAGCTATTGTTTTACTACCAGGTGAGACTTGATTTACAAATTTGATTAATCCAGACTGTATCTTTGGTGTTTTCTAATCGTTGTCACAAAGATTTAGTTGGCAGACAGATGGGTTTTTACTTTAATGTAATAGTAGTTGTTCCTCTGAACATTTACGCTGTAAAAATAAACCATTTGTTTTAACTTAGTTAACTTAAGTTAGTTTCTGGGCTACCTTAAAATTTTAAGTTGACTGAATTTAAGAAGACAACTTTAGGTAATTTCAATATCAACTCAACTCAAAAATTGAAGGCAGCCCAGACACTACCTTAAGTTATAACAAAACAAATGGTTTATTTTAACGGTGCATGACTGCACTTGCAGGGATGTATGCAAACCACTGAAGATACTCAGGGAAATTTGGGGGATTTAACTACCATACTGCTTTTTAAATTCTGAAATTTTAAAATAAATATCTTTAAAATTAACTGTTTTTAGGCAGAAAATACCATAAAATCACAATGAAGTTTGTTACATTCAGAGTGTCTCCACAATGATAATATTTGTAGTAGTGTGACAACTTTGAACACCTTTTAGACCTTTTAGACCTTTTATACCAGTGGTTTCCAACCTCTTCAGTGTGTCTTAGACTTCAGCCTCTCACCAATAATCTATCATTCTGTTCATACTTGTACTTGAGTAAATTTATATTCACACCCCTGTTAAAATAAATACATACACTGAACTATTTTTCCAGCTCATCGATACATTTTTGATAAGAGCATTACTAATATTTTAGTTTAGTTTTTAATGGAAATAAGGCGCCAGACTACAAAAAGAATAAAAATAGAGCTCGTTCATAAAAAAAAAAAAAAATCCATGGGAAGAATCCCCCCGGACCCTCCTACTGACATCCGGGCTAAGCCCCTAATGTCCTTAAATCCTAGAAACGCCCCTGGCTGCTTCTGTTGTCAGGTTATTCTTTCACTTAAATAGCCTAAGTGTGATGTTTTCCTCCTGAGATATGTTTCATTTTTAAAGATTTTCAGAGGCCTGTGGAGGGAAAAAAAGAACTCCACATTTTGCAAAAGCATGATTTTATGTAAAATAAATCTGTTTTATTTTCCTTCTAATCCTTTTAATAATTTTCCTCCCTTTGGGGGATGCTTTTGTTAAATATGTGTTTGGCAGCGGTGTGATGTAACCAAGTACATTTACTCAAGTATTGTGAGATACTTTTAGTCCCCTTGCACTTCCATATGATGTTACGTCTTTTCCAGAGGAGTCAAAGAGGAACATATTGTACTTTTTAAGTCATACAGACCAACAAAACTCAGTGGCCTTTTTTAAAAAACTCGTCTTAAAACTAACTTTTATTGTTTGGGCTTGTCTGAATTGATGGTAGTTCTTCTTACTTTTTATACTGTTTATCCTGTTTTGTTCCTTGTACATGTTTTTTTTTTTAGCTTTATTATTGTTTTTTCTTAGTAAGTTTGTTAAGAAAAGTGCCACATAAAAAAGCTGTTTTGTTACTAATACATTTCATATTAGCTAGAAGTTGATCTGCTGATTGAGATTTAATGTAGGAAATGTATGATGAGTTAATAGAATATAACACATTACTTTTAAAGTAAAAAATAAAGTGAAATTCTACTTTCACATTAATGCATCAGTTAAAAAATACACAAAAATATAATAACTACATGGCTCATTTGTCTGCGTAACACATATTTTTCCTTTAAATACATTCTGACAATAATACTTTTTGGTTTTTTGTAAGTAGGATTTTGAATACAAGACTCTGGCTTACCAAACACTACTGTACTGTTTCTTTTACTTAAGCAAAAGACCTTAGTATTTCTAAAATCCTGTCTGTGTCTCTGTGCACTGGCACATTAATCTGTGGCACAGATTCAAAGAGACGCCATTAGCTGTATATCTTTTTAATACTAAATAACATGTTGATGTGGAAGGCAGCCTGTAAACCTTTCTGGAGTCATAAAAAGACATGCATCCCTCCTCCTCTGGGAGATTTTCCATATTAATAAATTAGAAGGATAATCAGCTGACTTGGCTGTTTTCTTGTAGTCGTAAACATCTGAAGGAAACCCCTGGTGGAGCAGAAGACACTCCACCTGTGATGTACGCAGACATGTCTCCTCCCTCCTGCCTTCCACTTTTACAGTGTATCAGTAATTGGTTTGTGTGAGGCCCGCTCTTTGTAGTTTTACAGTTAACTTTTGGGAGGCCCCCAGTAGTAACACAAACTCCACCAGTCTGGCTTAAAGCCTAACAGAGCGTGCATGAGGCAGGGTGTTTAATCTGCAGGATGCTGCCTGAGTCGGGGCGCCAGAGCCCCAGCACCTGCCGTGTTTCACCCAGGGGCTTATTAGCAGGTCAGCGTTTTCCCTGATGTTGAGGGAAAACTCAACATCTGCTCCTCGTCAGCAAACGTCCCTGCTGCTGCTAATGTGGCTGCTGTTTGTGTTTTACAGAGTTTCTGGGGGCCGTTCCAGTGGAGCAGCACAAGGAGGAGGAAGGTAAGGACCTGTGACGTGGCATCTGGGACACGTTGGCTGTTTAGTCACTTAGGTCAAAAAAAATTGGGGACTTTCTTTGTTTTATTACATTTCTGATCTCCTTGCTCCTTATTGTACTAGCCACTCAGATCCTCAAATCTTGGCCTCTTTTCCATTCCCTGCTTTAACTGCAAAAGGGAATAGCACATTTGCTGTTTTAGCTCCGACCCTCTGGAACAATCTTCCCCAGTCCATCAGATTTGCTGAGTCCTGGACTGTTTTAAACATACACTGAAAAACTTCCAATATTAAACCCATGTGTTATGTTTTTATTTGTTTGTTTTGCTTTGTCCAACATTGTACTATGTTTCATATTTTAATTTATTGAAACTCAATTCACTAATTAATTCACTCATTTATTTTGAGTGTGTGTACGTGTTTTTCTGAAGCGCTTCGTGACTGCATGTTTTAGAAAGTGCTATATAAATAAAGTTTACTGTTTTGTTCGGACAGTAACTTACAGGTAGGGGTCACAATAACACAGCCTTTTTATTTCTTTTTTTATTTATTGAACCTTTACTTAACCAAAAATTGTCCCATTGAGATAAAAAAAAAAACTTTTCAAGAGGGTCCTGCATAGACAGGAGCATGGCGAATTTCCCCTGAAAGAACCAACAGACAAAAAGTTAAAAACAAACAGCATAAAGATTTTTACAAACAAAAACAACAACAAACAAGGCTTATTTAAACCACCAGCCAACAAACAGATACAATTAGAAGCATTCAGTAGCCAGACAAGTGCATTCAGTGGTCAAAAAATCCTTGATCGTCTTTTTAAAATCTCCCACGTTTAAAACAGACTTTAGCTGAAAGTGACTCTGTAGCAAAGATGAGGAAGCAAAACTTCAAAAGCACTTTCACCAAAGACACTGCGGGTTCGAGAGTTGTCCTCTCACAGCAAGCTAGCTAGTTTATCAAGACAAACATAAAAAATAACTTTATAATATTGAATAAAACATTTGGTCCAGACAATATTTTGACATAGACTCTTGTGTGTAGGGCTGTTTAATCTCACTACGTCATTTGTAAATTCTGTCTTCAGCACACTTTGTTTATCTCCCTCTCTCCCTCTCCTCCCCCTCAATGCCTGCAGTGTCTGATGATGTGAAGGCCGAGGCTATGGAGAACCTGAAGACGCTGGTTCGCAACAGAAGGAACGTCCCCGTCCTCGCTGTGCCCCAGTTCAAACGTCTGCCGGACTTCTGGGGATGGTACAAGTACTTCATGGACAGCCACAACCAGGAGGGAGTGAGTGGAGTTTGTTTCACATGAATTATTCAGTTTCTCGCTCTGAGGATTATGAAATAGTGCTTGTTTTTCCTTGTAAGCAGAATTTTTCTCTAATAATTATTATTATTTATTATAGATGATCTCAACATGTTATGCCCCAAAAGACAGCTTTTGGCCCTGATTACATAAAAGTGTTATTATGCCATTACTCTTTATGTTACTCTTGAATGCGAGTCGTGCTCCAGCATGTGTTCTTAGTCCCGGTGAGAGCTCTGTGGTTTCAGAGTCGGGCTGTAGGGATGAGTAAACAAGACACCGAGTGGAAAAAGAACGTTCCTCATGGGTTTGTGTGAAAATGTTCATCTATCAAGGGCGCTGTTTTAAATTATTTTTAGTTTTAGTTTCTCTCTGTAAGTCATATGTACGCAGCCTGACGGGTGCCATGGAGAGAAAAAATAAATAAATCAAGGCCACGTTTCACTTAATTGTCCACTCACGATGCTATTACTTTGCCATGTTTTACAACAATGTGGCCTTTTTTCTATTGCTTGGCCTTGAGATTGGTTAATTCATTCCCTTGTTTTGGTTAAGTAATGGGCTTAGGATATAATTTGTTCCCTCGTTTCGGTTAATTTAGTCTTTTTTTCACACCGTGTTGGCAGTAGGAGGACGGTTAGATCTCGAGGCCATGCAATAGCATCTCGAGCGCTCGATTTAGTAAAATGTAGCATCTATTTATGTGTGTTTATTACTCTGCATGGCACCTCCTCGGCTCTGTACATATGGAATCAGAGTACATTTATTCATTTTGTTCCTTTTTTCCACCCAAAACTAGGTTGAGGATCTGGATCGTCTCTACATGGCCTACCTGCAGAACAAGCACAGGTCAGAGGAGGGCCCGACCTTCAACCACTACCTCAAGCACCTCAGTGAAATCTACAAGGCTTGTGCCGACTCTGATGATCCAGAGTGCATCTCCGAGTCCACCAGCAAACCAAAGGCTGCCGTGGTGATGCCCGCCCCCATCAAGTCTGCTGCTGTCAGACTGTGTAACCCTTACCTCGACCCCTACTGCCTCTACCCCCTCGTCCCCAAAGCCGCCGCCCCTGAGCCTGAGCCTGAGCCAGCTCCAGCTCCTGCCAAGGTGCCGGCCCCCATCCTCACCCCCATGCTGCCCATGCCCATGAAGAGCCCATCTGGCTTCTACTACTACGCCCCCGTCCTGGAGCCCTTCCTCAGTGCTGCACAGAGGTCCGAACTGCTGAGAATCTGCAACCCTGAGGATGTGGAGTGTCTGCAGTATCACCTGAGGGCAGCTTACGGTTACCGACCAGCCGTCGGGCCAGCCCCATCCTATGCCGCCCTCAAATGTGATCCTAAGGACCCCTACTGCATGCCACCACTGGTCCACAAAGCCCCCACTGGTTTCTATCACCTGCTGTACCCCACCTGTGACCCAGCAGTTGACCCTCTGTGTGTCACCAATGTTGCTGCCCCCCTCGCTGCAGAGGAGGCCCCCAAAGAGCAACAGTGCAACCCTCTATTTGACGCCGGCTGCAACCCCCTGACCGCCACCAAGCTGTCCGGCCTCACCAAACCTGTGCTGGAGTACCCCCTCAAGGACCAGCCCGCTCCTCCCGCCGCTCCTCTGACCTGCGACCCTCGCTACGACCCATTCTGCATACTGGCAGCCGCCGCTGCCCTTCGCAGGCCCGCCCCGCAGATCCCCGAGCACCAGGTCTGAATTTGAAGTCGTGCTACTTGGATAGAATAGTTTGACTTACAGTGTAATCTTGCTTGTTGAATGGTTCTTTTAGTTGTCTATTCCTTTTCATTTGGTTTATTAAATGATTAAATAAAATGCGTGTTGCATAATGCTTTCACTTTTATCCATGAT
The DNA here is from genome assembly GCF_026936395.1 of Plectropomus leopardus. Lineage (NCBI taxonomy): Eukaryota > Metazoa > Chordata > Actinopteri > Perciformes > Serranidae > Plectropomus > Plectropomus leopardus. The sequence goes on along the minus strand of NC_142187.1, from coordinate 28,426,789 downwards.
CTGCTTTGAATCTGTTTTGAACCAAAACCACAAATCAATCAATTAACCAGGTCCGCTACAAGCTTGGCGTCCGTGGCAAGACCAAGGAAGGCTACGACTGCTATGTGCACTATGACAAAGACTGCACCCCGGTGAAGTCTGCGGCCAAGGCCGACATCAAGGCTCCAGCCAAACCTTTCTGCCACCCGTACGACCCCAACTGCGGCAAGTTTGCTTCACCCTCCAACCTCCAGGCCCAGGGGCCCAACAAGGATGGCATTATCCTGCCCAACCCCGACTGTGACCCTGAGTACGACTACAACTGCCGCCTGCGTCGCGCAGAGCCCGCCACTGTTGCCGATGAGCCCGCCGCTGCTGAGAAGGAGGCTGCTGATGAGCCCGCCAAAGAGGCCACTGCCCCACGCTTTGAGGACTTCCTCAGGGGTGTCATAAGCCAGCACAAGTAGATTTCAGAAAAAAACAGAATCAACACCTACTCCTTAATCAATATGGACATCATGGACCACAAACCGCCACAATATCAAGTTCATATAAAACTAGAAAATTATTTAGAAAATATTGCAGCTTTTCAGTCTTATTTTCCAGTCTGTTCTCATTCCGAAGTTGTCAAATATCGCTGCTCTGTCAGTGATTTCGGCCTGAGACACCGACACCAAAAGACACTTTTCACACCAAGTGATATACTGACGGGCAGCATCAGTTGATAACACAGCCGGACGGTAACTGTTGCTGCGGTACAATACCCCGCTCAACGGCGTCAGGCTTAATCGCTATAAAATCATTTAGAAAATGCTGCAGCTCTAAATCAGATTTTCCAGTTCAGTTCTCATTCTGAAGTCATCAAATATCGCTGCATATCAGTGATTTCTGCGTAAGACATCGACACCAAATGCCACCTTTTGTCGCGGTATGATACACCGCCGGGCAGTGTTAGTTGATAACGTGACCGGGTGGAACCTGTCGTGGCTGTATGATACTCCGCTGGACTGTGTCAGGCTGAAATGCTGCCGGTAACAACGTAATATAAGGAGGTCCCTATGGGGCGGTTGAGCGTGAGGGGCGGCAGATGGATACAACAAACCATGGGTTAGTGTTCACTTTGTGTCTGAATGTAGAGCCACACCATGATGTTTTTTTCCAAACCTATCTACGTGCTATTGCAGCCTAAACAATAACCATCTGTGCCTTTATTGCCTTACCGAACCATGTGCTTTTGTTGACATCCTGGCAGAACATCCTGGAATGTCAACAGCAGACTCAGGAGGATATCTAGAGCGTAATATATAATATATGTGCGTGGGTCCACTGACAAAGCGGAAATATTTGACGATTTGGGATAAGAACATGTTGGATTTTCACAGAAAATCTGAAGGTATCCTAATTTAGGTCTGTTTTTATAAAAAGTGAACAACTAAAGAGGGCTGAGCAACATAGAAGATTAAGTGAAACTTGTGTATTAAACACTTCACGTATGTATGTTTGTAGAAAAGAGTCTTATGTATAGATGTTTGATAGAGTAGAGGGTAGATGAATTTGTGTTAGTGGGCAAGAATTTCTCTCTGTTGTACATTCTCTGTTTCCATTGGAGTTACCTTATTTAATGTTGTTTTACACATTTTTCTGTAACTCTAAACTCATAATGCTCCATCTGTTTAGTTTTTATAAAGATCTAAATAAAAAAAAAGATTTGAAAAACGTCTCTCTGAAGAGGTTTCACCATCCACACACCAAGGTCACATCCAGAGAAAAAAAGCAAAAAAAAATGTCATAATGTTAGCAGCAAAACACCACCGCCGTTCTGCTGCAATCATTATGTATCCAACAAAGATTTGAAAGTGTTAAACCGTGTTATGGGGAGTCGACTCTGCACGCAGCATTTCATCACATCAGTCCCCAGATGTTGTGACTAATATGCAGCCCATCGTTGAGCCAGCTGGCACATTTCTCCTGTAACATTTTATGTGGCACCATAATAAAAATAGCTCATTGTTGCTACATCTGCATATTTTACATTCACACATAATCACCCAAAATATGTGTTTTGCATGAAAGTGCATCACACTGCAAGACCTCTAATGAAGTGGAGATGCATTAATGCAACTTTTTCAGGCTAAGTATGGCGTTTTTTGCCCATAATTTGGTAGACCAGTGGAGATACAGACAAGAAATACAGAAATAGAGAGGGGCATGCAATGAGGGTCCCCAGTTTTATTGTATGAGTCTTAACCAGCAGGCTACCTATACCAGTATTTTTGTTTGTTGGATAAACAATACACCCAAATAACAAAAATCCTATACCGCTATTTAGCCATGCAGACAAATTCTGTTAGATTTTTAATTATTTGCTGCAATTTTTAATGGTGTTTCCACATTATCAGTGAGAAATATTCCAAAGTTAATAGAGTGCTCCAGAGATTATGTTTATTTGAAGGCCAGTGTGGTTAGCATCGCCCTGGTTCCCTCATCAAAAAGCCTGTGGGATTTTTCCATTGGATTTTGGAATACTGCAGAAAATAAGGTCTGAAAGAAACCCAATATTGTGGTTAATGGGAATGTCATTAGTTTTGCAGATATTTGACAAGCAGCAATCGCTGAGGCTGAAAAATAAAGCCAATGCAGAAGTGCCAAAAACTGCAGTTCCCTCTAACGGCCACTTGAGGCTGGCTCCAAAACAGAGTAAATCCCCATAGACCCCCATGTAATAATGCCCGACTTTACAGCAGGAATTCACACCCTGTTTAGAAAACATAGTTTTGGTTTCCATAGCTAATTTTAACAGTCATGACAACTATACAGTGGTGATTTTTTTATTTATTTTTTATACCTCATCCGTTTACAGTTTATTTAGGCTTAAAGTTACACATAATTGCGACTCTGCTACTTTACTATAGCTCCACCCTCTCACCCAAATATGGTACCTTTTGGATCCAAAAAAACAAGAAAATGATCCAAAATGTCAAACTCAAGGCTTCAAAACGGCAGTCCACAAACCAAAGGATGATAAAACACAGTAGCTTCTTCAGTTATTTACATTATAGTATGTGGTCATAAACAAATATATAAAATAAATTAAAACTTAAAGATATTTCAGTCCGGACCAAAGTTTTTAATCTAGCATTGCTAAGAACCCGACAGCAACTTCTCTGTCTGTCCACCTCGCCCCATACCGCACACACTCAGTAGTTTTTGTTAGTTGTGAGTATATTGTATTGACTCACATTGATTTTCTGGAAGCTAAAAAATAACTGCTTACCTTAATTAAAACCAAATGTTCTCCTTAAAACAGATGTTAATCCCAGTATTTGTCACCAGATTGAGTCAGTCCCAATAATGTGACCGTGTTGGTCCCCACAATAAAATCTCAAACACACATTCATGCACAAAAATAAAGAAGTTGACAGTATGTAGGCTACATTGGTGCAGCAGCAGGATGAAGTATTTGTCCCTGAAGGTCTATTTCTTAATTTAGCAGCTGATAATGACAAACATGCAACAATACATTCAGTCTTCGATTGATAAATTAACATATTTTTACAATGCAGACCATCTTTATTCAAGTAAAAATGAATGATGAGCCGTTGTATTTTCTCTGCTGAAGCTGAAATGTTGTACTCTCAGAATGAGCTGCAGCCATGGGCTACAAGGACTGCAGTCTTCTTTTCAATAACTTTTCAGCAGCTCCGGCACACAGCAGTCGCCTCAAGGAGACTGGCGCTGCTGCTGCTGCCGCTTCTGACAGTTTTAAAGGCAGTAACACACAGCCGGGCCCCGTAATGACTACCTGAACACAACATGCACTCAAGAAAGCTCCATGAAGGTATGGTCCTAATTGTAGCTGCTGTCCTGTAAAGTCTGGACTGTGACAGCGTTCTCCTGTCGTACCGAGAAAAAAAAAATTGTATGGAGCAAAACAAACTTGCTGAGTTTCATTCAAGTTTATCGTCAGCTGGATTCTTGTATTTTTAAACTGAAATTTAGCAAAAAAGCACAGCACAGGTGGCTCATATCATTTGTGGGTCCTTCACTGTATGAAATATTAATATTATTTGTATTATGAGTATTTTAATTAGCAGGGTAGTGGTGGTATCTGTTTGAGTACTGTACCTAAATGCTACTGTGAGGTATACGCTCTGATTAGAGCTCTGATTAGAGATGTTAGAGATGGAGAGAGAGAAGAGGAGGAGGTGGTGGCACAATGTTTGTTTTTGTTTTTTTTAAGTACTAATAAATAACTCAGAATACTGCTTTGTCACTTTATGCCCGCCCAAAACCTGCAATATTTTTTAACCCTCTGAAACCTGGATCAACATAAGTTACATTTGGACACCTTTCACAAGCATTTAAACCTTTAAAACCTGAGCAAATTGGTTTAACTCCTGTTGAAAACATGGCTAAAAGGCAAAAAGCAACTTGGCAAGAAATGTCCCTAAAACTGCAAAAACGAAAACAAATAATAAATAAATAAAATTAGGAAAAGCTGACAAGAAAATGAACTGAAAATTAGAATGAATAAAAAAATAAGACAGATAACCAGAGGGAGAAAGAGAAATCCTAAACAATAACTATTTAATCATTATTACATATATAAAGTTATTTACAATTACGATTTAAACTTTTTTGAAGCCGTTTCCTTGTTGATGTTGTTTGTTTTTACCATTTTTCTTTTTTGTGTGGTAATTTAAGAAATCGTCCTGTAACTTTTTTCTAATTTCTTGCTAATTTTAGCATTTTTTTGTTAAGTACATTGCCTTGTTTTTGATTTCATCACCAACACACATTCTCACACAGAGAGGCTGTGTGCTGTATAACAAATAATAGTGCAAGGAAATAAATGGCCTAAATAATTAGACCTCTCATCCCTATATGAATTCCATTTTAAAGGAATATTAAATGGTGTTTAAATCCACTTCAGTAATAACAATGAGCTGTTAAACAATTCACATATAAGTCAATAAAGTCTTCCTGTGCACCAATGTGAGACTTTGATTGACCTACTCCTTCCTGTCTTGTAAGGTTTTGAAATTGTTCTTCAAACAGGACTTCCTCCTTATAACACATCCATGGCTCCCTCCCTGACAGTCCCACAGCTGATCAGCTGTGCAGCACGTCATCTGTTATTGACGTCTCTTCAGACTGACACTGTGGGACCGAGGATTTCTCATTTCACAGCTTCACCTCCTCTCTCCTCGCATCCTGTGGGAAGGAGTAGGACACGAGGAGAGGAGGCGAGTGAAGGAAGCTTAGAGTCAGGTTAGCATAATGAAAAGCACCCAGAGTGCATTGAGGAGGACGGAGGGTGGAGTTTCCTCCTTTTCCTCATGAAGCTTTTGGTTCAAGTTGTTGTCCACGTGTGTAACGTCTACAAATAAACTGTCAGTGGAGGAAAAAGAGGTGGAGAACACAAAAAGCGAGCTGACCGAATAACTGCCAGCAAATTAGTGCTGGGACAGCAAGGCTACAGGTAGGCCCAAATCCTTAACCTTGCAGCCGATTGACCTATCACTTAGCCCTGCCCTCAACGTCATTAGCCAATCACATTTCGTGCAGCTACACAATGCCCTCCGACATCCTGCTCATAGACCTCCATAGAAAAGCATCAGAAATTTAGATTTTCCTGCAGCTTTATTTAAATTTATGCAGTTATAACTAAAAAATGGTCAAACAATGTAGATGAGGTGAATGCAACACTGCTTAAAAGTATCCTGAGAGGCTACAGAATGGAGTGCATGTTGTCCCGTTCCCTAAATGTCACATAATAACCATTAACACCAGCGATAGCATTAAAAAAAAAATCACTCTTTATTTTAAAGTGCAGTGAATTTCCAGCACAGAGCTTTTTTTTTTTGCTGTATATTCGTGCAAAATGTTTTGTTTCTTTTTATTCTAAGCCAACATGTTTACCTTTGGTTAAATAAAATCGAACATGTGGTCACTTATAATGATTAAACCTTGAACTAATGACTAAGGAGAAATTGGTGGATTGGGTTTACTTAAGCATGCAGCCTGTGTGAGTCTGAAAGGTGGCGTGCTGAAGTAATTAAGAGAGACAATTTGGAGCAGGTGTGAAACTGCAGTCAGATGTTTCTGAATTCTGTAAGAAAGAACTGAGGATTGTGTTTCCTGGTTTTATTGTTTCAGGTTATTGTCTGCGTGTTTAATGTCTACAAATAGACAAAGAGGGCCGACCCAAAGAGAGAGCTGACCGAGTGACGATCGAAACCTGGACAGCGAGGCTACAGGTGGGCCCACCTTATCCTTTACCTTCAGCCTGGAAGCTGAATGCTCACTCTCTGGTGATACATATACGAGAAGCAAAGTCCTTTGCCCTAAACAATAGTATTAGATGCCTATGGTTGTGTTTGCTGTGACAAGTTCAATATTTTAAGCATGCAGTTTTGGTTTTGAAACCTTTCAGTTCCTGTAGCTCTCTCCATCTCAGAAAGCTCAGTGTAATCTTTCTTTCTAATTTGTCACTTTTTTCTGCTTACTTGTCTTTGCTGTGTACGCTGGCAGTGCAGCGTGTGTGTTACACACTCCTCCTGGCTCTGATTGGTTGTTTTCGTTCAGGTGTGGTGATTTATTGCAAATGCCATCAGAGGCACCAGAGAAACCTGATTTTTCACAGATTATCTGTCTCGTGTACTATTGTCAGGATATAGTGACAGTTTCAGCAATTATGTAAAAACATTATTTAAAAAATATTATTCTACCTATTCTACCTTTAGAGCAATGTAAAAAATAATATGTCAGTAATGGAAATGAATAGATGGTTTTGCATTATGAGTACTTTTACTTTTGGTACATCAGTTTTCTTTCTACAAATTTCATGCTAAATTTTGTGCTCCTTCATGGTAACTTGTTCATTGCATTCCTTCGTCGTTTTTGAAATATATAAAGCCAATTTTTCTCAGGTTTCAAAGGATTAAGTGAATTTTGAAGACAATTCTTTTGCACTTTTATTGAGGCAAGATGTTGAATGCAGGACTTATGCTTACACAAGCATTTTTACATTTTGCTTCTTTTACTTCTTTTACTTCACTCCTTTCACTGATGCTTTAGCCTTAAATCGTATTCACCTTGAAATAAAAAATTTAAAAAAGATAATTTCAAAACATTTTTAAAGGAAACTTTCAGTCAAGCCCCACATTTTCGAATTCTCTTCACTCTCCCTCAATCTAATAGGAGAAATTCTTTAAAATGTCTTTAGTCAAGTAAAAAAAGTTTGGCAATAAGATTAAGTACATCTCTGAAGAGAAATTTCCACTTCATTTTAGAAAGTGAACCTTCATGAATCCATGCAGCCTCCACCAGGTGACGCTGATCTCCCTGAGCTCCAAACACTGAAGCTGTCAGTGCTGCAGTTAATGCAGGTCGACCAGCTGTCTGTACCTGCTGTCACAACTGTCTCAGTAAATGAATCTCTATCACAGCCTGACTGTCAGAGCTGTTTTAATAAAAGCCAGACAGCTTATAGATGGAGCATTTTAACATGTAAAACCCACAAAACATTTATTAATTAATCTCAATCAAGCCGTCCTTCAGCATCAGGTTGGACTACCTCCTGCTTCATTTTTTTTAAAATTCAAACGATACAAGGATGAATGTTTGGTATCTTTAAGTGAGATTTTGTAAAAGCTGCATAAAGTGTCAAAAAATGTAATTTCATTGAAGGTCGTCTCGGGGGAGCAGAGATCAAACAGTGTGAGGAGGAGAAAGAGAAAAATGTTTGGAATCAATTTCACGCCTCCGTGAAGAATAATTGCTGTGGATTTTAAACATTATGATATTAAGATAAGCGCCTTTCAGCTTGTCTCAGTGGAACGCATTTAGTCTACTGGCTTTATCACGGCTGCCTGTTTTCTGTTAATTACTAAATAACTGATAAATTTATCTGCCGTGAAAAAAGATTTTCCTGTCTGATCCTGTCTGAGATAGATAGATAGAGAGATAGATAGATAGAGAGACAGATAGAGAGATAGACTGAACAAACATTTAAACGCAACTCTTTTGTTTTTGCTCCCATTTTTTTTTTTACAGATTTAAGATCTAAGACTTTTTCCATGCACTCAGAAAATACTAATTTCTCAATTTTTGGCTACTCATTTGTTAAAATCTGTGTTTTTGAGCACTCCTGCTTTTTCAACATGATCCATCCACCTGAGAGGCTCAGCATATCAAGATAATATTTAAACAGCATCATTACATCACAGCTGTGTCTTGAGATGGTCCCAATAAAAGGAAACTCTAAATCATGCAGTTTGGTCATGAAACATAATGCCACAGATGTCATAACTTACCATAAGGCGTCTCCAATTTCGTTTCCCTGAATTCGGCAGTACATCCAACCACCTTCAACCACAGAAGTTGGTTACACTGATGAACTGCTTTTAGGTCTAGACCCTGGAGAGAACAATGAGCACACAGATGAGCTTCCCTGAGGTGGTTTCTGACAGTTTTTGCAGAAATTCTTGGGTTGTGCAAACCAACTGTTGCATCAGTGACACAGTTGGCTGCTCTTAGCCGGGCTTTCAGGTGAAGACGCTGGATGTGGCAGCTGGTTCTCTTTCCAGAGTTGGCCAATACTACTGTTTTGGCTGTGATTTCCACATCAGACACCAATGCCAAAAGCCACCTTTTGCAGCAGTGTGATACGTTACCGGGCTGTGTCAGTTTATAATACGGCCATACAGCACTTTTCGTGGCGGTATGATTTGTTACTCGATGGCTTTATTTAGAAACGCTGGCAGCATTGATATAGTATAAGGAGTTGTAAAGTCTCTACAAGATAGGCATGTCCAACAAACCCTGGACTTTCACCCAAGAACCTGCTGTTCACTGCCCTATAATTTTTGAGGTAAAACATGAGGCCTTTCAAACCTAACCACTGTCTCGCACATGGAAATAAAACATAAATATGAGTTGTTTCGCTGACGTAAGTTTAATTTTAAAAAGCCTGTATGCATTTAATGAGCGCAAAATGAACCTGTCCTTTGAAAACAGAAGTGTATTTTGAAAAGACACAATGCATTTGACAGGACCAAACTGACGCCATCCCAGAACATCAAAGACAGACACAAAAGGATACCTAGCAAGTTATATGTAGATGTAAATGTTATTGACCAAGTGCCAAAATTTGTTGGGATTTTTGAGTTGGTGTGTTGGATGTGGAGGTCCTGAGCTGGTGTGGTTACATGTGGTCTACCATTGTGGCGCTGGTTGGATGTATTACCACATTCTGAGGGACGAGTAGAGAAATGAACACTCAGTTCACGGGAGTCAGCTCAGGTGGACATTCCTGCAGTCAGCAGGCTAATGGCACGCTCCCTCGAAAGTTGTGACGTCCGTGTTTTTGTGTTGTGTGATCGAAATGCAGTTTTATCAGTTTTATCATGTTGATATGCCACACCTGTCAGGTGGATGACTTATCTTGGAAAAAGGAAAATGCTCACTGACTGGGAACATTATCTATTGAAAGCATGGAAAAGTCTTATATGTTTAACTTAAAATTGTGTAAAATGGGAGCAAAAACATCTGTTGTGTTTAATTTTTTGTTCAGTATAGACTGATGAGGGTGATGGAGTTTTAGTTCTGACTTTCAGATTTTACCCTGATGCAAATATCCCAGTATGGCTTTAACCATATGCACCTATATTCCCCTGTCATCTTTCCCCTGAATTATTCACATCAGAACATTTATATCAGCCGACCTACATGTATGTATCATGCATGAAGGGCCCATGCTTAACTCTCGTTTTTGGGGGACATCAGCTTGATAGAAAAAGAGCTCCAGCAGAGGTTTTTCTCGTCATAAACAAGCATACAGTTTGTCCTCTGCGCGAACCATTTATATCCTGAATTCATCTTTTATATATAGAGGCATGGCTGGCAAAACTAATGGACACGACAAGTATTAATAACTCACTGAGAAATACACTTCTGAGTCCTGCAGAAATGGATCCCCGAATGTGGTTTTCTCTGCTGGCAGCTGGTTGAGGTCCGTGGCCTTTGGAGTCGAGCAAAAACTCTCCACCAGAGTCTAAAGTAGCAATATGAAGAATTAGATTTCATTTTCTCTGCCTTGTCCTCAGTAATGCTTTTTATATGAGCGAGGCATTACAGTGAAAAGGTACCTTATAGCCATAAATTGACAGAAGCTTGTATCTAGCAATCTGTAGGGACCCATGCACTTGTGGTACAAATGATAATTAGGTTTTGTAGACCGGTCTGTGCTCTCTGTGTTATTATTTTTACTGTTTCACAGAGATGATGGAAAATGCAAATGATTAGCAGAGTGGGAGACTAAAAGTTGTGTGTGAGGAAAATGAGTGTGACAGGCAGAGAGAGAGTGAGTCATTTGAAAAGGTCAGCACTGTGTAAGCTCTCAGTGTGTTTTTGAATTAAGTGATATAATGAACTTTTTGCATATAAATGTGTTTTCAGCTGGAACTGGCTGAGAACAGAGGTGGCTCTGGGTTTACTTAGTTGTCTTAGAAATTGTCTTGTTTGCTTAATTTATGTAATTTTCTGAACATTTTGGTAAAATGACCTGATAATAGTTTTTGAGAAGCTTGTCTTTTAATAACACTAGGCTGTCTTGTGCAAGTGGTTACCAACTGGTGGGTTGTGGTCCAAAAGTGGGTTGCGGTTCCATTCTGAATGGACCGCAAGGGACTTGTAAATATGTTTGTAAAAACCACATTTTATTTTAAGTGTATGGTGAATTTACAGCACAGAGCTTTTATTTTGAGGTGCTGTTTCTGTTTATTCTTGCAGTATGTTTTATTTCTTTGTGTTTTAAACCAATGTGTTTTTTACATTTTGTTGATAAAATTGAATATGTGATAATTTATTTAATGTGTAGACCTGAAACTAATGGCTAAGGAGAAATCTGGACCCAGTGGCATGACTAGTTGGGACTCACTGGTCCGTGCAGGAGAAAGATGCAAATACTTTTGTAACTGGTGCTACATGACCAGAGAAAACAATGAGCTGAAGTTGTGTTTGATTATGGGTTAAACCTGACATGTCTGAAAGACATCAGGCAAGCAGGGCAAAAAATGTATTACAGGTCCTTAAAAAGTCATGGAAAAGTATTTGAAATTTTGTCCATAAATGTGTGGGAACCCCGCAGATGGAGGAACATTTACCACATTTCATTCACACGTACTTACTTTAATTGATAATTGTTATGTGGTCGTAATGACGGTGTTTTGCTGCAGCGCTGTTATTGAACACAAAGCCATTAGTTGCACCTCCATTATCACCTTGTTGTCCTCTCAACATTCATTGTGTTTCAAGTCAGCGGCAAGTCACAGCAAGACCCCAAACATGGAGAGAAACCCCACAGAGATCGAACAGTGCTGCTTCTGTTCCTAAAATCTGTTTCCCTGCACAAACAGTTCCTCTAATAAATCCAGCCTTCTATATTTCAACCAGGAAAAAAAGCCTGCAGCTTTGTAGGGGAGTAATTGCACTAAGACATTTTAAGAGCATCCTTCCTCTGCCAAAAGGCTGCATGAGCCTGTTTTATTTTTATATTATAAAGTAATTCTGTTGTTTCGTCAGGGTAATTTAAGTTTATTGCTCTTCATGCGGTTGCTGCTTTGGTTTGCCATGTTTGTGGGATCAGAAGAATCAGTGGGGTAAACAAAAGAAAAGTTTTCGGCTACTGTACCATGTTTAGACAGAGTTTTTATTGACTGCCATCTACAATTGAACTTTAATTAGCCTAAATCTGGTTTGGCCCATTTTAATGAGACTGTATACATAACCAGTGAAAGATGAAAGAAGAAAATCTCCCTCTGCCAAATGAAAAGTTAAATTTACAAGCAATAAAATGCACTGTTGCTCAGTTCAACACATACAAAGGAATTTTTCTGGTGTGTTTTCATTATGTATCAGCACATTATTAGGATTTTATGTCTTGTTCTTTTTAAATGACACCTTAAAGATGTAGTTGGTAGCTTTCATTTAAAAAAAGAAGACTTTTTGTGTTAATTACTTAAACTGGTACTATGTCCACATAAGACGGATAATCTGTGAAAAAAGTGTACTCTTCTGCCTACTTTATTGCCTCATAGGGCTTTTAATGGGTTAACTGCACATAAACAAAAACAACCAATCAGAGAAGAGGAGCTGCTGATGCAGCTGTCAATCACGTCTATCTTGTGAACTGCTGCCAAACTGTCAAATGTCATATTTTAGTGTACTGTTTTGCTATAAAATCAGACCTGGCCATCATGTTGGAAACAGTAGAGCGACGTACCGCCCACCATCCACCAGCCGGATCAACTTTTTCATTTTACAGCTATACAGTACACTAAAATATGTTTCTGAAAACATTTGAGGCTACAAATAGCCAAAGCAGTGACCGAAACTTGATCCTTATTTTATCAGCTCTGCCTGGTTTCACAGTTTGACAGCAGGTCACAGCAGTGATTGACAGCTGCTTTAAAGACTCCCCTCAGCTCTGATTGGTTGTTTTTATTCAGCTGCAGTAGATTAGAAGCACAATGAATGGGAGGAGGAACCTGATTTTTAAATTTTTTTATCTATTTATTTTTTTTTTTACAGATTATCTGTCTCCTTTTCCTGTGTGGATGCAGTGAGTTTTAGCAAATATCATGAAAATGTATTTTTCTGGAAGAGCTACTGTAGCTTTGATGAGCCTTTTATAGAAGTTTACTGAGTCCTCTTTGAAATGACATGCAGGTTTAGTTAGTCTCTTGGAGTGCTTGGAGCTTACCACTCATCAAATCTGCTGATTAAAAGAGTAGAGAGTTCTGGGCAGTTGTAACACAGAGCGAAGCCAAACATCGTTCATCTGACCACGCTGCGATGACACAGAGCTGTTTGAAAATCCGTTTTGTTTTTCATTTGGCACAAGCTTGCTCATCTTGTCCAGATTATTGTTGTCATGTGGCTTGTTTATCTGAAGGTTGTGTACCCACCTGTTTGTTGATTGGACATGGGCCTCGAAGGGTTAAATGATTCTGATATGTAGGCGCTAAAGCCAAAACATCAGATAGACATCAATGATTTTACGGTATGCAAACTGTGGAGGTCTGTAATATCATTAACTAACTTAACTTTTGTAATATTTTACTCCTTTTTGGAAATTTGTCCTTGGTGCTTACAAATACATTTCTGATGCTGAACAGTTGACAGATGAGAGATAACTAGCTGATGGATAATGACGGCTAAAACAGCTATATATGCTATCCTCCCCTCAGCCCAGACCCACAATGCCCCACAATTCCAAGGGAGCAGGTTTGCATATGGACAGTGGGGACATGTCCCTGCCAATATTTGCTAGACTTTGTTTGAATTGTCCTCAGTCTAACAGTTTTGTGCAAAATGTTTGTTGCAGGACGTGATTGATGTCTTGCATTGATTTAAAAAGGAACAGTGCAGTGTATTTTCCAATGCCTGTTAAGTGGACACAGTTCTTGTCTCAACTGCAAACTATGTCTCAATACATAAAATACATACATTAATACATAAAAGTGGATGTTTGAAGGTCTATGATGTAAATTGGTGTGTCAAAAATTTAACTATGAAAGCTCCATGCTGATTTACTTCACCATGGTTAGTTAATTAGTATAAATTTCACACACACACAAAAAATTTTATTAGTTTTACATTTTGTTATTATTCCTGGTCCGTTTACAAAGTCCAAGTCTCACAGTCTGGGGAAAGACGCTGCTCCTTAGTCTGGTGCCTCGGCAGCGGATACTTCTGTATCTTTTTCCAGATGGCAGCAGGGTGAACAGACTGGCTGGTGTGTCTGCTGTCTTTCAGGATCCTTGGAGCTCTGTGCAGACTCCTCACGTCACCGAGGTCACTGATGCTCTGCAGACAGGTACCAGTGATGTTCTGGGCAGTTTTAATCACCCACTGTAGAGCCTTCCTGTCCTGGGCCGTGCACGAACCACGCCAATTTGTGATGTTTCCAGTCAGTACGCTTTCTATTGCTCCTCTGTAGAAGTTAACCAGGATCTTGCTCTGGAATTTAGCCTTTCTAAGTTTCAGTAGGAAGTAGAGCCGTTTCTGTGCTTTTTTTTAACCTGGGTGGTGACGTGTGATGACCGAGGTTCTCAGTGTGGGATTTTATTATCAGTCTGGGAAATAAAGAGAGGTACCATCATTCTGGCACTTCTACCTCTTATAGCCACTAAAGTTGCTGTTCAGCAAAGTTGGCCAACAGACAAATTGTCAACACGGAAGTAAGGAAGAAGTCATCATTTTTCTCGACAGCTGAGCAACATTAAAAAAAGGAGATATGGTTGATTCAGAAATAAGATGGACCTTGTATTGTCTCTCTTTGAGTTATTGTCACTGTTTCTCAGCTCTGGAGCTGATTGCCATAAAATAAATAAATAGTGAGCGGAGCAGCAGAGTCACTGGTTACATCCCTCAACAATCACTCCTTCCTCCCATAAACCTCCATCAAAAAGAAAGATATTGATGGTTGTCAGCTGATCTAATCAATGTTGGCTGGCCATCTCTTTAATTCATTAACCGCGTGGCGCACGCTCTTTCAGATGCAATCTAGCCTTGAATAACAGTGAGCCGCCCTGACAGGCTTTGTCATCGATCTGTCGCAGCTCGCCGGCTCTGCCAGCAGAAGTCAGACCCACGGGTAAATCGTCACCGTTGACTCACACCACGACGAACGAGGACGGAGGAGGAGACGGATTGAGAACCAGGGGAAAAGCTGTGGTTTAAACTGGATATTTGCATGGAGATACAGCGGGCAGAGAGAGAGGAGACAGACAAACACAAACGGACAGATGGAGACTTAGAGAAAGGAGTGGAAAGGAAAGTGACAGATGTACAGACGGACAAACTGTGGGAGTGAGGCGGGTGAAGGAGTCACATACAGCCCCGGGGCGTTAGTGGATAGTGATGATCAAAAAAACCCCACTGAACTCCATTATTGTTATTCAGCTGGCAGTCCTCTGGGTCCTGTGGACAACGATTTAGCTGACTTTGCTACAAACACACCTCCTCGCTATGTCTTGGCCTCGGAGCTTGCGAGGGAGACCCGGGCGCTGTGGGAGTTTTCTCTTGGCTGCTTGAGTCAGCACGAGGCGAGGTTTGTGCTGACAGCGAGGCCTCAACAGCTCGTACCTCCAGAGAGCGGGCGAATATCATTACCTCCAATCAAACCTGCAGTCTATGAATGGCAATGAGGACAAAAAAAAACACGAGCTAACTGAAATTAGCTCCTCTGTACATTCATTACACTCTGTGCCACACTGTTACACTGCCCGCCACATTTTGGATTCAGCACACGGAGGCCGTCTGAAGTCTGTTCATCAAAAGTTTAAAATGAAAAGCGTCGGTACGAGCTCTGCTGCAAATATTCATCGTCTCTATGTAACTTAGCGAAATGGCGACATTTTTACACTGTTTAAACATGAATCCCAACAGATAAAATCTGCAAACATGAATTCGTTCACCACAGACAGCAAACAGACTCTGCTGTGTATTACTGTTGCATTTGATGTGCCGCTTGTCGAGTGAGCCACAGTCAATAACAGAGGGCTTGTTTGTGGCAGACTTTGAATTGGAAAAAGTAGATGTGCCGCAGCTTTTAAAATCACAAAGTTTCTCTTATCGTATGCAACTGAATTCACGTATTTTAAAGCAAAAAGAAGAAGTCAGGAGTGTTTCCAGCCTCAGGAGGGCTGCTGTCAAGAATTAGTTTGAAATATTCTCTCAGCAGCACAAAGACATCAAGCTGGTGCTTTAAAAATTAAAACAAAGTAAAGAGAAATATCAGATGGCATCTTTGAAACATTTAATGGAAATATGACACACTTCTTTCAAGTTTGTGGATGTTCCTTTATTTTTTTTTTTGTCCTTTGGATACAAATGTGTTCTGTGTTCAAAGGCAGTAATGCTGTCAAAGTGCTTCTCTGCCTCGGGGTTTATTTATAATTTACAATTTTCCTACTCTTTATTTTTATTTATTTTCTATACAAAAGAGCAGGACTGGGTTTCATCACAACCATTCTGATGCCACTTTAAAAGAAAAAGAGGCCACATACCTTAAAACGCATAGAGGGAATTCTTTAAAACATCAATAAATCATTTACTTTTCACATGAAAGTTATGCGAGGTACAATTTCAGTGAAATGTGATTCAACATCTCCTTTAACTTCTGCACTGTAATTAAGTTGTTTATTTGCATCCTCTTACATTGATGGCTGCTGATTAATAATGTGCCTTTAACTGTCAAACCATTGAACTTCACAGGGCATCTCACATACTCTCAAAATGTGTCAGGCACAAAAAGGAAAAAGGGAGAACTAGCCTTAAAATAAGCTTTATAAAGCTCATTCACCCCAAAATCTGATCTAAAAATGTATAGTTTATTTCCTACAATCCACTTCAAATTATCTCTTAATTGGCTTCGATGCTTCCAGTTGCTGCTCTGTCAGCTTTGCTGAAATTTGTGTTAGTTTTTGCTAAATTTAGGCTCTTATGTTCCTTTTGCAAGTCTTAGTGGCTGAGAGTCAACTCATCAGTTTGTAAACTCTCCCTCTGCAGACCAGCTATTTAGCAGCAATCAATCAATTATTTATTTGTCATATGAAATAATACAAGGTACAACTCCATTAAAATATGATCCCATCAGCTCCTATAATTTGCATTTTATCGTTTTTTGCGTCTTCTTACTTTGTTGCTTTTTAATTGTCCATGTGTTCAGATGGTTCTGGTAATCCAAGGCTTCTAGTCATGAAAGGATTTAACTGTCCACACGTCCCGACCCCGAATGGACAGCCATATGTGCTGCAACTCCGCTCTACAGCGACCTCTGTAAGGCATATAGCAGTAATCCACAGCAGGAACAGGACAGCGCCTCACATTCCCACCATCACACCAGTCCTTACCCACAGTAAAGGCCACGCAGTGTCTGCATTCACGTATGCTCATGGGTCCTCGTTGGTCCATGTGTCACAAATGTCATCCCCCACCCATATCTGGAGGGGTCCACTCGGCCCTTATGCACACATATGTGTGCAGCCCATTTTTGGGTCGCCCGGACTGGACATGCTCCAGCCTGTTGATCCGCACTTCAGTCTAGTCCAGAACACTGCTGTCGAAACAGCTGCAGCAACCTCACCACATTATTGCTTTTATTTTTATTTATTTATTTTTTAATCATCACTGTTATTGTTATTATTATTCTAAATCGTACCATAAGTAAAACCGTGTTTTTGTCCGCTTGACGGCTGTTCATAAACGTCTGATGCAGAAAGTATGTTCAAGCTTTAAAGCACAAGCCTCCTTTCATTTTCTCTCCAGAGTCCTCTGCTCTGTCACACTGACATAAAGAAAAGGATTTAACTGGCTGAACGACACTGTCCAGGTTGTAGCCAAGTTGGGTTGAATCAAAGGAAGTTACAGTTCCTAATATCCGGTTGGAAACTGTGAGAGTTGCTCAGTGGCACACGAAGACATATTGTCTGAGCAAGGTTCAACTGCAATAAAATTTCAATCAGGACAGACAGATGACTGAAGAAAAGATAATGTTTAGTACAGAATATGCGTGGACAGATTAACAGAAAATGGTGCTGATTGAGACTTAACATGGATAGATGCAATAGAAATATTTTTAAGATTTTTATTTTTGCGCATGAAGCATTTTGAAAGCATGTGAGGAGCCCAGTGAAGTTCATTGGTTTTGACCATAGTATGGATGTTAGAGCAGTACTCTCTCTCTCTCTCTCTCTCTCTCTCTCTCTCTCACACTCACACACACACACACACACACACACACACACACACACACACACACACACACACACACACACAGAGCACTTCCTTTGAAGCATCTGCTGCCCAGAATATTCCTGTCAGTATGAATTTCTTATAGTTGCTGCATCTTTTACTTGCGCGCTCTTGATGTCAGATGGAAGTAGACTTCACAGGTCAGACTCTCTACATCGCTTTGACCCAAATACTCTCAGATTGCTGTCAAACACGCTGCACATTTATGCTGAACATGGATTTGTCTAGTGAATCCATCTTTAGGGCTTTCAACTGGAAGCAACATACCTCATATAAAGACAGTCACATTTGCCCTGAATGTTGCTTTTGTAAGAAGAGAAAAAAAAAGCAAAAGAAAAGGGGCTTGCGTGCTCTCTCTGTAGGATTGTGACTTGGAGAGGCTCGAGTGTAGACTCACATACTGTCGTCTCATGATGTCCTTGAAGTCCACAACACATTCGCTGGTGCTCAATAGTCGCTGTGGAAAGCAACACATCTTCTTAGTGAGTCGAGGATAACTCGTACAGTCAGCTTGTATTGCCATCTTCATTTCTCTGTCAGAATTTTTAGGAGAATGGACTGTTTTTTTTTTACCCTCTGTTTCACTCACAGCTGGACGTCCCCGAGGTACGTCCACATCACGTATCTTGCTTTTTGTTCTTCGCTGATAAAAGTTTTTCACTGTTACGTCAATACAGTCATCAATAATACATACAGTGTTTTCTTCTCTCACTTGGGACTCATCAAATATTTTTTAGATGCAAGAAAGAAGACAAAACTACTAAATAGCTTTTTTGTCAATGGTGAGCGTGTCTGAGCCTTAAAGAATAGTTTGACATTTTTGGGAGACATGTTTATTTGCTTACTTGGCAAGAGTTAGAGCCCCAACATATCAAGCTGATGTTCGACCCATTGGTCATTGTTGGGCCGTCAGTGAGCATCAATCATATTATTTTCTGCAGTATTTCGTGTACTGTTGGCATTAGCTAGTTCATGTCAGCCCTTGGTGCCTATTTTTTTTAGCCCATTCTCACTTCCAACTCATTTAATATGGCTGCTTTGTCAGTGATGTCGGCGTTGGGCATTGATGCAAAGAAGCACCTCGATGGGTTCGTGTCTGACGCCAACATCCACTGAGAACATGGCAGTATTTGGTTATTGCCTTCTGCAACTAAAACTGATGTGTCCCAAGCGTTACATACCACCGGGTTCTCAGTCAACATTGGCGTCAGTGAATGAAGTCAGAGAACAAGAGGAAAGCAAAGAAACGACTAAAGTCACAAGCGTGTGAAATAAATACAAAGTTGTTATAAAGGGTAAGATTTTTTGGCCATTGGCTCTATGTCGCAGAAACAGTTTGTAATTTTTGTCATTCCCTACTTTGTGGTAACTGTCCTTGTTCTTTCAACATTGTGTTGTGTGGTAATGTGCTAACTGGCAAACTAACATCTTAAATTAGTCCTGGTGGTCTTCCAGTTTCCCTTTTTCAATGACAAATACAGACTACCGCTGTCTCCTGCTATGAGGAGTTATTTCCTCTCACACATGCGTAGAAAGTGTGAGCTAGCTGGCCGTTTGTGTGTTCAAGTGCAACTTAATGGCCGAGACACAGGCAACGACCCAACAATCGGCCTTCATCGCCACTAGCTCTCTGTCCGTTAGTGTGTCTGAACATGCAAAATAAAATTAAACCACAAATGGAGGCTTCACAATTCATTTCCTTACTGGTAAAAAAAGACAGATTACAGTGTTAGTCTGTGAGCTTTAGGGGTAAGTAGATTTTGTTACCTTCAGACAAAGACGGGCTAGCTGTTTCCCACGGTTTGCAGTCTTCATGCTAAGCTAAATAAACTGGCTGACTGTAGTTTCTTTAACAGACAGAAGTGAAAGTGATAATCTTCTTGTACAGCAACTCTCAGCAACAATGCATCTTATTCCTTAAATAAGTAATGTTATTCCTTAAAATATATCCATCAGCTAGCAGCCATTTTGCATTATATAGCATAAAACTGGAAACAGAGAAAAAATTAGCCCGGCTCTGTTAAAAGGTAACAAAACCTCTAAAGCTCACTTTAAAACAGCAAATTGATCAATTCAACAAATCAGTTAAGGTGTATTTTGTTCCTGTTGGACAGACTTAGACCACCGCTGTTTTCTTCAGTCTTTATGGTCAGCTAAGCTAACAGAAGAGTGGCTGCTGTAACGGTTATATTGAACAAACAGATATCAAAGTGCTATCACTCTTCTGATCGGTTCCTTTAATAATCCACTGCTGAACACTGAAGATGACATGAAAATTCTCCATTACTCTGCTGCAGAGAAACACCTTGACAGTGATGTAGTCTTGAACACTGTTGTACACTTTCTTTTCTCTCAAACACTCATTTTTATCTCTTTCTTGGTTGCTTATTTACTTTTTAAAAAATCAATGCACTGCTGAGTCTCGGGGTATACAGCGATGTGAGAAACCCTGGAAAATTGCAGAACTGATCATTATCACGGCAGTAGGGCTTTTTATCTTGGAGTTTATGTGCTTTTAATTTCGTCTGTCTCTGAAGCGAACGGAGCTGACCAGTCTGCAGCTCGGAGGCGGACGTAACAAAACAGATGCTCGGCAGATGTCAAGGTTAAAACGTGCTTGGAGGAATTCACTTTCTGTTTAACAGGCTTGTTGAGAACATGCCTTTCAGCTGTAGCCTGTGGAAGTGGAAGAATTGTGTTTTAGACGGGGTGTATATCTCCAGGTAGATTTTGGGAATGAATTTACACCTGAGGGCTTTTTTTATACTCACATGTCTGTTTCAAACATTGTAAATGTCACTGCTCTCACTTCTATGCATCCTTCATGATAGCATAGATACAGCCAACAGATGGCATTAAATGGCGGTGTGAAAAGTTTCGCTGTGAGGCCGTTCAATAAATTGCAACATGTGGACAGAGAATTCTTTTCACTATATTACTGATTATTCCATGTCACCATTTTTTAAATGTCTGTCAGTCATATCTTGTAAGGGCTCATTTATGCTCAACAGTAGGTATGTATAAGGAGACAGACAGGACCTTATGTCTGTAATCTGAATTAATTTTATTTCATATTTGTACACATTTTATGAAAACTTAAGGATATGGACGAATCCACATGTTGCCATGTATTTAATGGCCTCACAGACCACCACTGTCTCAGCTGTTTAATACTGCGGCTGTGTCAGTGATTTTGTAGTAAGATACAGACGCCAAAAGCCACCTTTCACGGCAGTATAATATGACCCTGGGTGGCATCAGTTAGAAATGCAGCCGGACAGAAACCTTCGTGGTGTCATGATTTGCTGCTGGTAAGATAGATGGCACCTGGTGCAACAGTATGATATGCATACAGGCGACGTTGGCTAATAACACGGCCAGACGGATCCTGTCGTGGCTGTATGACACACTGCTGGACGCTGTCAGGTTGAAACACTGCCGGTAATGACTTAATATAAGGAGCATGAGGGTCATTACAGGGTGTGTGGAGGAGGTGGTGGATGGGTCCAACAAACCCCAAACTTTCACCTGGTAGCTCAGTGTCTGCTTCTCGTATAAATGCAGAGCCAAACCATAATGTTTTTATTCTAAACCTGACCACCATGCCTTTGTTGTGTAACCACAGTTGGTTGCCATGTGCTTTTGTTGACGTCTCGCCATTGGTGGCAGCATCCTGGAACATCAGCAGACACAGGTGGATACCTAGAGCGTAATATGTAGATGTGTAATTCCACTGATAAAGCAGCGATATGTGATGACTTTAACTTGTGTACTTAAATGTAGTATATGTAAGTCCTATAGCATGCACAAATATGGATAAAATGAACCTTAAGTACTGACATAAGGCCCTGTCCATCTCTCTATCTAATTCTGAGCGTAATTAAGCCTTAGGAAGGCATATAAAACTCTATGCAAGTGTTTTCAATCAAATTTCTCCATTTTACTTTTGCATTTTGACGCTGGGTTGAAAAAGACAAACCCAGGTCTCAAGAGAGCAGAGACAAAGTACACGTCATGAATTGAGATGACACTGCTCTCTCAGCTTTAGACTGAAGGCAGCTGCCAGCTAAGAAGATGATCATTTTCAAGATTCAACTGAAGATGGAGACCTGCTGCCTTTTAAAACATGTATATAAAAAAAATAAAACAGCTCTCATCTTTTCACGGGCAACATGTGGGAAAGAAGCACCAACAGGGAATAAAGAAAAGGTAGATATCTTGTCTGTAGCTGTCAGTGCGGTACGAGGAAACCATGTGGGCTTATTTCAGGGAAGTTTTACTCATCCTGCTGCTCTGTTTCAAAACATTTGACACACATGGAGCATAATTGCATGCATTACTGATTTGTGCCACTTTTATTAAAGAAAAAGGTAGGGGTCTGAGCTCAGTGTAATCATGGAAACGGTTTCATGTGTTTGGTGTAAACTATCTCTTTGGGCGGATGCTGTGAGTGACGTTTTGAGATTTATGGCACCATAGAGACACAGGGGAGGCTTCAGCTACTTTTTCATCTTTGACAGTAACAACTTCTCAGCAGAACAGCCCTCCCATTAGTGCAAGGACTACCATTATCTCCCAGCTATCCTTGCATGCACAAACTGGTCCTCAGAGCTCATTTCTCCATTACATTCCCACATGGTGTCTTTTTGTAGGTTGGATTGTTGTAGTTTTTATTTGTTTTTTTCTTTTGTTGTTGTGTTGCTTGACATTGAGCAAACCGACTTTCTGAAAATTAACAAGGCTGTGTCTTTTGTTATGGAAAGGCAGGAGTGTGCACGATACTGCGAAATTACCCACCTGATGCTTGCCACGCAACCCTCAAACCCCTACACACACACACACACACACACACACACACACACACACACACACACACACACACACACACACACACAGGGAATTGCTTTCCTTGATAATCAGCTGCAGTAACAATCAGAATAGGAAACGAGTTGCAGCCATTGAAACGTGCGCCTCTTGAGCACACCATACATGCAATAAATATGCCCGCAAATCACTCTCCATTCTTATCCTCAGCCAACCTTGCTCTGCTACTGGTTGTAACTGATGATTTATTGATATGCTCTCACTAATACCTTCCAAACATGCCCTGTACCATGCAGTCTGCAGGGAGAAAAGATTCAGTCACACTCTGTCTACCTCTCACACTCTGCTGCTGCTCTGGGTCACCGTCGGGTCAGTCCAACAGAACCTGTTCAATAATTCAAGCAGTGGACTCGAGGGCTCGGGCCCACATGTCACACACAATGAGGAAGCACATGACACTAAACTGCAGCCAGACACTCGCAGCTCATCATCAGCTGCCGACGGGTAATGAACCCAAATGACCTGACAGGAGCAGAGAGAGATAAATTAAGTGCTGTGGAACTGAGGAACATGTACACCAGATATCTAGGGTTATGATGGCACCTTAATACTTATTTAACGTTTATATAATGCCGCAATATTTAAAGGACAGATTTGGAAAATATGCTTATTTGTTTTCTTACATAGTTAGACAAGAAGATTGATACCGCTCGTGTGTGCAGCGAATAGAGTGCTGCACGGATTACTTTTTTGCAGGCCAACCTGGAAGTTAGCTTCGTTAGCTTCCCTCGTCAAAAAGCCTATGGAGTTTTTCCATTGGCTTTTGGATTGTTGCAGAAAAAAAATCAAACAAATGTTTATGTCACTTACACATTTTGTTCAGCAATATAATATTCATTAACTAACACAATTTTTATGATTTTTTGAAGCCTAAATGTAATTGCCAAAAGCAAAAAATTAAGGTTTGGCTATTAACAAACTACACCATGGTCCCATGACTAAATGCCGCCACCACAACAAGGCTGTAAAGCTTGCGATGGAAGCCTGTGTGCAGTGTGATGACATTCTGTAGGTTCGTTCCATTTTTAAAGCCTGGTGTACACTGTGCGATTATGTGTTGTCTCAGACAAAAGATGACTATCTTGAAAGAAACATGATATCTTTGGTTGTGGCTCTAAAGCGGCAGTCCTACGTCGCACAGTGAGGGAGGTTCAAGGATGCGACCAAAGATAGCCTGGGATGAAATTCTGACAGTGTGAAAAATTTGGGAAGACCGTCTCACTGTGTGACTGCTGTTATGACCTCTGTCTGTTTACCAGCCAATAGAAATGCAGCATGAAGGTGTAGTTGTTTCTCTTTAAGTAGCAATGATGTGTGGAAGATGAAGAAACCTCCGCGGACACCGACTCGGTTGCATAATAATCAATTTATTGCAGCAAAGTTCAGCATCCACCAGGCCCCATGGTCTGCCTGGGAGAGGATTCAGGACCAATATGAATCTCTCTCTTTCAGCTCATGCAAGTCTCTTATATACGTACAGGCATCAATACATTTGTCCGTAAAGCAACTCTTTACCTGCTGTGATCAATCACAAAACACCACAAGTATCTCCTTATTTGGAAGGAGCCTTATTCCATATTACTTCTAGCCTGGCGCCAGTATTCTACACATTTGTCTTCCAGGCCTAAACATCCCTAGACCACTAACTTCGAGGCCTCTTTGCCTGACCAAATTAGGAACTTTAAGAAACTGAGCATAATACACTACAAAGGGACACACTGATCAGTAGACACTAACGTTAAGTGCGAGTGAATGCTAAATGCTAGTAGATGTGAACGTACTTCAAGTTGCAAAATTGGCGTGCTAAGTTGGCCTCTTTTCCCCAGCCGCAACCATGTCCACATTATCCTCCTCCTCTTCTGCAGACTTTTTTTGACACATAAATGCCACTATAGCTAGGGCTCGATTCACGTTTGTTTACGTTTTTCTCCTACCACTACAGAAGCATCACTCCCAAAATGTCAAACTATTCCTTTAATTCACTTGCTGTTGTTGCATTTACAGATCTAAGTGTGTGAGTGTTGTGTCAAGCATCCTCGAATTACTGCTGAGGAAACTCTCCAAACACACAAAGTCAGAACTTTTGCTGGCAACGATGAGTGCTCCCAGTGAGCAAAAGGACGCACTGAAAGGTTTTGACAACTTGTGAGCATTTTAAATCCCCACAGTAGGCTTAATAATCACCCCTTGAGCTCAAACCAAGAGAGCCGGGAAATGAGCGAGAGCATCTAACTTCTCCATCAGCTGAATTAATCAGGAGTCTGAGAGTACTCTTCACAGAGCGGCCTAGCATCGCGTCTAATGACTCCATGTCGGAGCACGGGGTGTCCCTAATTGAACTTTAAACACCTCAGAAAAACAAGGAGCGAGGGGACAAAAATAACACTGTGTACCCATTACCCTTTACAAAGCAGAGTGGAAGTTCAGGCTGAATTCTCGGTGGGATATAAAGATATGAGCTCGCTGTGGGGTTAAAGGTGCTGATTTCCACAGGAGCGAGCGTCACGATGACTCCTCCGGGTCTGCAGATCACGTCTGCTTTTAGAGCACATGCAGTGTTTTGAGTCTGTTCTCACTGAATGGGCATTTTCAGGGTACGAGTACTCATCTTGCAGGAAGACCTTGCTTTGTGCAATAGGCACGTATTCCCAAGCGTGCTATAATACATCATGGAGTTTGCATAGCAGGCAAGTCTGTAGTTTCGCATTTGCAATTCATAACAGCTCCCCCCACACGCCTGCTCGCTCTCTGGAGTAATAGACTCCTGTCATTGATGAGTCCCCGGGGTGTACAGAGTGAATCCTTTCTCACGTCTGCATCGATCGGCCCCAGAGTCCTACCTGATTTACATTGACAGGAGCACTGGGGTCCAAATGAAAGTAAGCATGTTTTCCAAATTGGAAACACAAGGGACACGTTGCTTGGCAAACAGACAGCTGGGAAGGTAAACACTGACATTTGGATTGAACGCCGTGGAAGACGGCTGACTTGGCTACTTTTCCGGCTCATTCCTTGGTCACTTTAAATATACTGTGTCATGTGCTTCAGGGATAATTTAAGGTGTTTTATTTTGATAAGGCCAAAGCCATAGTGAGGAGACTCGTGTGTCAGCATGTGGACGCTTTTTTAGTTTGATTTCTGTCTTTTGGGCCCCGTAGCTCAGTTGGTAGAGCAGGCGTCCCATGTACAGAGTCTATGTCCTCACTGCAGCTGCTGGTTTGATTCTGGCCTCAGCACTTTGCTGTGTTTCTTCCCCTTTCTCTGCCCCTTTCACATTTAAGCTTTCCTATCTCTGAGAAGGGAAAAGCCAAAAAAACTAAATTAAAAAATTGATTTTTGAAGGCAAGATTGTGGCAAAATACTCTTTTAAAATACTCTCTTTTAAACTCAAAATGTAATGTTTTTGGCGAGCAGGTGGTGTATTTAGAGCTTTTTCACTGAAAACAGCTGCCTGCTGCATCTGGAAAAGAGGTTGATGATTGTAGTGTGAAACCAGGTTGCTGCAAAACAAAACAATGACCTGAAAGACACTAAGGGATCCTTTCTGCTCATTTACAGATATTTTCCCCTTCTATGAAAAAAAAAAACTGTCCTCACGACCTTCATTTTACAAAATATCTCAGTCCACAAATTACAAAAACACTTTGTTGACAGCTGTTTTACTCACAGGCAGGCCCATATCAGATCATTAAGGGCCCTTGGGCAAAAATGTTTAATGGGCCCTTCGCCAACTTGGCGTGGTGGTCAAGTTTTTTAAAAATCTTTCTTTAATAAATTAGATACAGCATACAGGGCATATACAATATAGTTCTGATTCCCAAAGCCTAACACGTTTCACTCACTTTCCAAACTCCTGTGGCTGCAGGCAGTCCGCCTGGCTACTTGCTGACAGTCAATTTTGGAAAGATGACTCACCGATACAGTGGAGAGGAAGCGAATAGGGTAAATAGAGACACAGACTACTACTGTATTGCATCATGACCTGAATGTAAAACAAATATAGATGCTTTTTTTTGGTGCGGTTTGCATCGGCCCCCAAGTGCCATGGGCCCCAGGCACATGCCCACAAGGCCCATTCAATAATCCAGCCCAGCTCCCAGGGAACGGCGGCATACCAAAAGCTGTCCGTCGCAGCTGATAGTCTCCTGGGCTGCAGGTCGAGGGCTTTTCCATCAGGCGAAATTCTGCTCAGGCAGTTTTCAAGAGATATTACTGCTCAGACGGGACTCCAAATATTGCTGCAATCTACTGTATTGTTAGTTAACCACCGACTGTTAATGTATGTCTAATTAACGTCTCAGAACACCTGCACTGTGTGCACTGTTTTATAATTCCTCTTCATGTTTATTGTATGTTTTATGTACACATCAAACACCAAAGCAAAGTCCTTGAAAGTGAAAACCTACTTGGTGATATATCTTATTCTGATTATAACTGATTCATTGTTAATATAAAAGCATGAGTCCAGCTTCAAAATCATCATGAGGTGAACTCCGCATTTGCCAGGTTAACTCACAGTATGATGCCGAGACCAACAACATATGGGTGGCCATATCGGGAAGCCAAATGAACAGATGGACAAAAACCCTCGTGGTCATTAGGTGTCAGGGCTCATTTAAGAGTCAGCGTCATCAACATGGGTGTTTGATTTTAAAATAGTCAGTGTTGGTTCTTAATTTTGGTGAGATGCAGCAGGTGAAGTTTGATGGACACAGAGAAAGTGAAGCATAAAGTTTGTGTAGAACGACTTCAAATAAACATATAGCTGCTGTGTCTTGTGAAATCTATAGTGCTTCATAAGTGCTTTACGTAGTAATGAGCTAACATGATGACTGAGACATTAAAGGTCTAACGTGTAGAATTTAGGGAGATATGTTAGCAAAAATTGAATGTAATGTAATAGTATATTATATGTGTAAGTGTATAATCACCTGATAATGTGTTTTCCTTGCTTTAGAACTGGCCCTTTTTATGGACAAAATGTAATTTTCCCATGACTTTTAATGGATGGATTAAAACTCTAATCAAACATAATTTCAGCTAGTGAGCATAAATGGAGGGAGAGAAACACACACAATCAAAATGTAAACAAACATTGTTACACATTTGCGTATATTTTAAGCTACTTATTTGTCTTGAAGAGGAAGACACCTCTACTGATAAATTGGCTCCCGGTGAAAACTTCCTGAACAATGAACACTGAGGGAATTCTAACAGGGAGAAATTTTAGCTGGTTGCAATCTGTAATTCACCACCAAATTACCCTAAATGTAACACATTTCATTTTTTAAATATTCAAGCCATGTCCACAGAGCAAGAGAACGAAATGTCCAACATACGACACACGCAAACAGCCGGTGGAACATTTTGTTTTAAAGCTGAGATAAAGATGATGTAGTGAAGCTGATGTAATTATGTTGTTGATGCCGGCTTTGCACGATATGAGAGCTGACAGGACAAGCAGCTCAGGGAAATGTGAGCTTCAAGAATGTCAAGGGTTTTAGTTTCACAGAGGAATACAACAGATCTCAGGAAATGTCAATGTGTAAACACATTAAAAGGTTATGCTTCATCAGTCGCGTGCATGCGGGCAAACACACGGACAGACACATGATGTTCACATGCAGAATCTCTCAGACATTCGAGCAAAACACACACACTTAACGCATCAGTAAATGACCTTTTGTCTAATCATTATTTTTAAGTAAGCAGCACAAATGGCGTTTTCATGAATCTCACAGACAAAAAGCTTTTCTTTGTGTGGTTATTTCTGTGAGAAACGGCAGCATATACAAAGAAACGCCTGAAAAATGATGCAGAGCTGAACCAGAAGAGAGCTAAGACAGGACAAGCACTCAAAATTCCCTCAGAGCTGTAACTTACACACCATTAAAGTGTGGGGTTTTTTTGCCCAAGAGGACCTTGAGTAGCACTGGCAGCATTAAACCAAGACAAAGCTTATTTGGTTTACATATATACACCACTCAGCCACCCGCTTTCACTTCTCTTTTCTAAATTGTATTTAATAGCTCCAATCTGAGTCGGGATAGTGAATGCCTGCTGCTAATGCACTATTCCTGGTTGAAAAGGGGACATTGTGGGCGAAGCATCAGTCCCTTTGCCATTAACGTTGCATTACATGTCCTGTCCTGCACTATAATTACAGCTGACTGCACATGAGGCTTGAAACAAATCCAGCCTATCAGGTGTTACGAGGTAGAGGCTACAACTCACGCTCATAAACATACACCTTGTCTGCGACGGCCTGCATGGATCAGAGTGGGGAGTGTCTGTCAGAGTAAGATGAGCTACACGCCAGATAGTGTTGGACTATCCACACAGAGCTCGGGATCCCGGCCAGAAATCTCACCATGTGTACTCGGGTGGAGGAAGGTGGATAGAGATGAACAGATACTGAAATCCTCGGTCACACTGTGCTGGAGTGCCAGCTGCTCAGAGACTTGTGTGTGACACTGGGAAGAGACGAGCGGTGGTGTGACTCTTTTTTAGTTTTTATATTTGCTGAAGTGAATTCCCAGAATATTCTCATGTGTTGCTGGAGGAATTGCAGGCAACATTTTCCCATAACGGAGCCAAAGATGCCACCATGCAAAGCTGAAATCAGTATCATTTATTTGGGGCTTGTTTTTGGCTAGATTGAGTTGCTCCAGCTGTTGTTTATCCATCAGTAGTAAGCAGTTTTAATCGAGTGATTTACTCAAGCTTGTGCACCATTAAAGGGATTCTTCACTGATTTTTAACTAGCTTTGTATCATAACAATGTGGGTAGTATGTGTTGATGAAATGTGGCACACTTAACTTAACTCTAAAATCGAATGTAGTCTAGTCATCCGGTGGAGCCAGGCGGAACATGTCATGTCCGCATGATACACTGCTGGACTCGTCAGGTAGAAATGCTGCCGATTTCAACATAATATAAGGAGCACAGAGGCCCCTATAGGGCAGGCTGATGGATTCAACAAACCCTGGACTTTAATGTAGGTGTCAGGTGTTCCCATCTGAATGTGATATTTTCCCTACACCTTACCATGTGCCCTTTTGCCTAAACCTTACCATCTGTGCCTTTGCTGCCTAATCCAAAGGATGTACACTTGTTGACATCCTGGCGTTGGTTGCCATGTGCTTTTTTTGCCCAAACATAACCACGTGCTTTTGTAATGTAATCCCACATGTGCATTTGTTGACATCACAGTAGCGACATCCCAGAACATCAACGGCAGATGGAGAAGGATACCTGGAGCGTAATATGTAGGCTTGACGCTTCCTTCTGCGCAGTGAGTCAGTTGGTGGGTGTAGTTGAGAAAATAGTTCCAACTTGAAATTGCTCACAGTAAGGTCTGTGGATTATCTTGGGTAACCAGATCATGATTTCTGGAAAAACACATTACTGTTGAGTTTTTCAAATGTATCTCTGGGCTCTTCGAGCACCACAAGCTTGGCCAGAGGACAGACATCTCTATGGCTGATGTCTCCAACACTCGGCAACTCACACCAAAACAATTTATAGTAATAAATAGCACTACAGGTAAAAAGAGAAACATGCATTTTTAATTTTGGGGTGAACTGCTAATTTCATAGTTAAACTGACATCTTAAATCATACGTCATAAACTCACAAAATCACAAAAACATGTCATAGATGCCGCGCTCCTGTACTGTTTGCCAAAATCTATCAAGCAATTCATCCTGTAAGAAGAAAGCAAAGAGACATAGAAGGAAGCGCGCTGCCCTTACATCTGTCTGTCTCTGCCCATCAGCCCCTTGAGAAGCCATTGATCCATACAGACCCTTTGCTCATATGACCGGCAGACGCTGCAACTGCAACAAAGACTTCTGTTCCTCCCTGACGGCATGACCACTCGTGTTTCCGTCAAAAGTAAGTATCAACCCCGGAGCTGTCAACCGTGCATAGAGGGATCAAATGAAACATGATGAAGCGGAGCTGGAGTCTTAAGTTTCCCAGAATACGCTGCATCTTTTATGTCCTGGAGTTACCTTAATGTTTTAGGAGTCAATATTCTCCTCACCTCTCGGCTGAATGGGAACTCATTACCCGACATTAACTGAGCTTTAAATTCCGTTAAGAAATGCCCTGAGTGCTGACACCCTCATTGATGATCAATAATCTTATGAGGCTCAATATAAACTCAGTTGATTAATCCATTAAGTAGTTTTTAATGAGAGAGCAGCGAGAGGTCGGAGTTCTGATGATGTATGGAAACCTTTTTCGACCGCTCAGTGGACGATAACAGCCTTCAGCCATGATGATAATTGGTTTATTAGTTTATTAATTTATGTAAATAACATAATGAGCTACAAGGAGTGATAACATGAAGAATGCCGATGGACTTAATTGCGAAGAGATATTGCCTTTAATGCTGTAAATGTGGCATAAAAGATAAATCTACTTTATTAAATGTAAAATTTGGGTCTAATTTTTGCCATTTGGCCATAATTTACTTGTGATATCATTGATCTCACCTAGTAAACTGCTAACTGAGATACAGAAATGTGGTGACTAAAAAGAAACATAAGCAGTAAGATGATTCAACACGTTTTCATCCCAGCTTGTCAAATATTGTCACTTGGTCAGTGCCATTCATATCCACATGGTATGATAATGATGATTTTTATTTTAAAATTTTAAAATATTTTAGCAATTTATTTTACCTTTGATATCTTATCGCTTTACTCTTTTATTGTAAATATGTATTCTTTATCATATTTCTATATTTTATTGCCTCCTGCATCTGTTGTTGAGGATTTGCGAAGGTGTGTCAACTTACACTTGTTATATTTATGGGGCATTTCAAAATACACCTCCATCTTTAAAGGAAATATACAGTTTCTGCTCATTAGATGCATACAGTGTTTTTCAAAATAATCTTACAATGTGGGTAAAACACCTTATTTTTATGCTTATTTCTTTGTGCAACACAAGCATGTGGTTAAGTCTCGGAAAAACCATCACGGTTTGCAAGGTGCAAGGTAGATTTATTTGTCACATGGCATAACATTCATGCTGGTGAGAACAACAGGGTCCTGGGTGAAAGTCAGAGGTTTGCTGGACCCATCCAACGCCCCACACACTCTATAAGGACTTTCCAGCTCCTTATATTATGTCTTCAACTGGTGGCATTTCAAACCACTGCCTGGACAGGTTTGGACTAACTGTGTATCATACTGACACAAAGGGTGGCTTTTGGCATCTGTGTCTGATACGGATCAGTATGTCATAATAATACTGATAATATTATTATCATTTATATAGCACTTTCTAAAAAACAGAAAGTGCTTTACATTTAGATAAAATATGCACCTAAAAAATCAAGTTTTATATTTTCTTAAAAAAGAATAATCAGCAGTTAAAAAAAATAATTTAAAGTTGTATGCCCCTCCCCTAAGCCAACAATAAATATATATATAGGTCCCTTCAAAGTTCTTAAAAAATATTTGACACGCCTCTTCCTTTTTGCACCCCCCCCCCCTTCTCATAAATATAACAGTCCCTTAGCCAACATCATCATGGAGATGTTTACTGTCATAGATGAGTGTTGCTTAATTCATAAAAATAACGAGACCATTTGAATTTATTCACTTTAAAAACGAGGGGAAAAATGAATCACATGCTAATATTAACCCCTAGGAACCCTCCTGTGACACCGTCACTGACCCCTCGTAGCACCCGGACCCTATTTTGAGAAACTCACAACAGCACGAGGCGTAAAAATCAATGAAATTACCAGAAAAGCTCATCTCAGTTACAGCACTGTGTGTTAAGCTACAAGAGAAAAAAGCTCGGACGGATTCAAAAACTCTGGCCAATCCCGAGTCACATGACTCCACCACCGGCAGCGATACGGAGCGCAAAAGGGACGCAGAGCCTCGGTGTACACAAGCCTGCACACCGCCAGCCCTCCGCCGCTATCCGCCCTATTTCTTTTTAATTGAACCCTTTTACTCCCGCTCGGTGAGTACATTTTCCACTGCCTTTTTCTTATTTTTGTCCTCTTTTTCTTGCTTTCTTGTCTTGGTGTTCCGACCCGGGGAGAAAATGTTTTCTCGTTTTCTGCATGCACTGATTTAAATCTTGGATGCTGAGTGTTGTTGCTCCGGCGACATCCACTGAGAAATAGCCCTACGTGCTTTGCGGACGCTCTTGATATTTTTTTTTCCTCCTCTTCCTCTCTCTTCCTCTTCAGCAGCTTCTTTAGGAGCTCACTTGTTATAAATCCACACCTTTTTCTTATTTTGAGGCTTTTTTTAACCCCCTTCTGTCATCATGGCTTGTTTTGGTGTGATTTTGGTTTTGCTGCTTTCCTGTGATCTTGCAGTGTTTCTCTGGTGTTGGAGGCTGTGCGTCTCCGAGGGCGCAAAAATAACAGTTTTGATTTTCATCTTTGAGGATTTTGCTCTTGAAATAGGTGAGAAATTTCACTTTGCTGGAGTTTGTTTTGTGTTTTCTTTCTTTGGTGCTGCCTTAACAAGCAAATGGGAACTTTTTTTGTTTTGCAAAACGGATGTCTTGGACAGAGCTGGATTTGTATTAAAATAATTAAATAGTGTTAAATAATCAAATAGTTTTAGATTTTTTTTTAAAATGAACCAGATGTGTCTTCAAAATGAGCAAAACAAATGAATAATTAAAGACATTTTTTAAAATTTTAAACCCATATTCATGTTTCTTGGATGACTGATGAGAAGTGATAAAAACTGTCACAGGCTGCAGGATTTTTGCCCTTCAAAGTTGCCTCTCAATTTGCCAAAAATCAAACTCTGAATGCAAATCACTGCTGTGCTAAACAAAACAGAAGCAACAACAGATTCCTGCCAATTGAACCAGACACAGCTGTGCTCCTCCGCCCTGTTTCTCTTGCTACACACACAAACCGTGCAGCATTTGGGAGTGATAACTGAACACACACATCAGGCAACACACAGAGCAGCCTGGAAACTTAAACTGTCTGAATGAGCCGATGGAGAGCAGAGAGGAGGAGGAGAGGGTTGGAGGGGGGTCCTCAAATTTTGCAGCAGTTCATTATGCAAATCGGGGCCGATAGATTTGATTAATAATTTGACCTTGACATGTAGCCAGAACTCATGCACAAACCTGCAGGCGACAAATTAAAAAACACACAAATTTTCCTGCAATTAACTGGCAAAAGAGAGAAGTGACCGCTGCTTTCACCTCTTTAAAAATCCTTGAGCAAAGTTTGTTTTTGTGCAAAAAAGAAATGCTTTCAAACAAATTCATAAGACAAAACCTCCTTTCAATCATTGTGGAGAGATACGGGTGAAGGCGTTTGACAGCTTTTCCAGCCTTCACACTTTGCAGGTCAGGGAACAGGTGGGGGAAGCCAAGCATGAAATGTGCTGCTACGCAAACAATACTTATCTCTCACTAGGGATGAGGTGGGAGGCTGGCTCTGGAATAGCCATGCACTGAATCACTAAGAGAGGAGGAAGGAAGGAAGAAAGTTTTGCCCGGCATTTCTGGAGCGGTCAGTAATCTGTCTCCGTCCAGTCGAGGCCTGTCTTTCTGCACCCGTGGGCCCGGATGATCATTGACCCTTAGCAGGTGTAGCATGTGGGCTGCCTCAAAGCCATGCACCACAGAGCCCATCTTCTTTCAGATAAAAACATTTTTGAGCTGCTCCGGCTTTCCGACTATAGGTCAAAGAACAGATTTGGGGCTGTCTCTTTTTATATCCCTACGTGTGAGAGAAAACCAAAGACAAAAACAGATGTCAGACAAACAAAAAGAAAGATACGGAATATCACTGAGGGATCAGCGATCTCAGTACCACTTGAAAGATGTGATATCTAGTATCCGAAGAATGTGTCAATTTGGGTAGCATTTTAATGAAGTTATCTGGAAATATAGATGTTAATTGATTTTGCATATTCTTAAAAATCTAGTGACAGACTTCTGACTTGTGCATATGTTGCAGTGAGGCAAACGTTTGTCACAATTCAGTGGATGTGCTAAAAAAGGTTTCAACCTGTAGGATGTCTTGGTGATTTTTTTTTTTTTTTTTTGAGGTTTGGAAAGTGAAATGTCTATAAATGTCGTTTTATTTTAAGAAGTCATGATCATTACAAAATTTTATGCATCCACTGAATCATGACTCTAAATGGTGCAAACTGAGTTCCATACGAATCCCCGTAGCTGATTATGAGATATAAACTTTTTCGCATTTTTGGCGTCCTCTAGTGGCAGAATATCCCAAGACTCCTTAGCAACGCTCGGAAAAAGCATCTGCACATGTGCATGAAGCTTGGTTACAATTGTCTGTGCAGTTTTTGATTCATGAGTATTTATGTAAAATTGAACTTTAAGACAAATGTTTGAAAAAACACAAATTCAAAACGGATTGACGGATCAAAGTCTCTTTGATAAGTTTAGATCAGCAGCATGTGCGGATGATGATTGACCCAATGATCTGGGACTAGTTTGTGAAAATATTATTTAGAGAAAATTGAGAAAAGTTGCAAAATTTGTAGATGAATTGAGAGATAACTATGGTGAAAGAGTTTTGAGTGTTTTTTGAGATAATTGCTGAAATATAAAGTTGATTGTTGCAGCACCACCTTGAGGTCACTGAGTAGTGGGTGAAACTTGCAACCAGGCTGCCAGTTTTTGTGAGTTTTTGTCGTACGGTTTTTACTGCATCAACACTTCTAGTGGAGAAAAATAAGAAGAGGAAAGAAAAAACATAAGAAAAAAAATAGGACTCCAGCAGCGAGCGTTGCTGCTTGGACCCCTAAAGATGGTGTGTGTCACAAACACACACACACATACATACATCATCCACTTCACATAGAACAGTTCTGTGTTACATTATGCATGTGATAATACCCACTGCTCTGTATTAGATCTCCAATTCTTGGATCTGTACGCTGCGTTCTACGCCTGCATTAGTCATATTCAACACGTTCTCCAGTGCAGAGTCCGTCTCTCCAGCCGGTGGAAAGCAGCAGTTTGGAAAACAACAATATATGCATGCACCTGATGCTCAGTTCTGTTGTGAGACGTGCCATTAGCCTCGCAGCGTTAGTATCTCAGCACCGCGGCCAGCTCCTTTTATTCTCCATTCAAAGAGATAGTGGTGGATTTCAGCACCATGGACAGCTGCCAACGCTTTATTACTCTGGCAGCTGGAGCGAGCTGATTCCTGCCTCGAAGTCTGGAGTGTCTCCACTCACTAACCCCTGCCCTCTACACCACACACGTCTTATTCGGAGCTATTTCAAGCTCTCTACCCCCATTCAAAAGGCTAAAACAGAGGTTTCACCCGAGATAAGATAATTCTCTTTCTGAGTCAGTGTATATTTTAACTGGTTGAAAAGGCTCAATTTAGCCTTTTTCAAAGCAGAACTGGAATAAACCTTTTAAAGGATGGATATGTAGGTATACAACAGGTTTATGTTTTGTTATTCAACACAATGAAGAAAAAACTTTATTTGTAGATTAGGGTTGCAGAAGTATACCTCTTTCAGTGTATACCATGGTATGAAAATCAATGATTATAGTGTCATTTACATTTTTTTGTTCTGAAAATAATGCAGTTGAATGGCGAATCAAGTTATTATTTTCAAAAGGAAGACTTTTTATGCATACTCAGAAAAATGGCTTCAGGTTTCAAATATTGTAATGGAACATCTGTTTACTAAAACCCTTATATTTTAATTAAGGCTATTTGTAACTGATAGTAATTATAGTGAGATACGTACAGAAGTGTGAACTAAGGCTTCTGCGTCACATTCCCAACAAAAATTAAACTCTACGTGCTCCATGACTGTAGCTATTACTGTATTGGATAGTGTCTTATTGTTAGGTTTTTAAGGTTTTTAAAATTCCTTCATTCAACAGGCTATAAAATAGAGGTTTTGCATTGGATAAACAAAACAATAATTATCTCTCACACAGGGTTTCTGTAAGTTTCAAACTTGCTGAGAAAACTTAAAGAACAAGTTTGGTGGTATTCAAGCGGCAACCTCCAACGCACTCTCAATCTAAGTCGTCACATGTTGCAGCTTTGCAGTCGACTATCACGTCTACATATTAGGTTTTATGAATCTTTCTGCATCAGCTATTGATGTTTGGGGATGGCACTACTGTGATGTTAACAAATGCACATGTTGGGATGACGCAGTACGTGGTTATATTTAGACAACACAAGCAAATAGCAGCCAACTCTGGGATGTCAACAAATGTACGTGCTGCCATGGATGGTAAGGACTAGGCAAAAGAAGCACATGGAAAAGTGTAGGAAAAAAAATCACATTAGGACAGGAAGTCCAAAGTTTGTTGGACCCATCCACCGACTTCCCCCCTGTCCTATAGGTGCCCTCACACTCCTTGTATTATATTGTTTCTTGCAGTTGTTCTGGCATTTCAACCCAACACCGTCATCCGGTGGCATATAATAACACTGCGAACGGTTCTGTCCGGCCACGTTCTCATCTGATGCAGTCCAGTGGCGTTTCATGCGCATGCAAAAGGTGGCTTTTGGTGTAGCGATCTTGCACCAAAACTGCTGTCAAAACAGCAGGATTTTTCCGAGTTTGGAATGAGAACGGGCTGCAACGTCTGATGCTGAAAAATTAAGCCAATAATTGCATTTTGTCAAATGACACCAAAAAAGACCAATGTATTTAAAATATGTAAGGTACTCCAGGGGTTCCATGAGTATATTGTAGAGTTACTCAGCTAAAAGAGGAGAATAAAGTACAGATATTGGGGTTCATGGCATCAACAAACACAACAAATAGAATTGTACATTGTCTTGTAGAGGATCTTTCGTGTGTTTGCCGTTTCAATAACCAAAAAACTACCAGCTATAATGTGCAGACTGCATGGACACACCTCAGTTTCCCACCAAACTGAGTCACCTGCTCAGAGAAGACAAGTGAAAAAAGAGACCAAGTACATGAAGCAACAGTTCCAGGGTCAGAAAATGGGGGTTTGTCAGAGAAAAAACCTTGTAAACCACTACCACAGACTCCCATTGTTGTCCAAAAACCCATCAGTGAACCAGAGATTTGAACTGGGTCACATGTTCCTTCTTTACTAACAACCTGAACGCTGCTGTTTATTTGGAGTCATTCCCACATACGCTGAGCTGGCAATACTCACAACAACACCAACTATGCATTAATCCCTAACAAATTAAACATTCTTTATTTTTTTTCTAACAATTCACAACCTGTTTGTGAAGATTAACGACTTTCGTGGAAACCAGTGGGCTACAGAAAGTATCAAGAGATGGATTTAAACATTTTTAATTTTTGTCTTTTCATGCGATTTATTGACAATAACAAAACTATAGAATTTTGGCAGCTCTATCCTTTAATTACATCTTTTATAAACTAAAATAGGAGTCTGCCTAAAATATAAATATGGATCTACAGTTATTTGTGTTTTGTCAAAAGAGCATATGGCCCTGAAATTACCATAGAGTTAAATGAAGAAAAAAATTAGCATTTATTGTTTGACTTTTGGACTGGATTGGATTATATTGTAAAGTGTAGCTGTTATAAAATGCATCTGAACAAAAATAGAAACTATGAAAGAATGAAAGGTCATGACGTCAATGACCGCGTTTGAATTTTGCATTGATGATACACTTTGGTGCGACTTCTATTGACGTTAACGGAGCAAGCACAGCAAATCACACCATAACCATCATATGTTTATTGTTTCACCTTTAACTGAAAAATCCCTCCACAAAATTAAAAAAAAAGCAAAAGTACAGTTTCCTTTAGTTTCTTGATCGAGGGACTGTTTGCAGATTGTATGCAGGTACGTAGGGGGTTATAAGTTCAAAGGTGTATGCAGGTGCTAGACTATGAAGTACTTTAAACGTAATAAGTAAATCCTCAAAATCAATCCTGAAGTTAGCGCAGAGTCACTCATGGGGGCTATGTGTTCTCATCTTTTTGATCCAGTTAACAGTCTCGCTGCAGCGTTTTCTACAATTCGAAAGTGTGACCGTGCCTTATTGTTTACGCAGGAGAAGAGCAAAGTACGGCTATCAATTCTAGAGGGAAAAAAAACATAAATAACTTCATCCAAGTCAGTGAATGATAGAAATAATCAGATTTTTGATACTTTTTAAAGTTGATAAAACAGGACTGAACAACATTATTGACATGACAGTTGAAAGTTTAAGTGGAATCAAGATAACTCTCAGAAAAGCACTAAGTTAGGGAATATATATTTATTTATTTAAGTGTCTAATGGCCCAAATTATTTCATTTCCTGTTCCTGCATAATAATATTATCCTGATTTTGTAGACACATAGAGGTGAGTATCGTCTAATATCGTATTACTGATGTATTTCATGTCGTAGAGAGAAACATGAAAGTCTCTTTAGCTTGTGTTAACCACAGACCTTAATTTAAACTTCTTACCAAAAACCTGTTCAAAAAGCCCATTTTGTTTTGAGACGAGGGAACCGGAGGAGCTGAAATGCCAACAGAGGTTTCAGGTTTTAGGACTCATTCCTAGAGCACCAAAGTCTGGCACCAGTGCAAAATTCAAATGCTGTCACTGACATCAAGACCTTTCCTTCTTTTATAGTTTCTTTTATAGTTTCCTTGTGTTCATTTACATATCTTTTCTATCATAGTATATGTTATTTGCATTCAAATGTGCATTATTTTGTGTTTACCAGTTTTGATGTAGCGTGTATTCACCTCCTGTCACCGTGACGACAGAATGTGTTTCTCATCCACTATACAATAAAAAGAAAACATTGCCAGCTTATAATGTTCAATAGCAAACCAGAGCCAATTTTTTTCATTTAAATTGCAAATTGTTCCTGAAATGAAAGTGTAATCTCAGTGACGTTGTTTGTCAGAGAGGAAACCCTGTATCATTCAGCTAGGCCTCGTGCATATATATGATTCATTGGATCAAACCTGCAGATTGTGATGCAGATTGACTTTCACCTCTCACCTTTCAGCCTCACTGTTAATCATGTTCCAAATCATTAGCACAGTGTGACTTTACAGCTCACTCTACAGCCTCCTGGTGCCATAAAGCAGAAATCAGCTAATTACTCACAGCTCTAGTAACCCAGTTACTTTAGCCTGGTGGAGCGAAAGCTATATTTGGCAGTCACACAAGAGGAGAATTAAGGAAATGGAGAAATATGTCCGTGCCAAGAGATATGGGGAAGCATGGCATGTGTTCATATGCCCTCGGGTGGAGCTGTGGTCTCCCCTGCTACAACAGCAGGTGGAGTCTTTTTCTCCCGCTTCTCTGCAAATGCACATATTGACGTACGGGTAATCCTCCGATCTCAGTGTTTTCCAGAGGGTAAAAGTGGGAAAGTCTCCAAATGACGTAAAAAAAAAAAATCAACTTTAGAGAGCAAATGCGGTGATGCAATAGATAGATAGAAGCAAAATAGTTTCTTAAGGCTGCTGGTAACAAGAAAAACAGGGTTAATAATGTGAACGTCCACAAAATGATTATTTGTATATCATTTAGTTACTTCATATCACGTAAATTTTGTTAAAACACATTTTCACTACCAGCTCATTAATACAGACACTTGTCAATGGCTCTTGTTGTCAGATGCCAATGCACCATTTAGCTGCAGTCTGAGATGCACCAGGCAGCTTGTCAGTTTACTCTTCTCACATTGTGTCTTCTCAAAAATAAACTTCTGTTTTCACAGGAAATGTACAGTTTCTGCTGGTTTACAGCATACAGTGTCTTTTAAAAAGAAATTTAGGCTTACTTCGGCAGGTTTAAGCAACACAAAAATGGGATTAGGGTTAGAAAATAACATCATAGTTTGGCGTAAATGTGAGGTGTGTGAGATTAGGTGGATTTGGTGGCATCTAGGGTTGAATTGCAGATTGCAACCAGCTAGAATCCCTTCAGTGTTCATTGTAGGAAGTTTTTACAGTGAGCCACATTGTCCACAGAGGTCTCTTCCTCTCCAAACAAACAGATGCAATGATTTAAACCAGTGAAAATACTTTAAATATCAGTTTAATGTTAAAAATCAGTGTAACTCCCATGCTGCTCATCGTGGAAGGGCTGCTAACTGTGGTGGCCGATAGTTAGCAGCCTAACTGTGGTGGCAAATATCCCTATCTAGAGCCTTTTTTTGTCCATTCTGGGCTACTGTAGAAACATGGCGATACAACATGGTGATCTCCACAGATAAGGACCCCCTATGTAGATATAAATGGCTCATTCTTAGATAATACCACAACAATTCTTATTTTCATGTAATTATACACAACAGAAAACATGCTTTATTTTATTTTATTGCTTTTTTGCCAACATATCCTGTTAAATTCTACACACTGGACCTTTAAAAACAATTTTTTAACTTACATCATGTAACGTTAAGTGACATACATGTCTAGTGTAGTATGCTACACAATTAGCACACTATGCTGTTGAAATCGATGAAAAATAACTTTATTGACTTTTGGTTTGACATGGCAAACAAACATCGATCTCTCAGGTGAAAGTCCAGAGTTTGTTTGACCCATCCTTCCCTCTTGCCCTTTGCGGACTTTCTTGCTCGTTATACTAAGGGAGTTGGTCGGACCATGAAAAAAAGCTGTCGTCCGGTGAATCTCGTTTTGCCGCTAAAGGGTGTCTCAGAATATGACGCTGAGGACCATTGTATAAGCATCTGTATATGATGGTTGGGAGTGAGACAGTGTTGTTCACAGAGAAAACTTTTTTTTTTCAAATAGACTCTATATGAAGATGGACAACATGACAGCTCCCCCAAAGTGTAGCTTTTCAATCTCAATCACCCTTTGATGTCTGTCTGCAGTATAGGTCATAAGCCCGCCCCTGCATGTTAGTGAATGGGCCAATCTAAAAACTCAAAGTACACGCCAAATCTATTTTTCCCAAAGATGTTTTTGTCACTGAAGGCAGTTCTCGTCACCCTGATGTTTGTTCAAGAGATCATTTTTCTAAGTGCTCTCAGCAGAAATCAACACATCATTAGCACACTGTCAACAAAACAACCACCACATCCTGCACCGATGATTTAGTCCTTGTGAGGGACGCAACAGGACGTTTTAGTGTTTACGTGACTAAAGATATGAGGTCAAACATGTCCCAGACCACCTCGGCAAGTAGTTTGAGTAATCAGATCACAATACGTCTTTGTGGTCGCTCCTTCACAGCGCATGTTAATACGGGCTTTTCTCACTCAAACTTGTCAAGTATGTCTGCTCTGTCAGTGCTTTTGGCATACAAGCGTGATCCAAAAAGCCACCTTTCGCACCCAACCAGAACACGGCTGGCTGGTGTCAGATGAAAACACGCTCAGACAGGTCTGTAGCATTGTCATGATGCCGGCAGATGGCTGGATGGCACTGCACGTGTCCACATTCAACGCACACAGGCGGCGGCACTTGAGAATGCGGCCGGACCGAATTGGTCGTGTTGCATGGAACATCGAAGGACAGTGTCAGGCAGTAATGCAGCCGGTAAACATGTGGTAAAAGTTGCGTGAGTGTGCTTATAAGGTGGGTGGGTGTGGAGGTGGATGGTCCAATAAACAACTAACTTTCACTAACTTTCATGCGGGAGTCTGGAGTTCGCTTCACATGTGGATGTGCGTTTGTCTGTTTTTCTACACCTTACCATGTGCCTCTTTTGCCTAAACCTAACCATCTTTTGTTGCTTAATCCCAACCATCGTGACAGTGGCGTTGGTTGCCATGTGCTGTTGTGTAAACATAAGGACGGTTCAACTTCATCCCACCATGTGCATTTGTTTACATCACGCTAACAGCAACCCGGAGCGTAAACTGCTGACGCAGACGGATACCTAAAACATCATAGGTAGACGCACAAGGTCACTGACAGAGTGACACCATGTGACAAATTAGGATAAAAACGTGTTGGTTGAGACCAGGTGTAAACAGGCTCAACAAGGCAACATCTAAGGAGCTGTTTGCCTTCAAAGTCACCTAAAAGTTTTTGTTTATCACTTATGTTACTACTTACAAAAGCTGACAGTGCAAATAATTTTGTCCAAATGCTTCAAACTGACCTCAAAGTTCAGGTTGGTGATATATAATAAAAGCACACACAAATGCCCTGATTACAGAGATAATCAGCTCTGCTATTATTGTAAGA
Source organism: Plectropomus leopardus (assembly GCF_026936395.1). Classification (NCBI taxonomy): domain Eukaryota; kingdom Metazoa; phylum Chordata; class Actinopteri; order Perciformes; family Serranidae; genus Plectropomus; species Plectropomus leopardus. Next base: position 28,383,946 of record NC_142187.1, on the reverse strand, counting down.
TGCAAGATAAAATGTCTTCCCGAGAAATGCCTTCATCCCGTCTAACCGTATAGGTCACATTGTGCTTTTATCTCCCAGCTGTCATCGCCCGTCGAGGCTATAGGTTGCTGAAATCAGATTATAGTACAACTCATTTTAGATGCTTCTACCTTCAGTGGCTATGCTTCAGCGAGCCTCCATAAATTCACAAAGGGGGGCGGGCAGAGGAGAGATAAAGCTGATGGAAATTGGAGTGTATTTTCTTTACTGTGCACCTGTGGGGGTCTCACATGTAAAGCGTCGCCTTACACTTCATTAAAGGCATGAAAAATATATAAATGATAAAAGGCTGATAGAATAGTAATATGAAAGGATAGAGTCACAGTAATAATTTATAAGCTACCTATCTACCTACCACATGATGTATGCCTGCATTTCCCATCTTTGATATTCTGGTCCGAGGCCTAAGCTCCTTGAAGATGATTGGCATTGCAAATGTCTTTTTCTACCCTCCCTTTTCCTTTTTTTTTGAAGTTTTCTCATTCCCTCCTTCCATCTCGCCCTCTTTTATTTCCCTCCCTGCTTCTCTCTCTCTCCTTTTGTTGCCATTTTTCCCCTCTCCCTCTTCAATTCAAACTCTAGACAGGTATTATACAGGAGGTAATGGAGCGTAGGAAATAAAAATAGTGCTTGACAGTCATCCGTCCATGTTAAGATCCACCGCAAAGAAATTCCAGGTACTTACAGTAAACAGGCTCCAAACTGCAAGGCAAGTTGCTCATTATGTGCGGGCAATAACAGGCTATTCTCTATCTGCTCTGCACCGTTAGCCGGTATTTACTGTACAAGTCCTGCAGGAGAGATTAGCCTCCGCTGGGCTCCTCTGGGCTCGGAGCAGAATGGCCCAGCAAGGACCTCTATTCATTAAGCCCTTAATTGCTAATTGAGGTCTTTGAATGATTCAGCAATAGCTGCTGCTGTTGGGGCATTAGCTGAGTAATTTATGGCTGTGAGAGAACACGAGGGAAAAATGAACAAGGGCGAGAAAGTGTTATTAAAAAGGACACTGGTGCCCGCACAGCTTGCTATTACACAGCCACCTTATGTTAACTCTCAAACAAATCTGTACAATTTTTTTTTTATAGGTAATTTGTTAAACTCATTATTTTCTGGGATTAAATTTCATTAAGACATAATGCAGTTTGACTCTCCACACCCTCATTTTCACACCAAATTTTAATTGAATATTTTACAATTAAGCATATTGTGCATATATGGCTCTGTCACTGAGTTATTTTAGCACTATTTTCATCTTTTATATTTCTCACAGCAGCGTTTTGATTAGGGGTCGACTGTTTTTGGTTTTTCGTGGCCGATAGCAATACTGATAATCACTAGTTAATGAGACCGATAACCGATACTATTTGGGACTGATATGCATTTACAATACAAATTAAAATCTTTCTGTCAATATTTGGAATTTGCAGTATAACAAACTTCAGCACAAAACTTTTTTAAATGCCTGTAGCAAAGGTTTAATCAAAACTGAAATGTTCAACATCAAACAACTTTTTAAAAAATATTAAATTAAAATAAAAAACTAACAAATATTAATAGCTCCCTGAGGTTTTACAAAGTAAATGTCCAGCAATGCTGACACTGTCTTTGTACTTTTTAATTAAGTAATTTTATTGGCGATCATTAAATAAAATGCTGATACAGATAATTGACAAAATGCCAAATATCGGCCCAAATAATTGGCCAGGCGATAATCTGTCGACCCCTAATTGTGACAAACAGACAGAATTAAATAGGTAAATAACTCATAGTTTGTAAATTTAGAGTGTAAAAAAAAATAATTGTCTGTAAGATGTTTTCCTTTTAAAAGATGCTGTGAAAAGAAAAAAAACTTTATTGTAAAGTTTGAAATCACTCCCTTGTTTATCTGTTAAACATGAAGATGCAGCCAGAAGATGCTTAGTTTAGCATTAGAGGTGCTTTTAGGTGGATGTTTTATATTTATATGAAGCTACATGGAGACCAGCTGTTTCCTGTTTACAGTTGGGTTAGCTATATCAGCAAACTTCCCAGTTTTTTAATCATATGTGTTGTATCCCTTTTTTTTAAAAAAATAGCAGCATTCAAGACAAGCATCACGCCTGTCACACCTCTTTTGATTCTGCAAAGCCGCAATGCAACATATAATCACACACTGGATGGAATGATGCTGCTCTTGTTTGGTTTTGTGTAAAAATGCAAAGGAGGCGTAAAGAAGTGACCTCATAGCAGCCCTATAGCACTATCTTTGTGTAAATAGGGATTATCATTATGTATTATCTAAATTTGGACGTTTTGGGTCCGTGAAATCAGGTGGAAGTGTTCTTTTTGTTCTTTTTTAGTTAGATTATTTCAGGGTGGATAATTGATCCATGGATCGGGTCAGAGCTGATCAGATCAGATCGGTGGATGAGAAGCTGCTGCAGAGGCGAGTGAAAGCAAACTCTTAGACCTGGAACAGTTAACGTGGAAGTTTGACTTTCAGTGATATTCTGCTGCTCTGTCTGTACTCAGAGTACGCTCCTCCATCCGAGAGTGAGGTGCAGTGCATTACAGAATGGTTTATATATTTAAGTTGCGCTCCAAATGAACCATCCAGCTCGAAAAATATTAAATCAGTACATGGCAGCAGATATTATTTGTGACCGGTCAACACAAAGAAATCAATGTGTGGGAAACCATGATGGTGGCAAAAACGCAAATGGCCCTGCCTATAGCCAGTGTTTGGTATGTCTGTTCTGTATCTGTAGTCTGTAGAATACATGAGGACCTGCTCCACATCCACATATAAACGGCTCAAAACACAAACTTCCCTTATTTTCAGATCATTATAAACTCATGAAAAAATAGTTATGAATATTGTATTAAATTTAGATGCCCCCAAATCCTACACACTGGACCTTTAACTATCAAAAATTGTCACAAGGCTCCTTTTCCATGGCTGATTTTTACCATTTGTCTGGGTAAATTTATTATGTTCTGTGATTAAATACCATTTAGCTACATTGCAGTTTGACCCTTCAGTCCTCATACAATTTTAATTGAGCATTGTGATTAAGCATATTATTATGTCTTTGTGTAACTTCTACATTTGTAATAATGACGGTTCTTTCTTTGTCTACGACTGACAATTGGAAGAAGTGAAGCACTCAGGTCAGCTACAATCATTACTCTGGCTGTTAAATCTCCCAGCGGCTGTGTCATTGAGTAATTTTTGCACTATTTCCAGCTTTTAGGGTATTCACAGCAGCATTTTGATAAATCCTCACATTTCATGCTGCATATGTTCTCACATAACAGCAGAAAGAGGGAAAATAACCCGTACCTGCACTGCAGTGGAGTTCGTAAATTTAGACTGTATAAAAATGTAATTAGATTTCAGTCCACATTTATTCCCTTGTAATGCGTTTGGCTGTCATTCAAAGGAATGAGGCAAAAGGGGAAAAAAATAACCGGCTTATTATAGACCCATATTTCATTCTCTTATGCAGACATTTTTTCCCAGGGAGGCAAGTAAAAGTTGAGACTTAGTTCGAGCGACGTCTGTCTCCAGAGTCCGATAAGGCAGAAGGTGACGTATTTAAATACAACTTATTTCCTTCCGTTGACGACAGTTGAGGTTAGATGCTACGCCGTCAACTCTCGAAAGATAAAATGCTGCAGTGCAACATTTGAGCAGCAGAGAGCGAGTGTGGCCTGAATGCATCCTTCACATGCCATATGTATTTGTCATATTGGATGAGGAGTTTTCATCTTTCTCCCCTCAGACGGGAGCGCGAGTCAGAGAGGAGAGATCAGGGAGAGAGGAAGTGCTAAAATGATTACTTTCACCAGTTCCTCGCTTCTTTATCTCCAGAGAATTCAGACTCTGAAGCCCCTGACAGTCGGTGTAAAAGGACCAAAGAGGATCCATGAAACACTTACACTTGGAACCTCTGCAACACGGGAGGATGCTGTAGAAGCCCTCGTAGAAAAAACATCACTGTCAAGCACTCACTTTGGCTGCTATAAGAAAGACTTTTAACAGACAAACAAAACGGCGTTGCACGGAAAAACATGCCAGTGACGAGCTGGGCTGCGCTCACAGCTTCACTGACGCATGAAGATGTTATTTAGCATTAATTTCTGGAGCGTTAAGCGTGCCAGGATGAATCCAAACCCCTCTCTCTGCTTCTGTCGTGCCTATCAGGCTGATTTGAATTCAGTGCGAGTGTGTTTTCTGGCCTGGGATGTTTCCACCAGCGTTTGCCAGCAGTTATGCCACATGTTCTTCTTAAAAGGCTTTGAGGATCTTAGAGACTCATGAATATTGTAAAAGAATCGTCTTTGAAGTCTCTCTTTTTTTTTTTTGCCATTTTCAGTCAGCTAGAGGAGTTACGTCAAACTCTTTCTTGTGACCATTTTCATTAAAAACATGTAATTGAGGGCAATTGACAAAACACTGTGGGAGCGTCTCCTGGGCGTTAATGTAGGTGATGCGTGTGGAGGAAGGAGAGACTGAAAGCTGGCATAGCAGGACAGAGATTGCCTGTAGCTGTAATTTTCTACCAGCTGCAGCCTGCAGTTATTTAGAGTTCAATGGAGGTAACAGTCGTAATACAAGGTCCACAAGCTTACAGACTTTGTAGCAAACTACAAACCGTTAGCCGAGCTAATGTCTCGTGTCCATAAGCAAGTTTGCATCAGCCTTGAAATTCAAGACACTTTGAAAAGCAGTTTACTGTTTATTTCTGGTCCATAGATGCTTTGTGTCCTCACGCTTTGAACAATGTCACTTAAATTGAGAACATCTGAGTCTGTTATTCACTTCTATTTCTTGTAAACTTAAAAATGACTTTTAATGCCTCTGTCTACTTTTTTTAAAAAGTGTATTTATTGTTAATCAATAACATTTCACAAAACAAACAAACCTCTATACACATATACACATGCTCATATACAAAGTGCAACAGTTGTAGTTCATAGCATAAATTGAATCAAGAATAAGGAAAAAAGAGGGTGATTAAAAGAGTATATTATATATTATACATAAATAAAAATTAAAAATTAATTAAAAATAAATAAAAATTGTAAAAAAAAAAAAAAAATCAAATTAATTAAATAAAATGAATTAAATCCAGTAAATAATTTGAAAAAAAAACTTTAAGAAGGGTGATGGATCTTAACTCTCCTGAGAATGGTTTATATAGCTGAAGTGATCTATAAAAGGTTGCTGAATTTTACAAAATTTCTCTTCTTTTTTTCACAGAAAATTCAGTGTTTTATTACATCATTCTTTAGATTTGAATGTGTTGGTGCATTTCTCAGTTTCCAGTTGAGCAGGATCAACCTGCCTGCCAGAAGGCTGATAAATGATACCATGATGTGTTTTTTAATTATGAGTCTATAACTGAACTGCTATCAGAGGATCTGAGTGAAGACGTCTTTGTGTAATTCTTGATAAATTATTGGAGATACTGCTCCAATAATTTGATGTCATTAGGCAGCTCCAGAGCATATGAGCTAATGATGCTTTTATGCTCATTTTCAAGGTCAGTCCTGTATTTAGGGTTTCTACTAGAACATGTTTACATGCTTTATTGTTAAAAAAAAAAACACTTCATTTTTCTCATACTTTCTGCTAGAGCACCTGTCTGAAACAGCCTGTTTTAGCGCCTTTGTCTTTAAGCTCTCCTCCTGAAAAAGGCCAGTCTGCTGTTCTTGGTCAGGGTTTCTGGGGTTTAGCATCTCAGTGTCTCTGCACTGTAATTGGAGTACAGCAGCACTGTCTACAAATAGAAGATCACAAATAAACGCGTCCAAATATGACTGGACAGAAAAATAATCTGAAATCGGGGAGAAATTAACAACACTGGCAACTAAAATTCCAGTTTTCATGATGTTAGGGTGTATGTAATGTGAACACTTGCAGTAGTGTGCTCAGAGCAGATGACCATATTAAGAAATCCTAAACAAGTTGACGTCATCTTATTTTAAAGCAGAAATAAAACATTGGAAACAGAGTATTCAGGGCAGTCAGAAACCTGAAGTTTCTACTTACAGTTATTACTTTTTAAATGTTTACATTGGTGAATCTTTCTTTTGGCAAAATGGGGCGACAACATCGGTGGCCTGAAAATGCAGCCCTTTTTTTTTTTTTTTACAAAAAAAAAGGAAAAATATAATGCTAATGGTCAGTCTGCAGTAGGAGTACAACCTGTAGTCTGGAAATGCAGTTCACCTTAATGTGTTCATCAGTGAACGATTGTCACAGTCAGAACATGCGAGAGCACAGATGGGTATGGTGGAGTAGATAATAGAAAGGAAAAAAGGCATCAAGGTTGCAGGAAAAATGTTGGAATTTGCGTATTGTACATATCATATTCTTTTATTATTGCTACTATTTATGTAATAATTGTTTGATTGCGAAGTTGTTTGTGTTGATTTCTCATTAGCTCTTGGTCTGCCAATGCACTGAATGTGCTGTACTTTTATTTCATCATTTAAAACGTTAAATATTTAAGGGAAAATGCAGAAAGGCATATTAAGCCCCCTTTTAAGCAACAGGTTGACATATTTAAAGATGCACAACCACTTTTTTGCCTCTCTTGTGTCACTGCATGAATTATGAAAGTGAAGCCAAGGAGATGTTAGCTTAGCTTAGCACAAAGACTGCAAACTGGTGTAAACAGCTAGCCTGGCTCTGTCTAATTCATAAGTGATTTTTGCATTTCTTCTTCTTTTTCTTCTTCTACTTCCTTGCACTAATCACAGCAATCAGAATCTGATGACGGCTGCTGGGTTTTTTTGGTCGCTGCCAGTCAAACCTTATCAGTGGGCAGCCATACAGCCCTTGTGTAGATGTTTTTTTTTTTTAAATTATTGTTGTTAATTTAATGTTAATGTTATAGAGAAATATGTGAGGGGGTTTAAAGAATCATTTTTAAGCGTACTTCTTGGTTGCTGACATGCTGTAAAGGTCTTTTAGGTCTTATTGCTTTTTTTACACCCAGAAACAGAAGCAAGAAGCGCGGCGGATCTACGTATCAGCCACATTTCTGCTTTCTGCTCTTTTCACTAAGTATGAATACACATATAAAATAACTTTTTTTCTTTTTTTTCACTTACTTGCTGCTGCAGTCTTTTAAACCAAATGCCGTTCATTCAAACATTTAATGTGTTTAATGAGCAAAAATCCAACGCTTTCATTTGGCACTATATCCCAGCTCAGTATGGGCTTAAATTAAGGAAATTACATTTTCTGATATTAAATCTGCTTAAAAATGTCCTCTTGCTTGCTTAATCAACCGTCTAATGGCCTCACCTCTGTACATTTGCCCTAAAAGAGGCCATTTAGTGCCATCAGTCACTCGCTGTGTTGGGTTAGGCGCCGGAGCTGTGGGGTTTATTCAGGGGTGGAGACGGACTGAATGGGGTTTGATTTGAATGGATCGAATGGTGGGCTTTTTAACCCCCTGCTCTGATAATTAAGTTAATCAGCTCCAGAAAACTCAGTGACATCGCCAAATTAAGGGACTCGCAGTACTGTTAAATTATCCACCATTCTGTGAGGTGCAAAAGGAGATTTTTTTGGGAACAGCAGAGATTTAGAGCGGATTATATGTGAGTTAGAAAAGGAAGTGAGGAGGTATGATGGGGAAAATTGTAATGGGAAGTGTGCCCGACTGCAGGGAGCATTATGGTGTATGTGTTAGTGTATTTGTGTGTGTGTGTGTGTGTGTATGTGAGGATGGGTGAGATATATTTTCAGAAACTACCTGTACATATCATTACATCTCTGCATCCTTTCCCTATATTCACTCATCTGTATTCAGGCCCCTGACAAGTTTTTGCAGGAGCCATAAAACATTCGCAGATTAAAATACATCCACAAGTAGAGTCTGCTGTTCACCTGAGCTGCATGTCTTTAAAAAGAGGAAACTAGAGTAGACATGACATCATTCGTCAATTAAACAAGCTGTCAATATATAGAAAATCAATAGGCAGCTGTTTTGATTATTGATTAATCTTTACTTTGTGTTTGTCTGTCTGTCAGAGTGTCCCATTCTCATGAATGGGATATCTCAAGAAAGCTACAAGGGAATTTCTTTAAACTTGGCCCATACGTTCACATGGACTCAACAATTAACTGATTAGATGGTCATAGGTAAAGGTCACTGTGACCCTGCATCCGTCTCATTCTCGTGAATGCATATTTAAAGAATGCCCCAAGGGATTTTTTTCAAATTTGTCACAAACGTTAACTCAGACTCAATATAGAAATTATTAGACTTTGTTGGTCAAAGGTCAAGGTCTCTGTGACCCAGCATCTGGTGAATGCATATTTCAATAATATGTTGAGGGAATTCCTCCAGATTTGATATAAACATCCACTTGGACTCAACAATGAACTGATTCGATTTCCAATAATAAAAGATCAAGGTCATTATGACCCTGAGTTTATCTAATTCCTGTAAACATGATACCTCAAGAATATCTTGAGGGAGTATCTCCAAATTTGGCACAAACATGTATGTGGACTCAGTGATGAACTGATTAGACTTTGATGGTCAAAGGTCACTATGACCTTCTGTCTCATCCTCGAGGGATTTCTTCAAATTTGACTCAGACGTCCATTTGGACTCAAGAATCAACTGATGAGATTTTGGTAATCAGAAGTCAAGGTCATGGTGACCTCATCTGTGTAATTATTGTGAATGCAATATCACAAGAACACCTGAGAGACTTTCTTTTTTTACTTTGGCACAAAAGTTAACTTTGAGTCAAGGATGAACTGTCTCGAATCTGTTTGTCAAAGGTCAAGGTCACTTTCATTTCACAAAACATATTTTTGCCCATAACTCAATAAATCATACTCTAATTATGTTGAAATTGTAAACTAATGTCTATTCTTAAAACAAACTGAGGAGAGGAGAGGACATAAGACAAAGCTAGAAAAGTTGCATAACATCACTCAATGGAAACACAGTCATTTCGCAATTGTGTTTATCGTCATTTTGAAAGTATTGCTGAATCTTTGCACAAATCTAAAAAATCTAAATCCTTGTGCTAAAATAGATTGTCTCAGAAAGAGGGAGAATACAGGCGTCCCAGCACAGAAACGTGCTTTTGACAGTTAAAACTTGTAAACATGTCCTCATAGAAACCCAAAATGGAAGTATGAACTTAAAAATGAACCTAACAGGTCCTCTTTAATGTAAACTTATCGATTATTTTCTGCTCTACCACAATCTTTTCTCAGTGAGATATTTTTTGCTCCTCCAGGGTGAAAAGAGCCTCTGCTGTGATAATAATAAGTGCACGGTTTGTGAAATCCGGGTCTAAAAGCCTCATTGTCAAAAGATACACACTTAAAAATCCTCACCAACAGGGTTCTCCAGGAAGCAACAACCTGAGAGGTGCCTCCTTCATCTCTGAGTGGATGTGCCAAATATATCGCCATGGTGACACTTTCTGGTCCCCTGGAGGGCTGCAGCATTATGGGAACAAACAGTGTAGCCTGCAGGGAGGCTGTAATTTATTTGTGTCCAGCCAAATCCTTTTTTCCCCCCGTTGACCTGGTTTTTATTTGACAGTAATGAAGCTGTCTTTGACTATTGCACAGTCTTTGGTGTTTATACCAGAGGTGGAGGAAGTATTCAGGTCCTTTACTGAAGTAAAAGTACCAATACCACGATGTGAAAGTACTCTATTACAAGCAAAAGTCCAGCATTCAAAAAAATGCTTATTAGCAAAGTGTGCTTAAAGTATCAAAACTATAGTATTTTTTTTCACAGTGAGATTCCCCGTGTGACTGATATTTTATCATTTATATTATTAGATTATTAGATCAATACTGATACATTTTACTATTGTAACTGGTCGAGATGGAGCTACTTTATATAGTAAAGGTATATCAGGTCTACCTGATAAATCAGAGGGGTAATTACCTTTTCTATAATTTCTGCTATTTTTGTGGAATATTTTTTACTTCTTTGTGTCTTTAAATATAATTTTTAAATAAAACCATGTAAGAAATTTAAGGAGAAATGCATCCCATAGACGTTACATGGTACTACAACTGAACACTGCTTTTTTGTATGGGGTCACAAGGCAAAGAGGTATAACCATTTAAAACCTGGGTCTACATCACTGGTCAAAAGCATCTTGTTGTGCGCTCAGATGCTTTTCATAAATATTTCCACCTCTGAACCGTGAGCGGATTCGTTTGATTTGACGATTTTAATGACTTGGCATGAAATGTCCAATTAATTGCAAGAAATGTATATTTTTAGAATTATTAAAATACACTGGGGAAAAATGTTCAGAAAGTGTTATTCATTATTATCATAATAATATATTAATATTAAAATTATGTTACAGAATTGTTGTTATTCTTAAGCACTGTTTTCAGTCATGTCCTTGTTAAATTTTGGGTCATTTCTTCTCAAATCACTAATTGCCTTCTTCCCATGTTTTTGAAAGATCACAAGCCAATTTAATCAGGTTTTATGTGCTTAATCTCTAAAAATATGTTATTTCTTATCATCTTTCAATATGTTTTTGTATTCAAAATCTTTATCTGAGAGGCAGCGCATGTAGCTGCAGCAGCCTGTAGCTCCTAAAGTCCTTGCTACTTTTTTGCTATATTTTTCTATTTTTTCAAACCCATGGCCGCTGAAGCATGACTGTTCTATGATAGAGAAGCACTTACAAACATCAGGAAAAATTGTATGGGTCTGGACTGAATGCCGCAGCCCGGGAGAAGAGCGCCGGATGAAGAGAAGGAGGAGAGCCAGCATCAGGGCAAGGCTGGCTTGACTTGCACCAAGAGCTGTTCTCTACCAAGTCCTCATCTTGCTAATACCCACTCACAGGAGAATAAAGTGGATGAGACGCCACTGAGGCTCACTCAGCAACGGGAGATCAGGGACTGCTCTGCGCACATCTTAACACACATGGTTAACCTCTAACATCCCGGATCAAGCTGTTGCAATGGATGGGTGGACCTTGTTGGGAGCCATAGAGACACAAGACTGATGCAAATCTATAAAAATGCACTGCAGGAATTGAATTTTCATAGTAGCTGCTGATTTCAGTCAACTTATCCTTCAACTCCAAAGCTGTAGCAGGATCAAAGACAAATCTAATTTTGTTTTTTAAACTTTTTTTTAAAAAATGACCAATAAATCTAAATTCTACCTTCTTCTACCTTCTGATCTTACTAAAAAAAACTGTAGATAAAAGATTGCCTTGAAAAAACTATGTTAAGATAACTATTAGTCTCAAGTTTACTTTACAAATAATTATTAAATTTACTTAAAATTTAGTTGAATTTAATTGATTTTGTTAATTTTGTGTAACATAAAAACTGATAATGAAGTTAACTTTTACCTTTGTATGTTTAAGCAACTCTTTTATTATAAGTAAGATCAACTTTGATTTACAGTTTAACAATTCCACTTGTAAAATTAATGTAATTAAGTAAACAGTAGACTATTTCCTTCTGAAATAAAAAAAAAGTAAAAGTATAATATAATAGCATGAAATAGAAAACTCAGAATTGTTGTACACTTGGCTCTTGTCCACCACATAATAGTTGGAGTGCCTGGAAGATGCCTGACTGACATGTTAAGGCATTGCAAGTCGAGGAATTTCGAAAAGAAAAAAAAGAGGTGAAAAGCGAGTGAAAACTCTTGTGACTCTTGTGCTATTTTCAAACATGGGAACACAGTTCTCAAATATAGTGAGATTTTAGATTCACACTTATGAATCACAGCTGCATGTCAAGAGATCTCACCTTCTGCAGAAAGCTCTCTGTCTCTGCCTCCATGTTAACGTTAAAGAAAAAGGGGGTCACAGTGTAGAGAACAATTAGAAACAAGACAACTGGATAACCAATTCTAGAACTGGAAAGACTTATTAATGAATTATTAGCCGAGAAAAAATAAATATAAAAATCTTTTTAAAAATCACATTATCAAATAATAATAACAATAATAATAATAATAATAATAATAATAATAATAATAATAATAATAATTTTATTGTTATTATTATTATTATTGATAACAATAATAATAATAATAATAATAATAATAAGAAGAAGAAGAAGAAGAAGAAGAATATTAAAAAATGATGACCTGTTTAAGTCATTTTTTTTAAGCAAGAACAACTTCAAATGTGAATATTTTCTGTCTTTCTTGTTTTGAATTTTTTGGGGTTTTAGGTTGTTGGTTGAACAAAACCAGCAATCCGAAGCAGATCTGCAATAGAAACAGTTACAACAATGGATACAGTTACAGTTGGTAACTGGTATACAAGTTTAAACCGTCACTTAATTCACACATATAAATGAGACAGATTATTTGTGAAAAAGTACTCTTCTGCCTACTCTATTGCATTTTGGTGCCTCTGGTGGTCCTCCTGCATGTGGATGAAGCAACCAATCAGTCGGGGAGTTTGAAACACAGCTGTCAATCACTGCTACCAAACTGTGGACAAACTGTCAAACTAGGCAGCGCTGATCAAAATGAATTAAGATTATGTTACTGCATTGCCTATTTCTTGAGAGGTAGGCATTCTGCTTAAATGTTTTCAGAAAGTTTTTGACCCAGGCACCAGGTTTGAAACAGTTTGCTGAAGTGACCCACTACTGGCCAGAGTAAACTGTCTCATTTTGCAGCTAAACAGTACACTAAAATATGTTTATGAAAACACTTGAGGTCAAAAATGATAATGCAGTAACAGTTAATTAATATTTTATCAGAGCTTCCTCGTTTGACAGTTTGATCGCAGTTCATGAGCAGTCTCATGTCATATTGTATGAATGTAGTGAGAGTTTCACCAAATATAACACAAACTTATTTTAAAAAATTTTTACTAACTATAGCCTTAATTAAACAGCCAATCAACTGAAAAGCAACTATTTTTATAGTTGGTTAATTATTTTGAGCTTTTCCAAATGATTGATCCTTCACTTTTCTCTGTTTTATAATGTAGTAAACTAAAGATCTTTGGGTTTTGGATTGATGGTTGGACAAAACAAAACATTTAAAGACGTCACCTTGGAATTTTTCCATGAATCCATTATTATTCACAAAACAAATCAACAGATCAATCAATATTGAAAATAGTCATCAGATGCAGCTCTAATTTGAAAGCAGGCTGGGTTTTGGGAAACTGATAGACACCTTTCACTGTTTTATGACTATTGTGGACCAAATTATTCATGGAAAAAAACAACAAAAATAAACAATGACAGATTAGTTGAAAATTTTAAATAAATGTGTCAGCTCCAAATGACATAAAATTGTAGCTTTCTGTTTCTTGTCCTCACTTATAAACAAATAATAAAATATGATCCCACAAATCAAGCATTTTCTGATTGAAGCTTTCATCTCAAAATGCTTTTTAGAGGATATTTTGACCATCCAGTTTGGTTTTTTCCAGAAATGGAGTTTTCTCAACCCAAACAAAAACCCTACAATTATCTCCAACACATGCTTTCAGCTCTGCCCGGTGTTTATATCCCACTGCTGCTCGCTGTTTGGCTTTCTGTGTGTAACATCCACAGTCTAACCTTCCTAGCTTTCTGAGCTGTGTGCAACTGTGTCTCCCAGCAGGCCGTGCTGCAGGACGAGGATGACTGGGAAGACCCTGACCAGCAACGTGACCAACAAAAATGACCCGCGCTCCCTCAACTCCCGTGTCTTTATCGGCAACCTCAACACAGCTGTGGTAACCAAGGCCGACATCGAGGTCATCTTCTCCAAATATGGCAAGATCGTGGGCTGCTCTGTGCACAAAGGTTACGCCTTCGTTCAGTACGCCAGCGAGAGGAATGCCAGGGCAGCTGTGGCCGGGGAGTACGCCAGAGTGATCGCCGGACAATCATTAGGTAATGTTGTTCAAATGTGCAACACTGAATTGTAAGAGCGTGGAAACTACACTATACTCATTTACACATCTGGGCATGCACCATTATGGGATGTGTTTCTGCCACATTTTCAATGCTTTGGCTTTGTGGTCGTGTACCCACACTAAAAAGAATAGTGTGACAGATTTAGGGGGATTTATTGGCGTCTAGGGGTGAGGAATACAGATTTCAAACATCTGAAACTTCTCCTGATTAGGATTTCTTCAGTCATCATTGTTAGAAAGTTTTCACCAGGAGCCATATCATCCACAGAGCTCTGTCCCTCTCCAAAACAAACAGACAAGGGGTTTTAAACTTGTTAAAATCCTTACCTTAAATGCAGATGTCCGGACTTTACCACACTTGCAAACTCGTGAACTTTGCATGCATGCTCACTGAAAGTCTGCAAATGCAGAGGGCTATCCAAATTCATAATTGTGTAGGCTTCACCAGATTTGACTGAATTAATTATTTATTTGTTTTTTCAAATCAATGTATTATGACATTATACAATGGTATACATGTGCTGCAATTGCTGTACGTTACTTACTCAAACGTTACTTGAAATATGTGGGCCAGAAATTATATTAAACCGCATTATGATACAGTAAAAGTATAGGCTACGGGTCATTAAATGCATTGTATTATTGCAGCCTTTATAAAGCTGTGCAGTGTATGCCAAATATGTAGGCTAGGAAAACTGACTGGGAATCAACAAAAGACGGTCTTCCAATGTAAGTCAGTTTAATTAGTCATAGTATTGTATAGAAATGAATGAATATAAGTTTAACTCCCCAAAAAGTATAAACATGGGATTCATCTCTGCTGGGACAGATGAGCAGACATTAACTACCAGCTTGTCTGAGGAATTTGACACCAGCAATAAGACTGTAGTTGTTGCCTGAATGTTTCAACAGCAACAAGTGAAAAAGACTTGAGGTCCGACTGTTAGCGACTCGCAGTCTCTGACATCGCCTTTACGAGATGATAGTGCGCACATCACAGAACGTATGACTGAAGTTTGTGAGGGCTCAGTCCCCAAGATCAGAGGGCAGACATTCGGGATCAGCCTGAAAAAAGCATATTTAATTTATGGATCAGTGCATCTACCATGCTGCTTGTTAAAGAAAAATCAACTTCAGTGGGCAATGCAAAAAAACGGCCCGGTCTGGAGCCAGTGTGAGGTTTGTCCATTCTGAGCCGCTGTAGAAACATGGCCATGTAGGGATCTCCGTAAGTGAGATATAAACGGCTCATTCTAAAGTAACAAAACATGATGATTGTTCTTTTCCGGAGATCAAACACTAAAGAAAACAAACTAAATTTATTATCTTCCATTTCTGGCAAAATGTCCTCCAAATCTTACACACTTGACCTCTAAAAGAAATGATATGACAAGACATAAAAGATGCTCTCAGTTGTTCTTCAGTATAAGTTTAAATTATAAGACAGATCCCAAAAGTACATTACTGATCCCCGGCATCATTTTAAAAGCATGCATATAACCAATCTGCCGTGTGATTTGACTCTGCCACTACAGCGCAGCTCAGCTGAACACATTTATAAATAGTAATATGTAAGAGTACAAAGCAAGTAAGAGAGGGTGGCAGCTCAACCCCCCATGTAGGTAAATGCCACTTAGCGGTCCGTGGTTGGTCCTTCGGCGTGCCGTTCAGCTGGCAAGCAGAACATGAGGATTAAAGTGAGATGAATAAGAGTCAGATGTATTTAAAGTAGCAGTGGCCTGTGGATTCTTATTTCCGTTTTCCTTTTCTTCGAAGTTCAAGTTTCGTTTTAGCAGCTGATAACAGCTCCGAGCAGAAAAGAACCGTCTGTTGAAATTGGAATAAACTTAGTTGAAAAGTTTTTTTTTTTTTTTTTTAAATAATCATTATAACCTTTATTTCAACGGAATTAAATGACTACATTTTCAGAATGTAACTTGCAAGACATTTTATTGCAAAAGGGGTTAAAAAATAAAAATTAAAAAATAAAAGTCCTTCCTTTACTTACATTATAGTGATTGCAGGACAAAAGTTTCCCTTTCTCTTTGTTTAGTCTAGTACTAAAGTATTTGTATCTAGAAAAACTGGATAATTAAGCTGTAATTTGCAGGCTGTAATCTGAAATGTTGCCCATACATTAGTTTGTTTCATGCATTTTTGTGTGAGCGAGACACCTTCATATTCCACTACCACAGGTAGAAAACTCAAACATGTATGTTATATTTAAACCAAAAGATGCAAAAGCAATAAAAAGTACAAAAAAGTACATAGAAAGACAAAGCAAGAGACATAAAAGAAGAGGTATATAACAAAAGGTAATGCCATAAAAGCAAAAAGAGGTTTAAGATTGGCAGTATGATTCAAATTTAGTCAGTCTGAGGCCTTAAAGCATGTTATTTCAAACTCTTATTTTTAATCAATATTGTCTGAAGACCTCAAGCTGCCATCTGGTTCGTTTATGGACAAAAGTGTGATATATCTCAAAGGCAAGCTTAAATTTGATCAGTATAAAAAAAAAATATTTCTGAAACGGAGCTGGTATAAAGACACGAAGATACAGAATCCATTTTTAGGAGTTGCAGTGAAGCGAGCTCGAACATAAAGAAAAGACGAACAGACAGACAGGAGGAAACATTCAGAGCCTGGTCCTCATGGGCATCGAGTGGATCCCTGTAAATCTTCCTTATATTACTTATTGATTAGTTCACAGCCTCCTCCATGGAAAATAAAAAGCCTCCCTGAGCCCTGCTCTCTCATTAAATATGAATAAGAGCGCTGTGGGGTCACATCTGTAATTCCACCCTGTGTTTGTGCAGTTTCATGCATTTTTTTGGCTGTAAAATTACATATGGCTCGGGTAAAACTGCAAGGTGGAGTTTTTTTTGTGTGACTCAAGAACTATTATTGTATTTTTGTAGAACACTATGGCTGATACTTCAGTAAGACTAAAATAACTGGCCTGAGCTAATTTAGTGGTACTATATAGCTTTGGCAATGATTTATATTACTGGTACTAATAACACTGTGCGTGTTAAACTGGCAACATTTGGACCCGAAACAGAGAACGGTTAGAAAATCTGACATATTTTAAACAACTGCTGTATAATCCAAACATATTTGGAATAAAAATGAAGGCCAGAGGTGAAATGATAAGCCAAACTGGTTGCTTTAATCATCATATTTATCATATTTTTGCTCAAAAATTTACTGAGAGATTAATATTCACATTTAAGGAGTGCTAACTGTAGTTTTTTTATTATTTAAATAAAGTACTTTGGGTAATCTGAACTATTAGAGGAGCCAAAATGAGACTGTCATATTCTTCTAAAAACTCAATTGAACATAAAAATTTACAGAAAGAAAGAGATGACTGGTTGCTCTGTAGATTATAATCAAATGTAGGTCAAAAACTTGTGTCGGGTGTTCGTGGAAAACAGGAACCAAAAGGATAAACAGGAAGGAAATCCAGGCACTCCAGAAGTGTGAAAAACATAACCTAAAAAACATGTTTTGACCACTAATGGTCTTTGCCGGGGCTTTAAAAACATGTGCATTATAGATGCGGCCCGTCATATATCGTGGCAGCAACCAATAGGAAGTCATCACATAACCCAGATGATGAAATGACAGGTAAAAACATGATGCATGACAAGCCTCGTATTTTCATGTTTTTGAAATATAGTATAATATATATAGTTCTTTTTTTCACTTCCACAGCAAATACTTTTGTTTTTGTTTTTTGTTTTTTTAATATTTCTCCAAAGAGAGACAGAAGATGATGACCTTTGTTAACTGCTCAGATTTTGTTTAAATTGTTGCCATATTCGCAGATATGAGCAGAAAATTTAATGATCAACTAAAAATGAAACTCAAGCTTTAACAAAGTGGAAATGTACAAAATAAACAAACATAGTAAAAATGTCATTCATGAGCTTTAGAGGTGCTGGTTGGCTGATTTTTAGAAATTTGGGCTGAGCCAATCTGACTCCTTTGCCCTGTTTACAGTCTTTATTCTCAGCTAACCATCTCCTTTATTAAGATATGATAGTGTATCAATCTTCTCATGTAATGCTCAGAAAGAAAATCTTCCTTTTTATTTTAGTTTGTAATCCTGGAAACCATCACTGGCTCCTTTATTTCATTTTGCACAATGTATGCTTTATCAATTTTTAAGGAGGCATTTTGGAGGGACAGTTTGCCCCCAGAATCAAACATACATATTTTTCGTCTTATCCTTAGTGCTGTTTATCACTTTAGATTGTTTTGCTGTGAGTTTCTGAGTGCTGCAGATATCTGTCTTCTCTCTAATATAATGGGACTAGATGGCAGTCAGCTTGTGGTGCTCAATTTGGGCATTTTGGTCCCCAGATTATGCTGTGGAGGAAAGGCTTTTCACCGCGAGGCTCTGAAAAAATCATTATCTCCTTTCTGCTTGGTGTCCAGTGTCGGCAAAAAATGTTAATTGGTTTGTTTACTATATTAATTGAATGCCACTGTCAAACCGAACCTGTTCAGTATTTAAAACTTCACGAATATGCAAATATTTGGCATAGTTCTGATTTAGGTATGGACCTATTTTCTTTCTACCGCACCACGCTCGCCAACTGTATCACTGCTCACAAGGAAGCGTGAATTTGTTTCAAGTCCACCTAGCACCACTGAGCGAGCTAACGTTACAGCTCAGCCGATGAGGATGCCATTATTGTTTTCATCTGCACTGTCATGAGCATGAGCATCTCGTCTACGCTTAGATGCACTTTTCCTTCTGCACAGTGATACAGGCGGAGGATGTAGGTTGACAGAAAATAGTTCCTACCTGAAACTGCTCACACCAAGGTCTGTGGATTATCTCGAGTAACCGGATCATGATTTCTAGAAAGAGACATTGCTGTTGAGTCTTTATTTGTATTTTTCTGGCGCTTTGAGCACCACAAGCCGAGTGCCATCTAGTTCCATTTTACTGATGAGAACACACACATCTCTGCAGCTGATATCTCCAACAGTTGGCAACTCAAAGCAAAAATAATCTAGACTGATAAACAGAACCCCAGATAAGAGGAAAATGATGTTTTTTTTTATTTTTGGATGAACTGTCCCTTTAAGGTCTTCACATCAGTGCCAATTAAGTGTTATAAATGTTGACCAGAAGTGTGTCTTCATGAAAGGACTACTGACAAAAAACAGTACGTTCATTCAGAGGACCTAATTACTGACGAGAAAAATGTTAATACCTCAGCGCTTTATGGCGCCACACTGCTGAAATATTCACACTGCTGTCAACACAAATCCACATGTCCCGTCTGTCTCGTCCTGTCTGCATCACTGTGTCCACTTAAACTCCTCTCATTGTTATGCGCACTGACAAACCACAACACCGTTATATATTTCAACACCACAGTAGACAGGAAAGAGCGTCTCAGGTGAACATGAGTCTCCCGAACAAAAGGATTCATGCAGCAATCAAAGTGAAATATTTCTTTGCATAGTGTGCTGTTCAAAGTGTCCCCATAAACACAGAGGACACACATCCACACACACAATAAATCCAGTATATTAGCAATGCATCATGCGTGTCAGAGGTATAGTAAAGGTGCAGACAATAACTCTGCTTTGTAAACCATCTTTTCTGCCTTTATTTTTCTGCCCCTGTGAAATTTAACCCTTTAAGTCATCTTTTAAACATGAACTTTATATGTGATTAGGTTCTGGAGCTATATTGCCCAGAGGTGACGCAGCCTGCACGACATATGAATTCTTGATATTTTCTTGCTCTTTTATTAAATCACGCACGCACTAGAGGAGACAGTAGTGTGAAGGTATGATGTGACAAGAGGGGTCACGGGGTCAAATTCAAGTCCTGAGTACACAGCTTGAGTTACCAGAGCGTCCCACGCTCGAGTAGATTTAATAGCCACGAGATACTGAAGCTCCTGTGATTGCTTTACTCAATTTAATTCCTTCGGACATGACTGGATTGCCGACACAATGACTTAAAGTAGTTCATGAAAATAAAAGTGACGTTCAATCACTTGCTGGTTGGCTTCAGACAGCAGCTACTTAGATCCTGATGAAGATGTCAGCTGGTGATGAAGAGCGCGGGGGAGTGTTTCCGTCTCGTTTCACCGGCTCAGCATTTTTGCCATCTGCTTTCTGCCTTTTGTTGATGAAATCTGGACGTAGATGTATCGATACTTTATGGGTTCATTCTTTATAATCAGAGCTCAGTGTGATCGTATCTTGTTCCCCATCATCTCTGGTTCAAAGTTTGAGAGCGTTCATGTGTGACGGCTGTCTGGCGGTCTTTGAGCGCCTCTCTGTGGTTGAAAAGCTTACTGCAGAGCACCACAGTGAACCCAAGGTGCTCAGAGGTCTCCATTCATGCTGCTCAGGTACTGCAGGTTACATGAAGTCGATCTGCTCTGCGATCAGTTCTTACAAAATTGGCGGTACGGCTTGAAAATGGAGAAAAATATGAGCTTGTGTGAGTTTAAGACAGTTTTTGAGAAAGGTGTGTTTATTTCTTGTAATAGTGAACCATCTGTTTGCTGTTTGTCAGCCAAAACTTCAGTCTTAAAATCTAAGGCAGAAACAGCACTCAAAAGCATTTTTCAGAGACTCCTCTAGATTTATTTATTTATTTTTGTAAAAATAATATGTCAGTTTCAGTGTACATGGTGGACTTGTGAAATGTTTTGCGTAGTGGGTTGAAACAAATTTTAAAAACTGTACAAAAAAGATATTTTGACAGGTATATGTATGAGGAAAGGTTGTGTTAGGGGTGTTTACAACACCAGTGTTATGTTTGTAACACTGGGGGATATTTGAATTGTAAATAAACCCAGGATAGTTATTTATTCATTCAATTTGGTAGTAGGTAAATTAGGGCTGGTTGTGTGTACACTAGTTGTAAATACATTTGAAAAGTTGTTGACATAGTTTATATGTGTTTAAAGAAAATGTGAGAAAGGGCTAGGGATATATAGGTTTGACTTCTACCGACTCCTTTTTGGACACTGTACTTTTGTTTTGTTTGTCTGTTTATTTATTTATTTCTTTATTTATTTTTTGGGGGGGGGGGGTCAAAATGAATTCTTTCATTGATTAATTTAATAGTTCATTAATTCATTCAAATAAGGGAAGAAACAATAAGAAGCTTCAATATACATAGCAATAACATCAGTATAGGAAAAAAGACAGTTCACCCCAAAATCAATAATACATGTTTTTTTTCTATTATCTGTAGTGCTGGAGTCCTGGGTCTATGGGGGGCCACAGAATTACTGCGAGGGAGGGGGGTCTCCCTGCTCTGTCTCTCTTTAAGCTAAGGGGTCCTTGGCCTGAAAAACAGGAAAAATATTCATTTTTGATTTTAGCTTGAACTGACTCTTTAAGTATGATTAAAATACAGGACCTGTTGAATAGTTTATGTTAAGTTGATTATATTACATCAAGTTTTGATCAAAAAGTCACTCTCTTTACTCCGAAATATGGATTTCTGGCAGGTTTTCTCTCTTCCCCATTCATGCACGCCTGACTCCTCCATCTGCATGAACACTAGATGGTGCTGAGAGAATATCAGTGAGGGCGACGCCACCAAAACTGGGACATTTCATCCTGTCCCTCTGCATGTATGAATCATTCGTATCCTCAGTAGTCAAACTCAGGGATTGATTGCATCCTGTGCAGAATTTTCAACCTCATTTTTGCATCCATGAGTCATTTTATGGTGTGAAAAGCAGCATCTTTACTGGTTGTATTTGATGTTTATGCAGTTGGTGAAGCAGCTTGCAAACACATGGACTGTGTTGTATTGAGATGTGACAGTGATTGTGCTGCTGCTGTCACTCATGGTAGTCAAATGTGTTTCACAATTGTCCTGGAATAACCCTCGTAAATAAACCCCAAAAGACTAAATACAAAGAGGATGATTTATTCCCCACATAAAGCTGTCAGAGATGCATTTTTGATATTTCTCAGATGTCAAAGTGAGACAATAGATGAGGACGTCCAGTGAATCCGTCACCCTCGGCCTCCATTTTTCATTAGCTTTTAGTTTCTTGTCTTTTCTTAGCGAGAACAAAGAAGCTGGGGCACCATTAAGACGTCCGACTGTGAGCGAGACAGCTGCAAACCCCATTTCAGTGTAATCTCGATATTACAATTACAGTGATTCATCTACAGCACAGCCCGAATGCTGCAACAGCTGGGAATCAGTCGGCAGTTACCCCCCGCTCCCCCAAAACCTCCCTGGGTGCTTTGCTTTTTCAGTCCGTCTCTTAAGACCACAGCCACTTTAAATTAAATTTTTAAAAGGAGAGATGGGAGACAGGGGCACGAGGAGGCTGATTTGCCGTTCCAGTGGATGAAAGCACGCTGTTTTACTAGTGAGGTCAAACTGTATTTTTCAGCATGTTTTAAGGAAAGAAAATGCAGGATGTATTTTCTAAGATGAACCTTGAATATCAAACAGGAGTTATTCACTCATAACCCTCCTGATTATTATTTATTTTTTTTATTGCGTGTAAAATTTTGAGTCTTTGAATCATAAAACATGACATGCTTTAATGAGGAACATTTTCTTCTTGATTTTCTAATTATTTCATGCACAGAATTTTCTTACTTTTCTTTCTTTGCTTCTGAGCATTTCTCACTTTCATTAGGTGTTATCGGCACGTACATACTTCATGCCATGATGCAACAAAACTATTTCTTAAAAAAAAAACTATTCAATCATTTTGCTCTGTTAATGTATGTTTGTATATAGAAAATGGACACAAAAGATGTAATTCAGGCCTATATACTAATTTGGAGCCCCCTTGTTATACTGAATAAACAGATAAAACATATTCAAGAGAAAATCAACATACCAACTGTGTGCATGTTTTTATGCATGTATGCGTTATACAGGTATACCCCGACATATGCTTAGTTGCCAAAATGCATGTGTGAGAGTGTATATGCACATGTGCGACTAGTGAATGCATTAAAGGTTTCTTCAGTGTTAATGTATCCCTAACTAATATATAATTATATTAGTTAGTATATATGTTTCACATGCACTGTCGTCACAGCGCCACTCTCCTGCACAGCAACAAGTTAGCATTTAGCAGCTAAAGAGCCAGATATTTCCCTCAGGAGTCGGTGGAGCATCAAACAGAGCTGAAAGGAGAGAATATTAATGTGAATGTTAATTTTTTTTGCAATCATGCGATTGTTGGCGTATGTTTAAATCATAGACTGCACGGACCATGGATCTATTATAAATCGGTATGAACATCATAACAGCTCCCCCAAAGTGAAGCCAAAACATCTCTATGGCCTCCTGGTGGCTGAACGCTGTACAGATCATAAATCCTGCTCCCTCCATGTTAGCAGATGGGACCTGGGCCAAACTAAAAACTCAATGTACATGACAAATTAATATCTCCCAAAGATGGTTTCAGTCAATTTAGTTGCTTCTTATTACAATTATTTTTGTTAGAATATTTGTTTTTCTAATAAGTTTGGTTTTGATTAGATATTTGATGCTATAAAAAGGGGATTTGATGGTGTGATTAAAAGCTTTATGTGGCAATCAGTGTGGTGTCACAGGGATTTACAGCGTAACAACCCTCACATCAACTAAGGAAAAACTCCCCCAAAAAACCCTTTAACAGGGAAAAATGATTGAAACCATAGGAAGAGCAACTGGGGAGGGATCCAGATGGGCAATAGATGGTTAGATATAGATATAGATAGATACAGTAGATGTTAAAATGATACATGAGAAAGAGAGAGACAGAAAGAGAGAGAGAGAGAGGAGAAGAGAGGGGAGAGATTCACAGCAACAATAATGGTAACAATAATATAACATATAACAATAGTAGTAGACAAAAAAATAATAAATGTAATTTATTTAAGCATGTAATATTACATTTGTAGTTTAAAACCTGTAAACATGTTCTTGTAGTAACCCAAAATATAAGTATGAAGCTGAAAAAGAGCATAATAGGTCCCCTTTAAAACAAATATTCTTACTACGGCCCTGTATAACATGTAAAATATAGAAAATATTATTTAATTTTGTAGAGATGTATATAATCAATGCTATTTTCCTATGTTTTTTTTTTATTTTCCACATGCTCATATCTCCTTTCTGGTCACACAAATGTGGTATTTAAGGGGAGAGGGGCTTTTTGAAATCGCCTGAAACTGTCATCCCTAAAGGATCATAATTAATGTAATTTCCCTCACTGCCTAATCTGCTACACAGAGACTAAACCGGGATTATTATTTAAACTGGTGTATTTGGAGCAGAGAGGAGTTGTATTTGAGCAGAGAGCTCCCCCTGGGATCGCTGGATAAATGGTACGGTCTGAAGCGGCTCGGCTGTGAGGCTGGAGCTCGAGCAGCTTCACCGGCAGTCTGGATGATTTTAGGGGGAGAAAAGGAGGCGAAACTGGGCTCCAGCACCGTGAAGAAATCACTCGTGTTGTACCGGTTAGTCATGACCAGGTACAAAGGCAGGCGTCGCAACCACAGATGTGAGTATGAGGCGTTTTTCACTCATGACTGAGAGTTTATGTCGCTGAAGTCAGTGCTGCTAGTTTGGACATAAGTGTGTGTAAACCTGTTAGTGTGTCTACGGTGTGTTTTTAATTCATTCAGGTGTTAAACTAGTGTTCAGTCTTAACATTGACATTTATCATTTTTGGAGTTCTCCTATGCAGTGGTGGAATATAACTAAGTGGTGCAAAGAGACTTGAGAGACTTGCAGGCTACTTTACTTGAGTATTTTCTCTTTTTTTGTTGAACATTTTATGCCACTTTAACCCTTGGACACCTGAGTAAACTGACTTGATTTCTTTCAAAAACATAGGAAGAGAGTAATGAGCGACTAAACAAGAAATGACCTAAAAATGATCAAAATAATGTGTAAAAAGTAACAAGAGACCTGAAAATAAGCAATAAATGAAAAGTAAAAAAACAAAAATAAACAGGACATGACCTGAAAAAGCTGCTAAAAATTATATATATATATATATATATATATATATATATATATATATATATATATATATATATATATATATATATATATATATATATATACACACGCATAAACACACACATTATTATAAACATTTTTTTAAATATAGTATTCTAGACATTTTCCCCTATTTTTTTTATTTATATTTTTTAAGTAATGTTCACTATCCCTGTCTTACCTAGTATCAGGTCACTTTCTTGTCACTTTTCACCATTTTCTTGCTCATCGTCTATTTATCATGTTTTTAAAAGCAATCAAAGCCGGCTTTCAGAGGTTTAAATGCTTGTGAAAGGCATCTGCAGCACAAAAAACTGATGTCAATACAGCTTTTAAAGGGTTAAACTTAATACACTTTGCAGATCAAAATTTTAAATATGAAAACATATAAATGCATTAAAAAATGCATTGTTTTAGGTAAAGCTGTACCACCATTACAGCTGTTGGTTAGGCCTGCAGATGCTGGTGAATCCGGAATAAAATTAAAACAACAACAAAAAGACGCTGGAAATTGAGCTTTGCATAATAAGTACTTTCATGCTTTCAGTTCAATTTGCTGCCAATACTTGTGTATTTTTCCTCGAGTATTTTAAATGCATAACTTTATTTTTCATTTTGGTATTGCTACTTTTACTTAAGCGACTGTTCCTTATTTATAAAAGGAGAGGGGGTGGTGCAAAACAGGGGAGGCATTCCATATATCTTTTTAATCACTGGAGAGGGATTTATGTTTTTTGATTTGGCTGAGGGGAGGGAGAGACATTCACCTTTAACCCTTTGAAATCTAAGCAAATTGGCTTAATTTATTTCAAAACCATGGGAGAGGAAAATAAGCAAACCCCCCTTCCCAAATATGCACAAGCGGAAAAAAAGTGTATATAATTTACAATATGGAATTATAATAGCTATAATTTTTCCCTGGCTTTTTCTTTTTTTCACTGGGAAATTTGTCATAAATCTACTAATTTCTTGAATTTGCAGGACATTTCTTGTCAAGTTGCTCATTGCCTTTTTTTCCTGATGTTTTTGAACAGAATGGCACAAACCCAGGGTTCAAAGGGTAGACTGGTCATGTTTTGTATTTATTATACATACCCTTAAAACCCCAAAACCAGCAAGTGGGTTTAAAAGGCATGTTTTTTTATTTTAATCTCCAAAATCACACTGTTTATCACAGCCAGAAAATGTGTTTTTAAATGGTGAAGGGATGATCATGCTTCGTCACTCTGGGAGGCTCAAGAGAAAACACTGTAGATCCAGGGAGGGTCATGGTGCATATAAAAACAAAGTTGCACCCTAGCAACCCTTTATACTGATAAATAGAGTACTGTCTCTAAAAAGATAGGACTCCTTCCACTGCTGCCACAGACTGATTATTTCTTCAGAAACTTGATATTTTTTTGTTAAAGTAAGTGACGTGTGTGCAGGCTGCTTTGCCACTGCACTGTGCTTCTTCTTCTTTCTGTTGCAGTATGTGTATGTAAATGTGTAATTCTATAGAGATGAAAAACCACCCTTGTTTCATCTCAAAATCACTGTAAAATATTGCATTTTAGCTCTCATCATGCATGGAAATTGAAGCATGGCTACTGATGCAAATCATGCAGAATAATCATTTACACACCAGGGCCAGTATGCTAATCTTTTGGCAATATGGATCACATACATCCCCTTTTCATCCAGCTTTTGTGCTTTTCACAGGACTCGTGTGAAAGCTTCATTTTTCTCAGTGACTTGATCACAGGCAGGAGATTGCTTCCTAAAGGGCGTAACATTTATTTTAATCTTTGTGGTGACTGCAGTCTGAAAAATCATAATGGAGTTCTTGTGATGTTGAGATTGTTCAGCGAGAGGTGCCTTTGAGCAAACTAACGCTCTCCTGATTGTTCACACTGGAGCTGTTCAGTGGTTGGCTGCAGCTTCAGGTGTGAGGTGCACCTGCGTTCACAAGAATCTACATGCTGATTGAGATATCTTTGCATGTTTAGCAGATCTCTCTCTCTGTTGGTAAATGAATAATTTATTATGTTAATGAATCTCATATATTAACATCTATATTTACTGATTCATGATGAGATTAAATTATTTATACAGCCAGAGTGTTTTGCAGGTTTCAGGTCTGTTTATTAATATTTATTTAAATATATAATGTAAGGGCTGCAACTTACAATTATATTCATTATTAACATTTTAGGGGCTGTTGCTTGAACCTCAATGCTCAGTCAAGTAAACAAATCTTCAAAAAACAACAAAATTATTCAAACATTGTGCTTGCCTTACGTTACATTAACTCAGTTGCTGGGAAAGCCCAACAGTACAATATTATGACAATACTGAAGTCACCATGTAATATTGATGCAATTTTAAAAAGTGTTACGATGTGCTGAGTATTCTGATTATCTATATGGCAATATATTGCGATTTATAACCTTTTTTTAACCGTAAATGAAATTCATAAAGGAAAACTTTGTCAGCATTGTTTTTTTTAATAGCAACAACAAACAGAAACTTGCAAGACAGAACGCAAGCCATGTGAAGCAACAAGAAACAGCAGAACAACAGTACAAAACAACAGCACAGCAACAATATGTAGCATTTTAGCACAAAATAGCCATGCACACAACATGAAGCAACAACATACAGCTTTTTAGCACAAATAATCATGCACGTAGCATTAAGCAAAGACACACACTTAGCATGACATGCAGAAATGCAGAGCAGAGATGAAATACAAGCGTGGTAACGTAGACCCTTGATAAAAAAGGATTCATTTACAGGCTAAAAATATGTTTGTAAGCACTAAAACACAGGCAGGCCATGCAACACAGCGTTAGCGCTTCACCAACTTGATTGGGGATACTACTATTTTATCCTGCAACTCTTCTCTGTTGAAATGTTGTCAGCCAATTGATTTATGAAGGTTTTGACACTAAAGATGATTTATTCACAGATATACAAACGTCTCTTTCACAGTGTACGTCAATGGGATGTGTTGGACCCAGGGGCTGTAATTCCACTTTTTGCCACTATGTTAAATCGGGTTCAAAGCCTTTCCCAAGACTCAAACGTTAAAAGTTTCAAAATTTTTGGTCTGCAAAAGTCTTTGCTATATGTAGGTTTCTGAATATTTTTAGTTCCCGTAGATGAGGAACATGAAGCCTGAACGGTAAATATAGCTCGTGCTGATTCTCCTCTTAACATTTGTAGTGCCGCTGCTGTTAGTCAGGGATGATTAAGATTTGTTGACATATGTTTTCCTTCGAATGCTGTTTCCAGAGCAGAGAAGCTTCTCTTTCTCCTCTGTGAGATGCATGCATGTGGTTATCTTTGGGGGTCTGGAGACTTTCGGTGTTTTGAGCTGTTCAATGCAGTGCGTCCTAAATGATAAATTCAGGCTTCCCTTTCACTTTGCCCTCCGGGACCCCAACGATCGTGATATTTTTGCGCCTAGATTTACTTTCTAGTTCCTGGAGTCTTTTATTCTCTTGCTTTAGTTCAGCGACTGAAGTTGCCATGGCATGAATTCAGTATTGGACCACCCACAGTAGGGGTAGACCAATACTGATTATTAGTAGTTAATGGGACCGATAACCGATATTTGGAACGGTAATTTTTCGAATTTGCTATATAACAAACTCCAACACAAAACTTTGTCTAAATGCCTTTAACAAATGTTTAATCAAAACTGAAACTTTCAACATCAAGTACAGCAAGTTTCCCACAAACTTTTTTTTAAAAGTAAAGTGAAAATTTAAATAATAAATGAATAAATAAAAGTAGCTCCCTGGGGTTTTAGTCCCTCCCTTGCTGATACTTTCTTTGCACTTTTTAATTAATAATTTAATCGACGAGCATTAAAATAAAACACACATACAGATAATTGGCCAGGCCGATAATGTGTTGACCCTGCAGTTTAATTCTCTGTGGTGGGCAGTGTCTGGTGGGAGCATGCTGGATGGAAAATAGATTCTGCTTAGATTTGTTGAACCCAATTTTACAGAAATAAAAATATCTTGTTTGATATTTCCTTCTGGATAAGTGGAGTGCTGTGCTTTACCCACAGGTGAGAAACCACTGACTGAAATAATCAATCAAACGTCAACATTTTTTGACTTGATGTTCTGTCGGCCAACTATATGATTAATCACCTAATCATTTCATGGAGCCGATGCCTAATCATGTATGCTGCCGAGTGTTTCAAGAGTAAAGAGGCAGAGTTTTCGGAGCAGATGTACAAGTAGTTTGAAGCAGGTGGCAGCTGCCTGTTTGTTTTCCAGCTGCTTGCACAGATTCATGAGCGTGTGGTGGGGTGGAAGTGATGGACCAGCTCCAGGGGGTTAAAATGTTTCAAAGCGTTGCACTTAAGAGCCACATAGTTACATCATAAGAAGAAAAAAAGAAAGCCAAAATGAAAAAAGGGAAAAAGTGCATTAACAGCTCAGGAGAGATGAAAGACTTAAATTACTTTTACCTCGGGCTACAGCAATGTGCTCATTATGATTTAATGCAAAAATCAACACCAATGTTGAGATGTAGCTGCATCAAAGTTTTACCTTCTTTACCGTCTTTGGATATAAGAACATTCGCCCACTAATGATTGCACTCCCAATGCGATATATTGAGCACAGTCAACCCCAAAATTTAGCAGCCCCACATCACGCGCTCTTTAATGGACCACGGCTCAGCAGGTCTAATGAAAATGATTTTTATTAGATCCTCAGGAGCTCGGGGGACGGGCTGCCAAATTTATGCGGTGCCAAGTAACCATTTTTCTTAAGAGGGCGAAAGAGCAAAGTACAAGGAATTCATTAACGAAGGACAGCAATTAATCCACGTGTGGCCTTCCAACCATAACAAAAACTGTGAAAGCCTCGAGGACCTCATCCTGATTTGAATCAGTCAGGAAGTAAAATACTCTAGATCAGTGTAGGTGGTTCACAGAGAGTTGACAGAGTAATTTTAATAGACATCAATGATGCCTTGAAGCTAATGGGTGATAATCTCTAACATGCAGTATTTAGTTAGAGCCATCAGATATTTACCTTTTCTTTTTCTTGAAAAATAACTACATTTCTGTCCATTGACTGAGTTTTTTTTTGTTGTTGTTTTTTTTGCATTTGCCCCGGTGATACCTGTGGCAGGAGCCATTATGTTTTTGGATTGTCCATACGTATGCACGTTTGTCCCATTTTCGTGATATCTGACAAACGCCTTGAGGGAATTTCTTCAAATTTTCACGAATGTTTACTTGGACTCAACAATGAACTGGTCAGATTTGGATGGTCAAAGGTCAAAAGTCACCATGAATATGATATCTAAAGAAGACTTTGAGGGAATTTCATCAAATTTGGCACAAAGTCCACTTGGACACGAGAACGAGCTGATAAGAATTTGGTTGTCAAAGGTCACTGTGACCTCACAAAACATGTTTTTGGCCCTAATTTAAAATAAGTGCACTAATTATGACAAATGTTTACACAAATAGGTATAATAGGTAAAATATCTGATAGCACAAATGATAAAGTGATGAGATCTCAGGGTTGAATGGTAGACGTTTGGTCAGATAGTGAATTGTTGACACTAAACTTGGGTGTCGATTGTTTAGATCTTCTGTGTGTGAAGCATCCATGTTTTCAAAGACATGGATGTCGATACACCTGTGTCTTGTTTTAGCTATTTTTGTTGAGTTGCTTCTTATAAAAGTGCTCTGATTAATAAGTTGGTCTTTTATTGTGGAAGGCAAACAACAGACGGCGTGTAATGTGCTGCCGTTAAAGTTTGATAAATAACAGCGTTAGCTTCTTGGTTCACTCTGCGTCAGGGCACGGGGCCACGCGTTTTGTTGTATTTCACTGTAAACCAAGTTATTCTTTATCTGCCTCTCCGGGCTAACGCAAGCACAACCACAGCTGTTGAGGGCAAATTTTTTCTGAGTTGCAAAATGCTCCAAAAATAATCCAGTGGGCCGTATATGTGCAAGTACATGAACATTTTTCATCACGTTCTGTGTGAATACGGCATGAGGCCTTAACACACACAAACAAATAAGAGCAAAAGAGTCTCTAAAGCAGCTGTCAGTTATGTTAACCCCTGCTTGTAAACTGTGGTCAAAATGTCACACGAGGCAGTGAGATTATGAATATGATTCAAATATGAATCCAGATTCTGTCACTGCATTGCCTATTTCTCAACTCAAGGCCTGTCGACTCTATCCAACACGGCAATCACGTCACAAACGTTCTCATTTTACAGCTAAACAGCTTCATCCAAGGTCCGAATTTCACACGTCTATCTGAAGTCTTACACTTTGTCTCAGTGAACCAAGATGCAACTGACTGATAGACTATCAATAATTACATTCATTGTGTCTACAAATGTGACTAATCGCAATTAAAATACAATCTGCAGTCGCTATCTGTCCGGCGTGAAACGTATTTTAAAGATAATGTGAGCACAAGGTCATTATGTCCACACACACACACACACACACACACACGTGTGCACACCCAGACACACACTCACAGTGTGATCTTCCTCACCCTGTCACTCACCCTGCCCTGCTTAAGGAAACACACTCTGAGGTGTAATAAAAAGCTGAAGCTTCCTGTGCCCTTGAGCCGAGATCGGAGATTATTCAAGTCCTCCCTGTCAGATTTACGGGGGCGCGAAAACGCAGCGTAGATTGAATCTGCGACCGCTGTCACGCAGGATGTCTTAGTCGCACATTTGTATTCACACAGGTGCCTGGATGATCTCTTAATCAAATACTGCTCACCTGCTCTCAGGATGCGTGCAACAGCAGAGATGGAGTTTGCTCAGTGCCAGGAGTGATGCTTTGCCTGCCAAGGGCTGTGTTTGGGCATCAGTGCAGGGAGAAAATGTATTCTCTCGTTTCTTTCTAAGGTGTTATTACCGCATCACTTACCTCTTTTGTCATAATTGGACAGAGAGGACTAGTTTAACATGGACGACCACTTACTTCACATCTATTCATATTCCCAGAGCTAAAAGTTGGTTTGTAAAGTCTCTTGAAATGTATTGCTACCTCTGAGAATAACCTCAGCCAAGAGGAAAATTACTAACACGCTATAATTCAGCGTGTGCTCGGCTCAACAGAAGGCTACACAGTTATTTAGCTGCTTTTTCCTTTTCAAATCGAGCTCATCCCAGTGGACTAATTCAAATTTTTGTGTGCCGTGACTCTGATTGTCTGCGCTCGGTCCGGCTGTAATGACTTGTCCACACCTCCAGAGACAAAGAGCTCAAGGGCACGCTGAGCCGAGGGGTCTATATCTAACTAAAATAGACACTCACTCACAGGTAATTTAGCGCAGCGTCATTAATATGAATGAAGCCAAAGTGAGTCAGAGGTGCCCCGAGGTGGTGATGATTGTATTCTTGAAGGATCCAGTGTGGATGGAGGAAACTGTTAGTGAACTCAGCCACATTTTTGCTGTAGGAGACACTTAATTAAAATGAGGTCGGGTAAAGCCCGCGATTGATGCTTTCATCTTGTACACAGAAGAGAGGAAAGTGGTGTGAAAACACTTCTTTGACCTCAGAGTGTATGACTTAAAAACTAGAATGTGTTGAAATAAAACTTGTGTATGTGTTTAGAGGAATTTACTGCAAGTTAGCTCTAATAACGAAAAATTTTGCTTATATTATATTTTTATGATATTGTAACGTGAAATAGTCAGTTCAATCTGTTTATTTCTCCTTAAGACATATTTATTTTTAAGTGTTTGATCAAAATTTCCTACATTTTGGACACATTTCCTTTGTCTTTGATTTAAATATTTATTGAAATGCTTTTTACCATCTTTTCAAGCCTCCACGCCGGCGGTAGCCATGGCTGGAAGCATTATGTTTTCAGGTTGTCCGCACATACGCCTGTCTCGTTCTCGTGAGTGCGATATCTTCAGAGCACTTTGGGGGAATTTCTTCAACTTTGGCACAAACATCCACTTTGAGTCTAGAATGAACTTTGGTGGTCAAAGCTTAATGTGATCTTGTGTCCGTCTCATATTATGAATGTAATTTTTCAAGAAAACCTTGAGGCAGGGATCCCGCAGATCTTTAAAAAGACTTCTTTAAAAAAACAACATATTTATTAATTGATTGGTGGTCATTTTTAACCATGTTTAACTATCAAAACATCAGTTTATAGCCTCTCACACAACCTTTGCAGAATATTTCAACTCTCATTTGTCCTATGATAAGTACTTAATAAACACATGTATTTTCACTACATAACCTTAGTATTTCAAACTGAACTGAAAGCGAAACTTATCTGAGCTTTCCTCAAAGCCAGACTCCAGCTCTAAGTTTGTTTTTTGTTTTTTTTTTAAAGAAAATGCATGTTTGGGAAGCACTGATCAAACGTCTGGTAAATGAGGCTTGGATCATATTGCATGAATGGTTTGAGAGTTTGTAAACAAATGTTTTGATATAGGTTCATAATTCATAGATAAATATGCCATTTTCCGTGGAGGCATACGAGAAAAAGTTTTCTTCACAAATTCAACGTAAAACAGTATGAGTAATTGATTTACAAACTGTCATTTTGTGGGTGAAGTATTCCTTTAAGCTTTCTTTACAACATCATGTGACAGCATTCAATAATTTACCAGCATCAAACCAGAATAGTCTCTCAGCAGTCGAGAGGATGCTTAGTGGTTTTACAGTATCTTTCTGACACCTTTTTTTTTTTTTTGTAGCCTTTGAAAGTGTCTCGGTGTTATTCCTCTGAGGCCAACTCGCTCATAATGGTCTCAAAATAAAGCAACTTTTTATATTCGCTCTCAGTGTGATGCTGCACAGAGTTTATGGTATCAATCAAGTCCTAACTGGCTGTGGCTCATTGCTAAGCAACGATCTTTTCTGTCTCCAGCCTCAACCTTTTTATAGATACATGTACCAACAAGTCTGAAAGCACACACACACACACACACACACACACACACACACACACACACACACACACACACACACACACACACAGAGTCCATTTTTGTGTATGGTTAAAATAATGACTGTAATTAATCACAGGCTCAGTGTGCATCTGGTGGGGTGTTGGTTGGAGAGTGCTTTTTAGTGCCCTGCTCTCTCTTTAATGACCCCAGCAGGGGACCAGAGAGAGGAGAGCGCACTTTCAACGTGAGCCATTCCTCACATCTTCCTGGAGCCTAATGATAATGATACAGCCGTCCCCGTGCACCTGAAAGCCACCGATACATCCCCGATCCATTAGGCCATTAGGGAGAGCGAGGAGGGAATGAAAAGAAAGAGAGAGGAAGGGGGAAGTCTGGGCTCCAGACAGCACCGTGGTTAATCTGCGGACAACGTGTTGGAGCATCCAGGTGCAGCTGCTGAAGTGTGTGCGAGGGAAAAGGTGTGACATAGATCTGGTATTCTGAGATATCGTGCATTCTTTTATTCATAAGCTCAGTGCATTAACATTGCAGCTCAGGATTTCATTATCATCTCCTCCAGTGGGAGGAAAAAGAGAGAAAAAGCTAACACTGCAACGCTTTCGGCGAAATGACTTGACTTCAGCTCCTGTCATGACATTTGCTGCTGCATGATCCCCAAGGCGGTTGATGCAAAGCTGATGTTTTATCTGTGCAACTTTTTGAAGCTGTCAGGGGTGACTCATCCATCAGACAGGGATCTGCCCCGCTTTGTCGGTGTGCGCCTCTGTGTATGTGTGGGAAGGCGGTGTTTGATATTTGTTTGTGTTTTTCGGTATGACCTTGAGCAGCACTCAAGGCTGATTGAGCCGAGTTTGAGCTGAAGCAGCGACGACACGCCGGCAGACTAAACGCAGTGATACCAGCCTGTTTTAGCGCAGTAGGGCTCTTGGCAGGTAGAAGAGGCTGTCAGTCATCACGAGAGTCGTGTGGTGATGAGTCACAGTCGTCTGCTAATGCAGTTGAAGGGGATTTCGCTGTTTTTCCGTCTTTTAACTAAGTGAAAAAGATGTTATGAAAACTGTCCTATCATTGACTCTGTCCTTTTCTTTTGCACAATCAATGTCTCAGTTGTCTCAAGGCCTTTAAAAAGTTTTCAGCCTCTCTGCTCGTCTTGATCTGTTTCTCTTTGAAAGATGGAGTGCGCTTAAGTTAAATCACTAAACAAATCAATGCTTTCTACCTTAGTTCATCTGGTTACTCATCACAAAGAGTCCGACAGGTGCTTAGACAGCACAAACCTCCGCCAGC
This sequence comes from Plectropomus leopardus, assembly GCF_026936395.1. Classification (NCBI taxonomy): domain Eukaryota; kingdom Metazoa; phylum Chordata; class Actinopteri; order Perciformes; family Serranidae; genus Plectropomus; species Plectropomus leopardus. Next base: position 28,348,759 of record NC_142187.1, on the reverse strand, counting down.
CCCTCAGCTTCAACTAACAAATACTGCCAGTGAAGTTTATCTGTAGACTTTTGATGAGTTGATTAAATAAAGTTTTGTTGTTTGAGTCCAAAACAGTATTCTCCTTAAAACAGAGAAGCCGCAACCAGAAAAGGTTTGGATTTCTATTGCAACTTCATGATTTTTTTTTTTTAATTGACATTAATTTTCGAATCTGTTATTTGTGCCTGCCATAACCCATTCATTAAAATTCAGACTGTTTAATTTAAATCAGCAGTTGGATGAATGTATACTTTTGTCTTACAAATGACCAATAATAACCAAAATTTGTTATAAAAAAGGTCTGTACATTGATAAACAAATCTGATTAATATATCTGATTAAATCAAGCTTTACAGATCTTTTAGCAATGGTTGTAATGTTTTCTGATATAAAAAAAATGGAAAACGGTATTTTTTCTCTTTTCTAAATGGCGACATCATGTTCAGCTTCTTGTTTAACATTAGTCTTCTGCAGCTGTTGCTGGCATGTTTTTGGGTTGTCCATCCTTACGTGCATGTGTACATCCATCTCATGAATGCAGTATCACAGGAATGCCTTGAGGGAGTTTACTCAAATTTGGCAAAAACATCCACAGGACTGAACGATGAATTTTTTTTGATGTTGGTGGTCATAGGTCAAAGGTCACTGTGACTTCCTCTGTCTCATTCTTGTTAATGTAATATCTCAAGAACACCTTGAGGTTTTTCCTTAGATTTGACACGAAAACATCAATTTGGACTCAATGATGAACTGGTAACATTTGGGGATCAAAGGTCACTATGACCTTATCCTTATTGTTCTTGTGAATGTGACCTTTAGATATCTTGAGGGAATTTTCTCCAATAAACCTTTTACAACTGCAGCTTGACCGGTTCATGGAGGCATACAGGCATTAGAGGATAATTCTGGTTTCACTGAGTATCTGTGAGAGAGAGTACGTTACAGGGTTATGTGTATGTAGCAGTATTGTGCTGATATTTAATTGTTACTGTGCAGTTCTTGCTGCAGTGCAAACCTTTTGAGTAAACCTTGTTCAGTATTTGTCACAGCAGGAGTTTACACTGTGGACCCCCCACTGAGACTCCCTCACAGTGTGCCCATTAACAGGTTCTGTTTGATGTATAACCATGGATGTACAGACAATCATTGAATCACTGTGATAGTGAAAAAAACTTAAAAACGGTATGAGTTTCATGCAAGTTCTGCAGTTATACAGTGGGGAGCAGCTTTTTTTTAATGATTTCTTGACAGATTTTGGGATACTTTTCTCATAGACATTGGTTATGATGTTATCTCCAGGAAGTGAAGTCACACTGAATCTAAAACTGTCTGTTTCATGTAAAGATTTGATTGGCTTACAATTCACAGAAAGAGCAACTTAATTTCTATAGCTGCCTCCATGAGTTGTACGTCACGCTGACCGTGTTGATCAGTGGACCAAACTTCCTGTTGTTTTAATAACATGTATATAGCACATATCCGTCCCTTTTACGACTTTGTCTCCCCTCCAGCTCTCAAAACGTTGCAGCATCGTCGTATTGTAGTGAATACGCTTATAGCCCTGTTAACAAAATGCATAATGGAGGTGTTGGGGTCCAGGATAAGGTCACAGTTGTGCAGTATAGTCACTAAATGTTTTCTTTTATGTTTTTTTGTGCATCATAGACTGTCTATTGTGCATCATGGTGAATGTCCACTGCACATCATTTCTCATGCATCAAACAGCTAAAACATTTTGCACTAAATCACCCTTTTCAACCCTGTTTTTATGAGAATTTTTGGATGCTTTGACTTGATAATGTGTTTTAAATATTTTAGACTTTGTTGACGCAGTTAGAGAAACTTTTGTGGGTAATATCTGCATGTTGTGCTTTTGTGTGTTATATATTACAGTAGCTACCATGAAAATTTAATAGTAAGGTAGCTTAAAAGTTAAATAGAAATGATGCCTCTCCTTGCATTTTTTATAAGGCTCCTTCTTAAAACACTGACTTTGAGTCTGCAGGGCTTCACTGCAAAGTTTCCCACATGAAATCCATTTCTCTAGAATTGGTGGAAAAAATGTGAGAGGTTATCCAAGAGGTGAAATTTAAAGGACAGCGAAAATGAAGTCTGACTGATTTGTCCATGTCTGAGAAGTGATTTAGCGGGAGTCAGCCGCTTAACGTTTGTCAGCGATGCTCTTCCTCTAATCTCAACTGTCTGTCCTCAAAAGTAAATCGTCTAATTTGTGACTTCCCACAGTTGTAATAATGAAAGTTGCTTGGTCTTGTTTTATTTGTCACTTTTGTCAAAAATAGAAAAGAAAACCACAACAATGACCATTTTATGTCAGTTAATCACTCCTTTTAATTTGAAATTGTTAAGAAATGCTGTTTTTCCTTCATGCCTCCACGGTGATCAAAAAATCCCCAAATGCTACCATGTTTGTGCACCCTGCAAGTATTTCACATACAGCGGTGTATTAACCCAAATTTAACTCTCTCAAAATGAACCTTGCGCTGGCGGTCATTAGGAGTTGTTAAAGTCCTGTTACAATGGATCAAAAATAAAAACTACAATATCTAGGGTATACTTTTATTATTATTATTATTATTAATAATAATATTTTATTAATTTTTTTCAAGCAGAAAGCTAAGACTTCTGTTTTCTGCGCCATCACGTTGTCTGCCTGCAATGACGCTATTTCATCCTACAGGTGGTCCAAAAGACGGTGAAAGAGCAGAAATGACGTGATTTCAATACTTTTATCAAGTATTATGGTTTTTGACTTACAAAACCTTTTAGATTTTAGGTTGTACAGATACAAGTGATATGAAATACCAAAAACTACCAATGCAGGCACTGGGGAAACATTTCTACTGCAGTTGAAATTATCTAACACCTTTATATTCTGCTCATAAACTAAATTGAGTACAGTTCAAATAACTTGTGGAGTGTGAAGAAATATTTTAAGAATTTTTTTTATCAATATGTTTTGTGTGCTTATTTTTTCAAATCCAATGAAATATCATGTCAGATTTTAAGTTTTTTGTAATTGTATTTCTCTTCTTTTATCAAATATTTATTGACATCCACAACTTTTTAGCTTAGGTTGTAGAGATTTTAGGGATATGAAATGTTTCGAAAAACTCCAAGAAATCACAATAAGCAAAAAATACCAACATATGCGATGGCTCACCATTCTATGGCAGAGTTTAAAGGGTTAAACATCTCTAAAGTTCATAAATCTATTTCTCATCGCAGCACATAAAGATATCCTGTATCGTTTTTGTTTTGAAAATATATTTGACAGAGAATTTCATTGTTTCTGCAGCCTCAGTGTTTTCTTTATATTGTGAGCTGCTGCCGTATCACATCATGACATCGATTTTCATTTTGTTTCCAGATATCAACATGGCAGGAGAGCCAAAACCGTACAGGACTAAGATGGTCTCCAAGAGGCCTCTCTCATCCCTCTACAGGTCTGTGAGAAACACGTGTGTCTTATTTCACTGTATCAGCCGGATATTGCTTTGCTGACCTAGTTTTCCCACCGTACTTATACTCTGCTGTCTGCTCGGGTGCTTCTGGAGAAACAGCCAATTCCCAAACTGTGCTATCAGTGTCTGTTGTTATTACACATTCCCTCATACTGACATTTCAGTGTTGGAATCAAAGAAAAACCAGGGCGCAAGAAAGAAGTGATGCAGCTGACATCTGAACAGACTAAGAAAAAAACAAAATAGCCATTCACTGGGGATCTTAAAGCCTCTGGAAGCGCGACTTGAAATAGTAAGAATGCGCATATGATATCAAAGTTGAGTGTCTAAGTTTCTTCTTAAGTTTCTTCAAAAATCTCAGAGAAAGTAAATGTTCCCAACTTTTAGAAAACCTCATTTAAAACCGCTCATTTTGAAGATAACAGCATTGCTCAGGACTGTGTGGGCGTGGCAGATCACATTTTGATTGACACCTCCTTGGTTCCCGCCTTTGTCATCTGTCTTGTCTCCACGACAGCCATGGAGCAAAGCAGAGTCGGCGTGGTACAGCTCTATCTGTTCCAGTCCCCCTGACTCTGGTTCGTAAATCTGACGCTCTATGCTAAAATGAGAAAGCTGTTGTTCGAAACTACGAAGCTTTTTATTTCTCCATGACTTAACAAACAGTCAAGGTCATTACACGTTCTCTCCATTTGGCGCTCTGCTGCTCCTTCCCCCCAGAAAGAGTGCCCAGAGTGCGCTCTGACACTCCCAGAGTGCAGTGCTCTGGATAACCGGTCCAGTTTGTGCCAGAGTGTGCTCCGACACCCAGAGTGGGTGTTTCCGAACACACCCTATTGAAAGGAGCATTGAGAGATTTCAGTTTAGCATGTTAAATTAGTATCAACTGACATCTGACTTTGAATTTTTGATTGGCTTTATCAATATCACGCGTTATGGATTTGGGATAACCACGGCCAAATTAACCCAGCTTTAGGAAAATGTGAAAAAACTAGAATGGCAATATTTCAAATCTGATTGAAGTCTGAAGTCTGATCATTTTTTTATGTTTTTTATTATGCAGGTAAGACCCTTAATTACATATGAGGAAGGTGTTGGTGATTCAGGTTCCCAGAGGCTTTAAGGAATTTTGGGAAATTAGCTTTTTCGCTTTCTTGCTCTCCTGAGTTAAATGATCAATATCAGGCCATATCAGTCTCCTGCAGATCTTCTCTCAGTCTGGAGTAGTCAGGGCACTGGTCTTTGCTGCGGTCCGCTGGGGTGGTAGTGGCATCAAGTTTGGACATGATACAAATCAATCAATCTGTTGTATCTAATATAAAAATTCCCCAAATATTATTACTTCATCACAGTATTATTCTGGTGTATGCTGTTTACATTATAGTAGACCTGCTGCTAAATTTCTATTTTTACCTATACAGGTTTGATATACCTCTTATTTTATGTTTTCTCATTTTTTTTTAAACTTTTCAATTTATCTGGACTTATTTTTGTCTTTGTGATGCTGCAACACCTGAATTTCCCTTGTGATTGAGAAGGACTTATCATTCTTACGTCTGTACTCTAAATACAGGAGCAAATTTCATGTGTTTTTTTAAAATCTTGCGTGTGTTATGTTTGTCCCTTTTTTTTTTTATCATTCTGTGTCTCTGAATTTGGGACATTTTTGCAGGTCAGTGAACGCAGCACAGGTGGACCTTGTCATGAGTTCTGTTTTTTCCTCAGCAGCAGTTTGAGGAGTTTCAGTCCGGGGTAGATAATTGATAGAGTGGATGACTGAAAATTAATTAGGTGATCTGGTCAGCTGAAAAAAACAGAGCTCTGATTCTCCTTCAGTGCCCAGAGTAAGCTCTGCACTGCATTGCATTTTCCAGCAGTGATCCTAAAGAGCAGTCCAGAAAATTACCTGAAAATAAGCAACAAAAAAAGTAAAGAAAAAGAAATGAAAAAATTTCCTTAAGAAAGTGCTAAACATAATTTTTTTTCTGCGTAGTATTTTATATATACAATTACAGGAATTATGAATATAGTTTTCTGGTCATTTTTCACTATTTTTTGATCAAATCTAATGATCTCAGAAATAATTTTCAAGTCAATTTCTTGTCACCTTTTACTATTTTGTTTTTGTTTTTTTTCTTACGCATTGCCTTTTTCCAGTGTTTTCAAAAGAAATCAAACCGATATTCTCAGGTTCCACAGGTTTAAATGCTTGTGAGAGACATCAACACAACTGATGTCAGTCCAGCTTCCAAAGGGTTAATTTCTTCTGAATCTCATCTGTTAGTGTCTTCAGCCTTGTGTCAGGATTTGTTTCTTCCTTGACCACACAAATACAAATACAAACACACACACACACACACACACACACACACACACACACACACACACACACACACACACACAATTGTATGCATTCAACACTGTAACAGCAAAACAAATCTCTGCTTTCTCTTCACAGTGGCTACGAGTTTGACTTTGACTACTACAGAGACGATTTCTACAGCAGGTATGTGAGAAATCTTATCTGGCGCTACAGTCTGACTGTATTTGTCCTTTTTAACATCGTTTTTTCGAGTCCCCTTTCTCCTGATATTTTGCCCTTCAGTGTTCACCCTCCTTTCTCCCCATTTCAGAGTCAGCTACTTAGATAAAGATGAGTTTTGAGCAGAATGGCCCCATTTCCATCTGAGGCAAAGTAACTACATTATCATAGGCATAATGAATGTCATATTGGGGAGGTTTTTATTCCTCTCCGTTGGGCTTACTAATGATGCTTTTATCCGCATAGGCAAGTACTGAATGTCAGATAGTCCCCCGGCTGGTCATTTGCGTCGGCAAGGCAGAGAATGTGTCTTCCTTCTGACATTTTCATTGGTTTGTTTACTTCCTCTACTTTGCAATATCTCTGAGAGTTGAATCCTTCAGCTTTGAGTCTTTATTGCTATTTTGGCAATTTGATATGTCGTAAGCAAGCGGATTGATTGAGTGGCATTGTTCAATATGCATCTTTATTATGCAAACATCTTTTGCAGCATGTATATTCGGTGCTTTTTTGCTCGAATATTAACATCTAAGGACAGCAGCTTGATGACACACTTTGTTTTTCAGTGCTCATAGTAAATCCAGAGATATTTCCTCCTCTTTTTTAACATTGCTTTTTCCTGCACTGTTTATACCTTTTCTAATATTTTTATTGCTGCAGCTTTATCTTTCATGTGTCTTCAGACTCTTTGAGTACCACGGTCGTGTCATTCCCCCGACCCATGCTGTGATCCCCATCAAACGTTCGCGGCTAGTCATCCCGTCCACACGCAGAGCCAAATCCTCCTTTCCATTCAGGGCCTGCTCTTCCTCCTCCTCCTCCTCTTCCTCCTCTCGAGTGCTCAATGCCGGCTCCTCCATCACAGTCCCTAAACGTATGTTCTCTTTGTCCCTTTCTGCTCCTCTAATTTGCTTTTATCTGCTGTGTTAAAAGGAAAAGTCCAGGGGCCGTATTCACAAACATTTTGAGAAAACTCTCAGAGAGCTCCGAAACTAACCTGACAACTTTTAGTAAAGAGTCTTAGCTTCAGAGTAATTTAGGAAAAGTGTTAGAGCAACTCTGAGCGAGGAAGTGACAAAAACTTTTATATTAGTGAGGAGGTGTGATTGACCCTGTTGCTAGGTATGATGCATTCTTTTAACAGATGTGATCGGTTGTCACAGACACACCCTTTTGTGAACCTGCATGAGACTGAAAGTGTTTTGTGTGATAACACTGCTGCTGTGTAATGTTTTTCCAGTTGCCAAATATCTGAGAGCTGTGATCACTTTATTTCTTGAGTTATAGTGTTATTGCGCTGGAAGGGAGAAGTGAGCATATTTCAAATGAGATCGACCACAAACAATCTCCCTGCACAGTCTAATCTGTAGTGTTTCATTACCTCACTGTCATTCAGCATTTTGAGAATTTTTTTTTTTTTACCATTTCTCATCTGCTTTAGAAACTCTTAAGCTTCTTAAAAGTCCTCCTCCCTACTCCTAGAAGTTTTTCACCTTTCAAGCTCTCTTAAGAACTAAGATGCTGCTTGAATAAGTTTTATCTTTACCCAGACCAAGTCTTAACTGTTAGGAAAAATCAAGTCATAATCCCAAAAATTTTCATAGAATTTTGTCACTGTTTGTACTAGAAAGCTTTGTGAATACAGCCCCAGATTATTACAATTTGGGTCTTATTTGTGTATTTTTCCATCTTGTCTTTGAGTTATGATAAAAATGAATTTAACAAAGAGACTGGTGCGATCTGGAAACACAAAAGCACTTCAGTGGCAGGACAAAAACCATGAGCCGACATCATGATCAGACAGGATTAGGGCTGCAACTAATGATTATGCTCATTAATGGATTAGTCTGTTGATTATTTTTTGTTTACCTGATGATTTGTTTTGTGTGTAAATTGTAATAAAATAGTGAAAAAATACCTAGAGCTTAATTTGTACTGGATTTTTCCACATAATGATGTGGGACCTCCCAGATTGAGACTAGGACCTCCTTTGTCACTATCAAAGTCTGTATATACATATTTTGTAATATTTAATGTTATCCTATTTATTTTTTATGTACATTATATGTAGATGACTTCTTTGTATATTTTGGATACATTTTATATCTGTTCAATGTTGTTGTTGATGATGTTGTTGTTGTTGTTGTTGTTTCTAAAGAGTGAGTACAGGGTACCCTCAGTGACAAGGAGGAAACTGGTAAAATGTCGAAAAGACCATCAATTTTGTTGATTTTCCTTAAAATCAGTCGGCCCCTTATCAGATCAAGGATGTTTTGGCGGATTGACAGGGTTACGATGAAAGCAGAACAGGTGTTTTTTATTGTCTGGTTTTGTCTAAGGGGGTTTAGGTTTAGTTTGCAGTCATGGAAGTACACAAAAAGCAGTAAGTCTTTATAATAACGTTTTAAAAGCAAATTAATCCAATGAATAAACAAATAAACCTTTGGCTTTTCTTCATTTTCTCTCAATTAGTCTCCTTGGTTAGTTGCAATGTTCCGATTGCAACATTTAATGGCAGTTTAGTCATACCCTGTGAATTCTGCGCTACCTTGCAATTTAGTCCAGTCACCTTAAGTTTACCACAAATTTGACTACTTAAAATGGTTAAAATCTCATTTCATTCAGAGCTACGTGCAGCCCACCAACAGCTGATCGTTGGCGATCAGCTGTTGATGCATCCCAACCATCACAAATACATGCTAATTATCGTGGAAACTCTGAACACTCATAATAACATTAATCTCCGAATCCCAGACAGCATCACAACTGTTTCTGCAATTTTCACTTGCCCCCCAATTTCACTGCAAAACAAAAATGCCTATAAACATTGCTACATGCATTGTAATTTTTTAAAAAGCTGCCGTGAAAACAGACAGTTCAGGCTGCAACAATCACAAAAACAGCACGCAAAAGAGGGACTGGTTAATCAGATAAAAGATATTGTATTCAAGCTTGTTTCAGTCCTTGACAAGTTGTAAAAAAAACATTTAATTTAGACCATGTTATTTTAAAAATGATAAATGAATCAATAGTTTGACATTTTGTGAAATGAACTTATTGGCTTTCTTGCAGAGAATTAGATGAGGAAATTGATCTCTTCCTCATGTGTGTCTGTTAAATATAAGACTGCAGCAGATTAGTTGAGCAAGACTGGAAACAGCTGACCTGACTCCGTCTGTATCCACCTCTCACAGACAAAATCCACCTTTTCGCATCTACAAAGTCTCTCAGCCAGAAAGTGAAAGATATACTCTGCAGGATTTTCCCCCAAAAAACAGAAAGAATAATAATCCATATAATCCATCTAAATAAATCATCATAATAAATAATCATTAATGACCCACTAGAAGTGTATGATAGTGAATTTACCTGCAGAGATTCTGCCCTCTGCCTGTAGTTTCTTCATATTTTACTGTGGTCTTGACATTTCTGGGCACAGTGCTCTGGTGAGGTCAGGGATTTATGAAAGGTAGTGACATGGTGCCAGACCGTAAGTAGCTGGCCTCCAAGAGAAATCCAGGAAAATCATGGACAGCGTGCTGGAAAAACCCAACAAACATATCTGGGGTTGGCTTTGACTTTGACGTTCGCTGGTGATAAAGCAGCTGAATATTCCTGCATAGTTTACCTTCAATAAGTGTGTGTCAAACATTGTCAGAGTATTCTTTTAGGTTGGTGAGTACAGGAATGATGGTAAAAAATGTGAACGTAATGATTTCTTTTAATTGTTCGACAGTTTCCTTTGCACTGCTCACACTCTCTCAGACACTAATCGGTATTCTCCACTTCATTCAATACAGTGAAATATCACAAACTTTGGCTTTCATCCGTTTGCCCTTTCACTAATTGTGCCGCAGCCAAAGTTCTGGCAAAGAACTTGCTCGCTGAGACGTGTCGGAGCAGTGCGGTCGCTGTTGTAACAGTGTCTGTCTCTTTGCCAAACATCACATTCATTATGCCTTTTAACTTTTATTAATGTATGCTCACAGTGAAGACAGACCAGCTCCTCACAATCAAAAAGGAGCTGTCACAGATCAAGACCAAGATCGACTCACTGCTGGGAAGGCTGGAGAAGATTGAGAGGCAACATCGCTCTGACGGCGGTAAGATGTGACAGAGGGGAGGACCTGTCTGCTGGAGGAGCATGCATATATTCATGTGGAAGTGAAAACACAGAAAATATTCAAGCTTTACTGAAAGAAATATTCTATAAAAAAATAAGATATCAGTTCAATAAATCGGTCACGCTCTGATGTTAAATGCCGGCGTCTCGCTGTCTTTTCCCAGACATGCAGAGAAAACAAGAGGAGGTGTGTGAGTGTCTCCATGGTGACACAAAGGACCACTCTGGAGGAGAGGAGGCAGCAGAGGGGGCCGCCGAGGTGGAGGCGGGGGAGATGACGGACGGCTGTGAAGACAACTTTGAAGATGAAGGCACCAGCGATATGGTGAGTAGGTCAAGTGGACATTCATAGTCTTATAAAGGAGTGTGTGATTTCTGCGGTCTGTGAAATAAATGAGAGGATATACAGGACTGTGTGTGTGTGTGTGTGTGTGTGTGTGTGTGTGTGTGTGTGTGTGTGTGTGTGTGTGTGTGTTTGCATGAGCTGTACATCTACTTCATGTGTTCATTCGACAAGTTTCAAGTCTAAATTTCAGCTGTTAAAGGAATAGTTGGATGAGAAGATTGCACTGATTTATTTGCTAAACATCAATATTGGCAAATGTTTCCTAGATTTGGTCTAACAACAAATAAGACGATTTTCTTCACTGTCACATGGTAAAATCTGACTAGTTGATTTTACTTTTTTTTTTAATCTAGTTAACTGATTGCCTTGAAAAAAAATAAATAAATATGACTATTAATATTCATTTATGTTTAATTTATATCTAATTGTTAAGTTCATTTATATTTACTTAATTTTTTGAAGTTGTGACTTAAAACTGATAAGTTTAATTAAATCAGTCTTTCTAAGCTTTAGCAACTTCAGACGACCAAGTTTACTGTGCTATAAATCTAAATTCTGCTGGCTGCAAACTATTCAGTCGTACTTGTATTTTCTTTAACATGTTAAAAAAACAGAACTCACAGATCTTCTAACTTCATCATTGGCAAAATCCTCTTTGTCATGATCAAATCAAGTCAGACTAACTTGGTTTACTGAAGTTTCTAACACTTAAAAATAAAGTAATATCACTTTTAATTTTTAAGTTACAACAACCTCACAAAATTAAGTAAATGCAACAAAATGTTGAGTAAACTTAACACTAGATATAAAGTAAACATAAATTAAGATTCATAGTTATATTTGCTTTTTCAAGGCAATCATTCAAGGTCAACTTGTTAGCTTTTACAGGTGTAATTGCCGATGCTTATCCGTTGTCTCACGTCAGTTTTGTGCGGGCTTAAAAGCAGGGCTCGAGACAATCAGCCACAAACTTAAGTAAATGAGCAGGTACAAGAAAAAAAGACTGTTTGGCAAATGGGCTCTGCAATCTCAATGAATCTTAATTAATTAAAAAAAAAAAAAAAACATTCCCATGTGTTATATGTAATTTTGTAAAATGAAGAAATGAAGGCAAGAAACACAAAAGGGGAATAAATAACAAAAAAAAATTTTTTTTTTAAAATATATATATATCAAAAATAAGTTATCCCTACTCAATACCGCTCATGTCTGTATGTTGAATATGAAGCTCCAGCTTGGAGCTGGTTAGCTTAGCTTAGCATGAAGACTGGAAAAAGAAGGATGAAACAGTAACCCTGGCTGTGTCTAATGACAGCGTAGAATCAGATCAGCAAATATTTGCAGCTTCCTCCTGCACAGACTGCCCAGTTTTATGAAAACATCATCATACCAGCAGTGAAATGCTTATCTTACCCCAAGATTAAACCTACAGGGAACCTCAGATCAAATTGTAACTTCAAACAGAGATGACCTTTGAATTTTTTTTGTGATTTTTGATTTACAAAGATACTCTTTATAACCCTTGTCCTGCTGCACAACTGCAACTGCAGCCTTCCCTCCTGATTTTCATGACTTTTGATGACTGTTGATAAATTCTTAAATTGAACATCATTTCTTTATACTGTAAAATGTGTACAGTTAGATAGCACTAAAACATATTGACATTTACATGGACTGAATTATGTCTAACAACAAAAATCTCATCTCAACGGTCTTTAATCTGATTTCAGCGTAGCATCACACATCAAAAGATGCCCAACCGTTGTTACAAGGCAGACTTTTTATTTCCATGTACGCAGGTGTGAGACCAAATATACAAATTACATAACATGAATAGTGTATTCTCTATGCCTTTATACTTGACATGCATTAAATAAACTGTGTGTGCGTATTGTTCAGTCAGTCTAGTGTGCCTGATTTTCCAAACTATAGGAGTGAAACAATCCCAACTAAGTCCAACTTATCATTTTCACCAAACGAAAATATCTCGGATATTTGTGTTCTGCATCCTACAAAGGATGCACACAGTTTATTGAGTATGAACGTGCACTCAGAGTGCAGGTGAGAGCTCCCCAAAGCGTGTCCATCTGTGTGAAATGTTTTTTGGAGAGTGCCCTGGCTGTAACTTTATATTAATCATACAGATATGAGAGTGGTATCAGTCTTCTCTTCTAACGCTCCACCAGACAGCAAATAAGTGTATTGCCCAAAATGTCAGACTATGCAGCCTGCCGTGAAATTAATTTCACCACTTATTTCAATAAACAACAGACACAATCAACATTTCTGTCTCTCCTATTACTAAGGTTGGGCGGACTCTAATTTCGTGATAATTTCCTATAATGTTTCCTGGAAAAAACGGTGTTATTTGGTACTTGTTATGAGAAAAATAAGTTTGGTTGGTACATTTTGTTTTTATTAATTTAAATCATTTTCTGGCACAATTCAGAGAGTCTTTTAGTCAGGGCACGCCAGGTCAGTTCAACAAAAAACAAAACAATCTTTTCAAAAGTAAAATTCATGTACAAGCAAGCATGCAATTCAACATATATAAAGAGTGAAGTTTCAAATCATGAATGTATAAAAAATGAATACAGGTTTACATGTGAAAATATTAGGAAATCACAATCCTTTAAAATTCAGCACCACACACTGGCAGATAAAGGATTTATTAGACTGATGTCCATTTTGACTATACCCTTGATAACTGGATATCATTAATGCATGTTTTGTTTCCAACAATAGACACCTTTTGAAAACAAAACTCCCACTGTCTTCCACAGATTTAATGAAAATACTCAGACATTTGAATAAAATGTGGCTCAGACACAACATTATAAACAGACATTACGTCTGCTACATCTACAGGTACGTTATCTCTCTGCTGACGTCTGCAGCTTGGGTTTCTAAAAAAAATATAAAAAACTTCCAAGGCAAAACTGCTTCAAAATATTTATCTGCTCTTCAGTGAAAAAAATCTGAGGCACCAGCTATTAATAAATGTCTGGGAAGCCTCTTGGGCAGCCTGGCCCTGGAAAAACTGACGTGTGTTACTGAAGATGTTCCAAAAAATATACGAATACTTTATTCAGCACCTGGATACTAAGTTACCCAAACAGCTCTGTGCTTTCTGATGAAGAAATGTATCTAATATGTAAAACCAAATGTTTTTTGCGGTTGGTTGTACATATTAGATACATTTCTTACATTTGGTTAGGGTGACAGAAGATCCATTTTTGGCTTAAAACAGTTACTTTGGTCGCTACAAATACTGCTGAAAATGTCCTTACTTTACTTCAAAATTACCCATATTTGTCGCCACATACAAGACTATGAATGTCCAGCTTTCCCATAAAAAATACCCGTTTTTGTTGCTACAAATATGTCCTCAAATGTCCCGAACTCTCGTTAAAAATTACCCGCTTTTTTCGCTAGAAACATGGCTGGAGGTGTCCCTGTTTCTCTTTAAAAGATGAACCGCTTTTGTTGCTACAAACCCAGCTGGAAATTTCCTGATTTCACATGAAAAAATACCAGCTTTTGTCGCTACAAACACAGCCGAAAATGTCTTCATCTCTTGTTAAAAAATACCTGCTTTTGCTGCTACAAGCACAGCAGTTTATATTTCATGGTACATACTCTTTTGTAAAACTTTGTTATGTTTAATTTACATTGCAAATATGAAATATTATATTTCCTTTGGTTTTGCCATTTAAGACTTTTTTCTTATCTTTATCTGATGTGTTTTTTGTTCTTTTATTGCAGATAGAGAACCACATATCGGACATTGACAACTGAGTAAGGTCAGTATTTAATCTCTGCTTAAAAGGAAATAATTCTTTCTTTGTGTGAAAACAAACTGTCTGGCATTTAATTAAGTGAATAGAAATTTAACATTGTGGGGACAACATGTGCACAATGCTCCTTCTCAGCGCTCAGCAACTTGTAGTCAGCAGCAACAGCGACTCAAAACATCTTTGGCTTATTTTCCCACTTATAAGCAGAGTGAGAAGCGCTGCTCATCACGTCTCCTAAATGGCCTGTCATTCTCTCCGTCTGGGAGCGTAAGGAAAAGGCAGCTTCTCTGCAGTTATCACTGATGACTGTCTGAACAGCCGCAGAGATACGACTCAGTCTCATCCGCACTTTCCATCAGACAACATTTAAATCCCCTGATTTTCTTTGTATGAACAAATAGCTTTGAGATTTAATTTGCCTCTTGGCTGACATTTCCTCCCTGCTGTCCTCAAGTGCCCGATAACGGAAATCTTTTCAGCCGCTCTGAACATGATGGATCGTTAAGATGATGGTGTAATGAGCTGTTTGTCCTTAGGTGGATATCTCAGTAGTTGCAGATTATATCAGAAGCATTAGTTTATCTTAATATTAGTCGCAGCCTCCGCTGTTTTTCCACCAACCTCAGAGGGAAATCTTGCAGACAAAGCACATTGTAATGTAGCCACCTTTTCTGCATGCACTGGGAAATCTGACGAGTTGATCTTACTTAAAATTATCTTGGAAACCAATTGCTTTGAAAAAGAAAAGTACATATAACTATAAATCTTAATTTATGTTTACTTTTTATCTAAGTGTTAGGTTTGCTCAAAATTTAGCTGTATTTACTTCATTTTGTGAAGTTGTTGCAATTTCAAAATGACGAGAAATTACCTTGTGCTTTCTAAGTGGTAGCAACTTCAGTAAATCAAGTTTATTGTTTTTTAACTTAACTTGATCATGGCAGTGGATTTAATTAAATTGTCATTTTTTAAGTTACAACTTCACAAAATTAAGTAAATATAAAAGTAAAAAATGAGATAAAAAGGTGAACATAAATTAATCATTTGAAACAAGAGCACATCGCCCTGATTCCTTTCAAAAACGTGAGAAGAAGGCGATGAGCAAGAAAGTAGAAGCCACTCAAAAGTCAGCAAGAAATAAGTAAAAATGTTCAAGAAAATTACCTGAAGATGAATTAAAAAAAAAAAAATAAATACAATTATAAAAAAAAATTAAATAAATTAAAATTTTAAAAAAAGGAAATGACATGGAAAAAGTGCTTAAAAATGTAAAAGAATTCTTTGACATGATTTTAAATATGTATTTATGACAATTAAAAATAAATACACTTTCCCTAGCTTTTTTTCTTTTTTTCCTTAAAAATTTCTCCCTAGCTTTTTTTAAAAAAAATAATTTTCTAAATCTATTAATTTCTTGTAATTTGTGACCAAGTTGGTCACTAAGTTGACTTTTTGTTTTTGAAAGAAATCAAACCAATCTGCTCAAACGTTTAAATTCTTGTAAAAAGGCGTCTGAAAGCAGCACAAGAAAACTAATGTTGCTCCGGGTTTCAGGGGGTTAAGAATAATAGTTATATTTACTTACATTTTTCAAGGCAAACAGTTTCTTAGATTAGTTTAAAGTAAAATCAACTTGTCAGGTTTTACAGTGTAGCTTTACTTTGAAAGGCAGGCGGGTAATTCTGATGAATTTTCACAGCAGTCTGTTTTGGTTTTTCATCTTTTTTCAAGCTAGAGGAAAAAAGGGAGTCTGTACAAGAAGCTGGACGAACACATACCAGCACAACCTTCTTGATCAAGAGGGTGTATTTGAAATTAAAGGAAAGCAATGACGGGAGCGACCGACGGCAGCAGAAGAGTTTTTCAAACTTGTTTTTATGCTTGTTTGCCTCATTAGAACATGACACTCCCCCATCGAAATGCTGGTTATGAATATTCTGCTGACTACTGCAAAGAGCAGTCATAAATTTCCCTCCGAGCTGATTGCCTCTCTGAAAAATAAGGACAATATTTTGTGTGCTTAATATATTATGGTCTGTATTGTGCATAAAAATATTCAGATGAACCATGAAACGCCCTCCTTTGTTGTAACGTTTGTTTTGTTTGTGCGTTTAAAACCGTGACGAGCCAGCGGAGAGCTTAACATGAATGTAAGAGGAACACTTGATAATTATGTGGTTTCGCTTTATTCGTCATAATTTTCCCCGAAATGTACACAATATGTAATTTATTCACAATGTCTCCAGACGGTGTTTGTCATTTGTTATTCATGATAAGATGCATTTGGAATTCTGTATACATTAATGTTTAAGATGACTATTTTTTACGATCAGCATGTTGAAAATGTGGCTATTATGGATCATTTGTATTCATTGCATCTGTTGTACAGCTATGGATGATCGCAGTTTTTGAAATAAACTCGTTCCTCCTACAAAAAAAAAAAAAAAGCAGCCTGCCTGAGTGTTGTGACTTTCACTTTTACAAACAGTCCGGGGAAAACAAAGGCACACTGTGTCTGCTTAATACAAAAACTTAATTTTACTGCCAACTAAACAAATTCGGCCTTACATGACAGCGAAGCAGCACACGACTCAACCTGAAGTTTACTTTTCCTTTTGGCGTCAAAACAATTTCACCATCGCTGGCAACATGGCCTGTCCATCTCGATAAATGTTTCATGAAATTTTGTTCAGATATTCAAAGTTTCCAGCAGATAAATCCTGCAGACTTTGGTCCACCATGAGGTCGACTTGTGGTTTTGACTTGTTTATCTCAAAAATTGGATTGTCGTGAAATCTGGTGGAATATTACTAAATACATTTACTCATGTACTTAACATAAATTTAAGGTACTGTACTTGGTTGTTATATTTCATGTCACTTCATACTGTATACTTTACTTCTAATCCTTTCAGTCAGACATTTTGTACTTGCATAGTCTACTGCAGTTATTTAGCAGTTATTGACAGTTATGAAAATACAGAACCGCGTCATATATTCATGATTGTAAAATAATGTGAATGAAGTAGAATCATGTCTAAACATGACACTAATGCGTAGGGATACACGCAGACTGTAAATGAGCACTCTGTTTTGTTCTCTTTGTTTTTCGTTTGCTTTATTTGGTCTCTGAGAGCTTTCTGAACTCATTAGTCAATTGATGAATCTATTGACAGAAACTTAACTGGTGACTATTTTATGAATTCCTGTCATGAATCAGTCTTCTTAAATGTGATGATTTGCTGCTTTTTCCACACATGCAGGTGAAACAAAAAGCCCTGTGTCTGTTTATCCTGTTTACTAAGAATTCTTATAATTGCAGCAATTGAGGGCAGAAAATAAGAATATTTACAAAAAGCATTTCAGTTTTAATAACTTTGCTACATCTGCACACCACTGACACTGTCACGTCTCCGTTACTGTTATCTGTTCTGTTTATGTTGTGTTAATTATTGTATGTATTGTGATTTGACTATGATTTGTTTTTACCTTACTGGTGTAACCACAGGCAAATTTCCACATGTTGACAGTAATAATAATAATTATTATTATTATCACAGTGCCACCAAAGCTGTAGGCTGTTTTCTGTTTATCTTCTCATTAGTATAAAAGCCTAATTCGAACTTAAGTTTCACGTCCGAGTAACTTTTCTTTCCACCTTCGATTTATATTTTCCAAAAATAAATCAAGAGAGTATCAAGAGTATCAAGGTGAAAACAAAGGCACCGAATGATGCTAAATGTACAGATTCTCTGCTCGAGTTTAATTACACCATTCCTGTACATCAGTCCTATTCTGTAATTGGCAATGAGAATATTCATCTAATTTTTTAAAATACAGTGCCCTTGAAAACTACAGCTTATGAGCGATAAATGGTGGTGAGGCAGCAGCAGATGGCATTTCTAATTCACTCACTTCATTAGCACCAGATCATCATTTTCACAGGTTAAGGAGGGCCATTGGCTGGGTTGCAGGTATAATTGGTTCTATCACCGCTGGCCGGCAGCCAGTGAGTACAATGATCAGTCATGCAGCTTCTCTAATATGGACAATGTTCAGTGTGTGATGAACTGAATCAATCAGCGGCCTGTGGCTGCTGGAGGAATTATGGGTATAATGGGGGTCAGGATCTTTATAATACATCTGTGATTAGCCATACTCGAGCAAGGATGCACAACTCGCAGCAGGCTTTGTTTCACAGGCTGATAAGTCAAAGACGGAGCCAATGTGGGAAGTTTGATGAATTATATCTTAGAGTAAGCGAGCAGAAAAGGAGCCATTTATATTTAATATATTGCGCTATGAATAATTCCAAAATCGCAAAGACTTCACTCATCAGCCTCTAACTCTTTGTTCTCCGTGGTCAAAGTTGATTATTTCACTTTGACTCTGATGATTTTTTTCCACTCACACTATTTACTGGATACAATTTTTCATGTTTATTTATGTGTTTCACCCTTTAAAACATTTAACAATATTTGTGTGGTGTGAGATATATTGTACTTTTTTTTGCAGTTGTTTTAACAACGTTTCATAGAGGCCAAATGCCAATAAAAACTTTCAGTTAGCAGTATTTATGCCTCCACACCAGCGATAGCCATGGCCAGAGGCGTTATGTTTTTGAGTTGTTCATATGTACATACGTCCGTCCGTCTGTCTGTCCTTACATCCCATTCTTGTGAACACAATATCTAAAGTCTAGAGGGAATTTCTTCAAATTTGGCACAAACGTCTACTTGACTTAATAATGAACTATTTAGATTCTGGTGGTCAAAGGTCAAGGTCACTGTGACCTCACAAAAAAATGTTTTTGGCCAAAACTCAAGAATTCATACGCTAATTATCACAAAATTTCACACAAATGTCTAATAGGATAAAATGATGATGCGCTGACGTTCTATATCCAAAACGTCAACATAACTGTGACGTCATAATCTGCAAAAACACTTTTCTGGCCATTATTCAGCATCATTTCTCAGGAACAGAAGGGGAGACATTTGTTCAGACTAAATCGATATTGTACAGCGCCTCATTGTTGATGCAGTGGGTTTCGTCACTAACCTTGAAACTGTTCCGATTGTATAGATTTTCTGTGCTGCCGCGGGTAGATGTGTGTGAGTCATTTAATTTAAAGACAAGAGTTTCATGGTTGCTCTGTGAAAAAAAATCATCATTTCTATTACAAATGTCTTTGTTTTGGCACGCATAAAATATTGTGTTTTTCATGTTTGTTTGCCATTTTTTCTGTACATTTTTACTGTGAGATTGCAGCCAGGAAGGGAGTACATATTCTGAGGGAAGCAGCTGAATCAAGCCTGATGATGTGGAAAAACTGGAGGCAAACCAATATGTGCTTTGGTTTTTACTTTTTCTTCAGCTTGGAGATAAGTAAACACAAAGAAACAATATGAGTTAAACACGGCAAATGATAGAAGCAGACAGAGTAATGATGTGTGAGTGATAAACAACTGGTGTGAAATCTATGATAATTACAAATGCTGTAAAAATTAAAGTGTTTATGGTTTACATTTGGACAAACAAACAATAAGCTAATCTCCCTCAGGAGCCACTTTGTACCGTTTTTGTCTACGAAGAGTTTTTAATAGAAAATCTGCATTACCAGCTAGGGATGTTGAATTTGAAAGAGGCAGCGAGGGAAAACTTTGTGTTGAGTTGCATTGTGGGAAATGTAGGATTTATTGCTTTGAGAGCTTGTCCCATACTGAAATATCAAAAATCATTCAGAGTGCATTACTTTAGTCTGTCTCTAACTACTCTAACCCCAAATTTACTGAAGACTGCAATACTGAATTACTAGGGCAGCCATTTAATCAAAGCAACAAAAGCTAACATTTTGTGATATATTCTCATGCTTTACCATGTTTTATATATGCTGAAATAACACAATCTAAAACCACTTTGTAACTAACTAAACCAAAATCCAAGAAACATCCTAAAATCCTAAAAACATCCTAAAATCCTAGAAACGTCATGAAATCTTAGAAACGTCCTAAAGTCCGAGAAACATTCTAAAATTATAGAAATGTACTGAAAACCAAGAAACTTCCTAAAATCATATAAATCAAAACCTAGAATTATATATGGGCAAATTCAGTATTCTAATTTTATAGAAGTGGTCAGTTTAATAAAGCCTGCATGTAGGGTACTCTAATGGCACAAGATCAAACTGCACTCTCTGCCAGCTTTAAAAGTGATTCAAAGTGATATATATTATTCTTTTGATAAGTATAATCCAGTAATGTAATTTATATTTGATTTTGATATGGGCCTTTTGTTTTTTTAACTTCTATTTATTTTTTATTTTATTTTTTAAAAATTTGTTTCCTTGAATTGTTCCCGGATGTTGCCGTTAACTACGTCATGTAAACAGGAAGTGCGATGCCAGAAGCGGCTAGTTCAACCAGCTCAACTCGACGCGAAGAGCTAAAATCAACAACAAATCTTTAAACAAACTCACAAATACTGCTCTGGCTAACAGACATTTATAAAAACAACACTTTCGGGCTGTTTCAGCTTTTGTAGTTGTGGTATGTGAACAGTTTACCTCCTGAGCTCGAGCGCTGGTCAACTTTTGCTAGGATGCTAAAGTTAAGTTAGCTAAAGGTTTTCGGGATGTTTTCGAGTTTTCTCTACATTTAATCCAACATGACAACAGCGTTGTATTAGCTCGTAAACGTAATGGTTAACAGTTAATAAGTCCACGGTACACACGGGTAAATATCGGTTAACGCTGGCTGCGTGTTGTCGTTATGGGAGAGAAGGAGCTGAGTCTCATTGACAAGAATATAACGAGGTGAGCTCTTTTTTTCATTGCTTTTTTCTTTGTATGTCTTCTAAATCATTAGTTAAGAAATTCAGGCGTATTATCCGAAAAATGTCCTTAAAATATCAAAGCCAAAAGTTCCTATTGTGCAGGAAAAAGGTCCCTGTTAGTGTTATTACATGACAGCATTTGATCATTACTACCAATACACAGTGGAATAATAAGGTACAAGGTACTATGTAAAGAAAGAAATTACTAATATACTACCTTGTACCTTGGACACAAGTGAAAAGAAACTAGGGGAGAAATAATGCAAGATGCAGAATGCTAATGTCAACATAAAATAATATAAAGAAATAGGCCACAAAAGCAAAAAAAGAAACAGTAAAAGCAATAAATCCACAAATAAAAGGAAATAAAATAGATAAAACATAAATTAAAAAGGTAAAATAGATAAATAAAATGAAATCACAAGATAAAATAAGAAGGCAAAGCAAAATGATGACGTTTACATAAAAGCAAGTCTATGAAAATGAGTTTTAAGAAGTGATTTAAAAGTTTTCATGTTTAAAGAAATGATTTTAAAGTAGCCATACTTTTATTTCGACAGAGCCATTTAAACACACTCAAAACAATTTAAGATAGAGTATTTACTCTTTGGTGCTCATAGACTAACATTATGTTCACACCAGTCCAAAACATGTGATAAGGGATCACAAGAAGCACTTGCTTCATGTTAATGTCACAGTCCCCAAATTTTGGGAACCACTGCCTTTAGGATGTCCATCAAAAGGATTTCAAACTGAAACAATGGAAAGGTCATCAGATACAATTTTCTCTTTTCTTCTCTTTTCTGTGTTTAACATATCTTGTATGTGTAAGTGTATTGTATTACCTTATTTAAATCACTGTGTATAAGTATGGGGTAACACTTACAAAAGCACCCTACATCTATTATGTATTCTACAAAAAAAGAGCCATAAGAATATTTATCAATGCAGGATTTTTTAAACACACTAACTCTCTGTTTTCAAAAATCAAATGCCTTGAAATTTATGGACCCAGTAGAATTTTAGACAGTGCAGCTAATGTATAAAGCAAGAAATAATTTGCTGCCAAGCAATATACAAAAATGTTCTTTGACGGAGAGGATGGCTATAATTTCAGAGGAAAGCTCAACTTAAAGAAACTTTGTGCTCATACAACCATGAAGAGTTTGTGTATTTTAATCTGTGGAGTAAAATTGTGGAAGGAGTTGGATGAGAAACTCAAGTGAAGCAAAAACATTACTCATTTCCAGAAGATGCACAAAAATGTTATTTTACAGAGGCACAGGAATGAGGAAAGACTTATAAGACAGTCATGTCTGTCTGTGACACAGAATGACATCTGTGTTGTATGTACAACTTAAATTCCTGTTTATAAACTGTATATTGTGTGTTTGGTTGAGTGCAGGTGCATACATGTATGTATGTATGTATGCATAATATGTTTACATAATATTACCATGTATATACATGCATGTGTATATGTGTATATATATATATGTACATGTATTTATATATACATATGTATGTAAGTATGTGTGTGTGTAAATGTGTAAGTTTGTGTATATATGTTTACATTACATTTATGTTCAAAATATATATCTATCAAATCATACTGAATATGTTTTGAGTTTGGAGTTGTTAAAAAGACGAAAAAAAGTCATTTAAAGACGTCACCATGGCCTTTAAAAACTTGAAATTTGATCAAAATAATCCACAAAGTTATCAGTGATAAAAGCTGTTTTTTTTTGCTGTTTTAGAAAGATCTTTCTGCAGAGTGGGAAACCAAAGTGTTTTCTTCCCAGTTAAATCTGTTGTTTCACATTGTTGCTTTTGTCTAGTTTGCTGGATGTCCCTCTGAATCCCACTGTAACATCACTCAATCTGCACTGCAATCACATCCCGAGGATCGAGGGCCTGACCTCATCTTGGCACCTGCGGCACTTAGACCTTTCTTCCAATTGCATTTCAGAGATTGAGGGTCTAAGTTCCCTCACTTCCCTACGGACTTTAAATTTATCCTGTAACTTAATCACCAAGGTTGAAGGTGAGTCTTTAGTCACCATTTTACTATGGCGATAAATCTTTCAGCTTTGTGGATGTTCTCAAAGTAATAATTCCTCATTACTGAGTCTATGAGCTGTAAAATCATTCAGTTGTTTATGTCTCCTCCCTCTACCTCAGGACTGAACGGACTTGTGAACCTAACGAGATTAAACTTGTCCTACAATCAGATAAACAACCTCACTGGTGAGTTAAAAACAGCCTCAACAAACACTGTTTGTTCTGCACTCAGACAGAAACACAAGTTGACTGTTACGTCAATGCTGTTGATTCCTCATGTCCTCATTAGGATTGTTGTATCTTCATGGCACTGGATACAAGCTAAAGCACCTCAGTCTCCATGGCAACCACCTGGACAGCATCGATCACCTCCTGCAGTGCCTGCTGGGATTGCAAAGTTTAGGAGAGGTCACGTTGAGTCAGGATGACAGAGACAACCCTCTGTGTAGGTCACCAGGTAAGACATGGAAATGTTATTTTGGGATACAGTTGAAGTGGTTGGATGGTTATTTTACCTGTGAATATGTTCTTTAACAGATCCACTGTATCCGTACGTGTTAACTGCTATGCAAAACCCCAAAAGTCAACATGGTTTAGTTGGAAGAGTTTAAAGTGATTTAAAAATCCTGGGGGTCATCTGCATAAAGACTGTTATTGGATAAAATATCAATACATCGGTCTTTTTATTTTTCTCTTTGTGCGGCTCTGCAGCCCTCCAACTGTTAAAAACTCATAGAACTGTGTAAAAAAAAAAAAAAAGACTACAATCTGTTTAAAATGCTAAAAATGAACACCTCATTTTACCAGAGGCAGTGCAAAGCAACAGAGCAACCTTGTGCTTGTTTTTACATTTCTCATTAAAATAAATCAATCAAATCAGTGCATTCTGCTGTTAAAAGGATGTATTAATTAATTCAGCACCAGTTAATATAGCCTATATGCTTCCAAATGCTGCAGACCAATTGCATTATCACTTGGTATTCCTATGTGGTGTATTGCGTCTGTGCCCCATATATTTGGGTTTTATTTCATACTATACACACTCCACTTTGGTAGATACACCTAGCTAAAACAAATGCAGTCTAGTTTCTTGCTGCATGCTGACAACCCACAATTGTAGACTGCACCTCAACACCTCATGCTCACACTCACTAAACCCTGTTTATTTCAAAAACCAAACCAAAAAAAAAGCACTAAACAAGTGTTTGTTTGGGAGGGATGCATTTCAAGTTTTTGAAGAGACTTAAATCTCAGTGCACTTAGAGAAAACAAAGTAAAAAGAATATAATATAATGTCATAAGATTTACTGCCCTGCATAAAACCTTACTTTTTTGAAAGTAATGGTGGTCATCTTTTGTTGAAGACATCCTGGTTCAACTTTATGGTCTTTTTGGAGGATTTATATTTTACTACTCTGCTTAACACATTTATGTCAATGAAGGTAGACAGACAACATATTAGAAACACCTCTCAATTCAACAGCACTATAAACCATCAGCCTCCAGAATCAATACTCCCTAAAACAGTTTAAACACTGTAACCACCATGAAAGTTGATTTTTTTGGGGTGTAACCAAATAAACTGGCAACTTAGTGCAAAGGAAAGATTTTACTTGTTGGACATAAAAAAAAAAGTGAATCAATAGTGCTATATACAGCTGACTTTATTCTTTTGTCTGTTGTTTTCAATGCATCTGATCCATAGACTAACAGTCTCACAATTCTCCCTTGTATACTTTATAATGACAGCACAAAAAAAATTAATGATTTTTTCAAATTGACAGCCACTGATCATAATGACTGTGACTTATTGATCTATGTATTCATCTCGTGTCTGTATCTTTTCATAATTGGATTGAATGCAGTTTTATAAATGTAAAAGTCTTTCCAGTGTTGTCCTTTAAGTTTTGCTGTGCTCCCATTATCCACATCTTCCTGTTCATGATTAATTCACAGCAGTAGCTGTTGAAAGTGAGTGTTTTAAATCCATGAGGGCGCACTTAAAGCATTCCTAAAACCCTGGCTGTCAATATGTGAGGGTACATTTAAATGAGCGGCGCTCAGTTCTTATTAAGTGAGCCGCATCAATAGTGCATATGAGGATAGCAGACGCAGAAGAGAGGTTATTCATTTAGGTATAGATTATTTGATTTTGTGCAGCATAACACCTGATGTTTAAGCCAAGCTATAGATGTGACAGCACTGAATAATGGTGTTAGTGGATAGTTGAGCAGCTCTAACCTGGTCGGGTCTATCTCACTGTAGGTTACAGGGAGATTGTTATTCAGTCATTGCCACAGATCTCTGCTCTGGACGGTCTGGACCGGCTTGGAAATCCAACACTTCCAGGTCTAGGGAGTCCCTGTGATATCCCTGGACTAGAGGACTACCTGGACCTCCTGCTGTCCTCGGATACTAGTCACAGTGAAGTGGTAATTTTTGACACCATACCACACTTAGTAGCCTTAGATTGATACTATTATATTTCACTATAATTACCATATTCCAGTATTTTTTTCTTAATTTAACCTTTTATTTAACCAGGAGGTCTCTGAGATAAATTAGACTACCTAGGAGCATAAAAGTGTCACAGACTGAACACACACAAATCATTAACAACATTTATATATAGCACATGAAGTAGGATGTGTGTGGGAGATGCTTTACTTTAGAGGAAAAAAAAACAAAACACAAATCTACGTTTCCATTGCAGATTAGAGAGAATGCCCACGTCACCACACCCCGTATCAATGAGGTGCTGACCCAGTTTCGCCAGCGCATTGCCTCCCAAGCAATCACAGATCCAGTCGCACAGGTTCCCTCTGCTGCGACCGATCCAGCAGACCCAGTTAATGAACAACGTATCAGGAAACTGGAGCACCAGGTGTCCCAGCTCATCCAGAAGGTGCTTATTTCACACTGCTCAGAGCCATTAAGTCAGTTATTCAGAAGTATTTGTGTGATCTATACAGCAGGTGAGACTAGGTGAAGAGATATTGATATTGATGGGTTATATTTAATTAAAAACCGGTGTATTTATCCTTGTCCTCACTTACAAATAGATTATGAATCACATAAAATATCAGAAGATGGAATATTTTGGCATTTTAAGATTTAAGAGAAGTTCTTCCCTAAAGATGCCTGATGGGAATGCTTAATTTGTCAGTTCTAGATTAAGTATTCATGGTTTTCAGGCTGCATCTCTGCTTTGATACCACGAATATTATTTCTTTATCTTTAGTATGAAGACTTTTTATGTTTGATTTATGCTATGTCTCTCAAATATATCCAGTCTTTAATTCATTTATTATTTAGTTTATATTTCTGCTGAATATTCATTTTATCCCGTCACATATTATGAGAATGTCTGTGATGATTACTCAGGTCCCTGCGGAGAATAAATCCAGCAGCTCTACTCATTCTGCGGTGACGGTACGCAAAGCCAAGAGGGACACAGATCGCACGTCAGAAAGTGAGTGTGACAGTGGGAAGGAAAATAGGAGGCGCTCCAGGATCCCCAAACATCGGAACAGCATAACATCAAGGACGACCCCAAAGGAGACCAAGAGCCGGAGATCAGACAGGTGATTCTTCGCCTGAAAAAAAAAAAGATGTTTCAGCCTTCAGGTTAACTACTCCGTAATGAAAATAATTGGTTTTGATTTCATGTTTACATCTGCACTCCCTGATTTCATTATACAAGCGAACTGACTCCCACACAAATCCCCAAATTCCTCTAAATTTAGTTGATGTTTTAAAACTCAACTGTGTGAAAACTTTTTAAGCGCTATTGGACATTGTAACAAGTTCAGGGAGTGTAGCTTTGAGTAATCACAATCATACACAGTGTGCTGACATAGAAGTGATTATGTTGATTTAATTGGCAAATTCTTGTTTTGTATGCCTCTGCACCAGTCCAGATTTTGCTCTCGGGCTCTCCGTCCATCCGTCCCATTCTTGTGAACATGGTATCTCAAGAACACCTTGTGGGGATTTCTTTAAATTTGGCACAAATGTTCACTTGGACTCAACGATGAACTAACTAGATTTAGGTGGTTAAAGGTCGAGATCTTGTGAACGCCATATCTCAAGAACAACTTTTGGGAATTTTTATTAACTTTGGTACAGACATACACTTGGACTCAGTGTTGAAATGATTAGATTTTGATGGCCAAAGGTCAAAAGAATTGTGACCTTTTGTGTCTTATTCTCATGAATCCTCTTAAGAACAGCTTGAGGGAACTTTTTTCGACTTCGGTCCAAATATTTACCTGGACTCAACAATTAACTCATGAGAATTCCCTGGGAAAAGGTCACAGTGACCTTCTCATTCTCATTAAGGTGTTATCTCAAGAACATCCTGAGAAGTTTTGCTCAATTTTGGCACAGACTTCCACTTTAAGTGAAGGATGAACTGATTAGAAGTTGGCGGTCAATTTTGTAAACCCGATACTTGTCAGATACTCGTCTTGGGTGTCCACCTTAAAACTGTACTGATTGTGTGTGAAGCATCCATTTTTTCAGACATGGAAGTAAACTTTAGGTGCGACTTTACTGGTTCACAGAGGAACACAACTGTGAGGCGGTAATTCTAGTTATGATGATCAAACACAATACACAGCCATGAATATTTCCATTTTGTTCAGCGTGCAATAATACACTACCATCAGGTATCCTAATATTAGAGGAAATCCTTTTACCACTCAGCTGGAAGCCGGTGATGAATTTTCCTCTCTGAGCGATGTGGTAAACTTCCCTCCTCTCTGTTAGAAATTACAACTGTCATCTCACTCCCATGATTAACGACGGTGCTTGTACGCTCTACCCCCTCATCTTGCTTCATCAGCCACTGATGACATGTACTTAGGATTCAGTAATTTAACTTAAGTAAGCTCCCAACTGTCCTCATCAAAGGCAAGGTGATTTTAAAAAATTAGCTCTAAATTCAATTCAAACTTGTTCAAACTTTGTCTACTTATAAAAGTGAGCCAGACGCCTGCTTTGACTTTTTTGAGCCAGACATTAGCTCGAGGGCTGTTTATAATCCATTTCACAGCTGGTTCAATACATTTGTTTTATGTGCAGCGATCAGGAGAATCATAAACAGAGGAGTTCAAAATCGGCTGAGGGGCCCAGGAGGAAGACTGGCGGCGCAGGAGGCACAGACGCAGCGAGGCCAATAAGGAGGGAACCTGTGAGAGCTGCTAAGGCCTCAGGCGACGTGAAAACAAAGTCCACCGAGGAGGAGGAAACCTACAGGGTAAGACAAAGAAAGGTCACCTGCAGTCTGAACGGCAGCTTCTATTTTTATTGAATAAATGTAATATGAAGAAGTTAATGTCTATGTACGAGAGGGGAGCAGATATCCTCCGGGTGTTTGTACCCATAGTTCTGTGAAAGCATACTTTTGTTTGTATTTCTTTTTATGACACAAAACTATTACACAAAGACATCCACATACAGGAACAGAATTATAATTGCTACTTGTACAAACAACTTTAAAACAAGACAATAACAAAATGAACATTTTAGATCACAATTGTTGCCCTTTCTAAGAAAAAAATGAGACTCTAACTACATCCCAGTGATTCCAGTGATACAGATTTTTAAAAATTTAGTCATAAAACATGAAATTACACTAAAGGGCCCCCCCATCTGTTTGGTTAATTAAAAGATGAATCCATTTTTGTCCAACAATTAAGTGAATTTGAATGAACACTTCATCATACATGCAAAAAAAAAAAAAAAAATGTGTTTTAGTAAAAGGTGCAACAGAGGCATCAAAACTCATTAAAAGTATATACATAATATATTTCCAGTTTATTTAGCAAATTTAACCCCAACCTTCACTCTGGCTGACAGTGTCCCACACATGCTCAAAACCTAAATTCTGTTACCTCACTGATTCAGCATTGTTCTCCTATGATATTATTGGACTTGCAATAGATTAATGCTGTCACTTTTCCACACGAACAGCTATTTGAATAGCTTAACATCACCAACTAAACATAATCAGCTATTTTATTGCATGGCATTGACATATTTTAGTGTTGTCTTTGGCGAGAGCTACATTCACTTCTCAGCTCCTCAGTGCACCAAACAAACATGTTGAGCTCCACCTTTGCTTAAAGAACTATTTTACTACTGGAAAAATGTTGGGTTTGAACTGGTCATTTCAGCACAAAAATTAGCTATGATCAAACAGATAGTTGAATTTTGAATAAAAAGTAAAAAGCCTACAATAGACTTAAAAAAATAAAAAGGAGCCACAAAGTCTTAGACAACCTTTTAAACATGCAGCAGTGCTCCCCAAGTCCTGTAAACAGACTTTGATGTGTAAAATCGGTGGTGTCCTTTATTTCGTGTCAATATTCTGCGCAGGACCCACTGACACTTCAAAAACCTTTTGAAACACTAGATGTTGTTTACTTGTTCATCCCTCAGTATTTGTGTTTTCGTGCATGTGTCAGACTATTGTGGAGGAGCGTGACCAGGAGAGGGAGAGGCGCTGGAAGGCTGAGCAGGCTGTGAGGAAACTAACAGAGGAGCTAAAGTGCCTGCAGACAAAGGTCCACGCGGAAAAAGACCTGCAGAGCATGGCCCTGCACACTACCGACAGGTGAGAGGAAAACCGCTGGGTTACACGCAGATGCGCTTGTTTGCAAACATGAATCGGTGCAGCAGCTCTAAAGCAGATATCATGATGGGAAGAGATAATTGAGCTTGTCTCTGTGGATTTTCATTGTCAAATGCATAATGGATTCTCATCTGTTACAGCACTCTTTATCTTTTATTTGGGCTCTCCTGAGACCAGGGCCTGCTGCTTGTCTCGTTCTTGAGCAGTGAGAATCCTTTCCACCATCAGACATCCTGACTTTCATTGTCCTGTAGCCTCTCATGAAATCAAGCACACATTTTAGCTCCATTATCCAAAAACCTTAAGCCAGGGATACTCAACTTGGTTTGCCTGGGGGCTAATTTTATTAAAATGTCAGAAGGCCAGGGGCCAGTCGCAACAGCCCCATGCATGTTTCTAGAATTTTAGGACATTTCTAGGAATTTTAGAGGTTTTTAGTATTTCAGGACTTTTCTAGAATTTAAGGACATTTCTAGGATTTTAGGATTTTTCAGATTGTAGGACATTTGTCAAATTTTAGGACTTTTCTGGAATTTTTGAATGTTTCTCAGATTTCACAACATTTCTAAGAATTTATGATTGTTCTAGAATTTTGGGATGTTTTTAGGATTTTAGGACATTTCTCAAATTTTAGCACATTTCTAGGATTTTAAGACTTTTTTTGTATTTTAGGAAAATTCTATGATTGTAGGACATTTTTAAGATTTTAGGATGTTTCTTGGATTTTAGGACATTATTCAGATTTTAGGACATTTCTGGATTTAAGGATATTTCTCAGATTTTGGGACATTTCTAGGATTTTACTATATTTTTAGAATTTTGAGACATTTTAGGATTTTAGGATATTTCTAGGATTTTTACAACGTTTCTAGGATTTCAGGACATTTCTCAGATTTTAGAACTTTTCCAGAATTTTAGGACATAAGGAGCTTAGAGTGGACCTCTGTCAGGGGTACAGAGGATCCTTTACTGGCACGTTTTTGATAAGCAAGCTATATTTTGATGCTTTTTTATGCACTATGACAACTTATGTGTTCTGAAAGTACAAAAACAATTCCCAATTTTAATCACTTTATTTACATTGTGATTAGAAAATGGTTAGTGGGTCACCTGGGACCCCGTTGAGGCCAGATTTGGCCCGCAGGCTGTAAGGTGAGTATCACTGGCTTAAAGTATGCTTGAGGTTGTCTGCGATATAATGAAACTGTTTCATTAACACACATCCTGCTCATTTACCTTATATTTACATCCCAGAGGTCTGGTTATCTATAGTTAAATATTCCTGTATGTGAGATCATTTGGCCGTGTGCTGCTCTGCACAGATAGAGCCAGGTGGAGCCATCCTGTGCGTTGTTCTTTTGCTTGAATCACACCCTGCTTAGATAAATCTACATTATGATTGTAATTAGAAGGCTGGTGAAAAGCATATGTTAGCTGAATTACATGAATCAATCTCAAATGTCACTCTGTAATCGCACTGAACGCGGCTGCTGCTGTTGACTCTCTCGCTCATCAGGAGACAGATTACAGTGAGATGACTCATCATGGCTAATTTGAAAAGGAGAGCAACTGTAGGTGGTCGAAGTCGTACTGCGTGTCCTGAATTCTCCCAGCTTGTTCTTTTAAATCTTTTCACCAGACTGCCCTTTTGTATAATGCTTTTTTTTTCTATTCCCATTTCACTATATTTCCATTTTGTCTCCCTTAAGATAAGACTTGCTGCAGTGTCAGATTTCTTCAATTTCACAGGCTATCACATTTTTAACAGCGAGTGATAAAACACAGGGGACAATCAAGGGCATCACAAAACGAGTAGCAGTTGCCAATATCACTTTCCATAAAAAACAGTCATTTATGTTATTTCTCTTATCATGTTTTCTCCCCATACAGACTGAAAGAAATGTTACTGAAGGAGCGATCGGGGCGCTCTGAACTGCAGACTCGTGTTGAGGAGCTGGAGGGGAGGTGTCAGTCCCTAACGCAGCAGCTGGAGCAGGCCCGCAGCAGTGAGGAGCAACATAAGACTGCACTGCACAGACTGGAGGAAAGCATCTCCCATGGAGAGACGCTCAGGGCTCGCCAGCAGGCTGAGGAGGTCGGTTTGTTTACAAGAGAACTCTTGTATCTCCACTTTAAATATAGATAAAGAACATTCAGTCAGGAAGTGTATTTAGAGTGGTACAAAATATGCTGCTGTCTAGCCTTGAACATGTTAACTCCCTGTTACACTTTCATTTTTTATTAAACTGGTGAAATAGTTCAGTGATCTCTCCTGCAGAGAGAATAAATGCAGCCAGATGAAAGGATTCAGCAGAGAGGGTTCATTCAGCTCTGAGAGTTTGTGATGAAATGTGGTATAAAATGTGCTGACCTTCCTCAGATGAAGCGGCACCAGGAGCTGGAGAACAAGGCTGCAGCTCTGAAGAGAGAGTTGGACATCCAGAGAGCCTCGGTGCATCAGCATAAACACAAACTGCAGCAGCTGCATGAACTGCTGGCATCCAGGGAACAAGAGCACAGGTACATCTATTTTTTTGGCAAATTATGTTTATTGGTTGTTTTTTTTTCATTTAAAATAAACAGAACAAACATTCATAAACCCCATTCCTCCATCCCACATAACAAAATCTCAGTAAAAAGGTGTAATTTAGACAAACACATCAATTATATTTAAAAAATATATAATAATAATAATAATACAATTTAAAAGACAAAGATAAATTAACACATAAATAGAATAATAATAATAACAATAATAATAATAATTGCAACAACAACAATAACTGTACATTAAAGAAACATCTGCTTATACAGCAGTGTTTGCATTAAGTATTAAAGTATGTATTAAGGTTTACATACCTTAATACATTTAAACCAAAAATTCAATAAAAATAATTCAGAGCACAGGTACATCTAATGGATTTTATTCATTTATTTATACATTACACTGAAAGTTTTGCTTAATATAAGGTTTACCCTCTCTTTAAAGGAATGTCTCACCCACAAAATTACCATTTGTATTGGAATTATTCACTGTGTGTTACCTTGAATTTGTGAAGGAAACTTCGTTTTTCTCGCATGCCTCCACAGTGAACAGAAAATCAAAAAAAGCGAACCTTCGTGATAAATTAAAGAAAATGGGGTCCTCATTTAACAACAGAAAAACTTCATTAAAAAATCTGTTTACAAACTCTCAGTTTATTTACATATCACATTTAGAAATACTGCATATATTAAAGTGAATGGCACACAAACACTAGTTAAAATTTAAATAGCCATATTAACAACAATAAATGGAAATAGGAATTACAAAGCAATATTATATGTGCACATGTCGAAAACAGAATAAAACTGGAGGGATGAATTAGAACAAAAAAAGATTATAAAGTAAAAGAGGTGTGTACAGGGAATATAATTAACCTGGTTTCTTTGTGCTTATGTAAAAAATATATATCCCTAACATGATCATAACTGGGATTATTCATGTCATGTGTTTGGAAAGGACTTGGATTATACTTTGGGAGTCATGTGCAAGTTTGTTAATGAAAGTTTTGATCTTGTTTTGTTGTTGTTTAATGAGAACCCCATTCATTTGAATTCTTGGAGAATGTTTGGCTTTTTTTAAATTCTCCATTCACTGCGGAGGCATGCTCAAAAAAACAAGGTTTTCTGCACAAAGGTAACATGAGGTCACAAATTGATATACAAATGGTCATTTTGCAGGTGAGGAACTCCTTTAAAGGCTAAAAAATCTATTTTTCTCAACTTCTTCTCATGAGAAATGGGCCTTTGCACAGATTCAACAGTTTCTATCTTTGCTCTCTGACTGGTTTGAAATGGGTAGGGCTCAGTCTGAAAACAGTGATGAAAAATGTGATGACACTTGTCAGTTATTCAGTTGATCATTCATCAAGAACCACACAGCCGTAATCGTTGGGATTTGCTTCCATTACAGCATCGTAGGTTAGCTCAATACATGTTTCCAGCAAAAACACAACCACGCAGTTATGATGAAGCTGATTTAGTTGTGTTTTTTTCTTTAATACTTTATTTTATTTTTAAATTACATTATATGAACAGAAAAAAAACACCAGAAAAAAAGGGTAAATATGAGGTCATGGGATGTTTAAAAAGTCAAAGCAGATTTTCTTAATGTAAGGTACGTTTCTACACACGATACATACAGTGTTTATGAAAGATCAGTCTCATTGCCTTCATAAACGTGCAATTTTTTCCATTGTTTTTCTCCCAGTTCTCTTTGAAGTTGTATGATTTGCTGAGTTTTTGAGTGTGAAATAATACATTTATCTAAAAATAATTACTTTTGTGGTCGTGAACATCCGATGTTATAGAGAAACGCCTAAAGGATAGATTCATGATTTTTCAGCTCTCTTATGAAACAACAGCCAGTTGACCACCTGAACACTGAAACAGTCTTTACTTACTGTATTAATTCATTCAACAAAATTTCTTTCCCTAATGTTTTTCAGTAAAAGTATTTTAAGGCAGAATAGACAAAAAGAAAATCTATCCTTTAAGACTTGAAAACAATCTTTTGGGTGTTTTAATATTTAAAAGTGATAACTAATTTCTAATGGTAGCAAAAGTCTTTTAGAAATCCGACAGCTATATCTAAATTAAAGATTCACTCAAATAACTACCTTTAAATATTTATTGGTGGATGTTAATTGCGTCTCAAGAGTGTCGGCACACATGTATCATTTAAACTCTTTATTAAAACATGTTCCTATTAGTTTTGTCTTCAGCTGACTGTATTTCTTTTGAAACTACAGTTGGAATTTCATGTTATGACCCAAAAATTACAAAATGAAGGCCATCCTGTTTGTGTTAAGGCCCCAAAAGCCTTTAGAGCAGTTCAGCGTACCATCCTTGTTTGTATCGTTTACAGAAAACAGCTGGATTTGCGGTTGCAGCCTGGCGGGGCAGATTTCCGTGACGCAGTGGCGAGAGAAGTTGCATTGGTGGAAGAGAGACACGGCCACAGGGAGGTGGAGCTGCAGGAGAAGCTTGCAGAGGGCAGGCGACAGTACGCCGCTCTGGAGGACGAGTTCCGCATGGCGCTAACCATCGAGGCTGCTCGCTTCTCTGAGGTCTGTTAAAAGATGGATGTGTGCCGTACAGATGGCCTGTAATCACTGAAGTCTTGTCCTAGATTTGACTTCTCTGCACAGTCCAGCTGATAAATTATGACCACGTCCAGTGAAAAGTGAAATGATTGAACTGGAATTGACCCCAATCTAGACTGAGCTTGTGGATTTTTTTTTTCAGCCTGATGGTGAAAGCTGAGATAGAATTTGGGTCATCCGACTCCGGACAAGTAGGCTGTGATTACCACAGGAGGAAAGCCATACACAGGGATTGGATTTGAATCAATTTTGCACTTTCTCGTTATAGATTCTGCACAAAATGTAATCTAGTCTTGATTGCCACCGCTTGCGCAATTTTCTACTCCAAGTCTCCGACCTTTGACCTTTGGAGAAGTCTGAATAAGACACAGATTGCAAGCCAAATGCTCATTCATGGAAACCTTTAAAAAAATCGCTTCTGAGGATCCGTAACTCTTCTTCTTCTGTCAGTTGTCGAATGAGACATTGATTGATAAAATTGTTGAGTCAAGTCATGCTCACACCAAAGTGCTTCGACTCTCATTCACATTTAATTCCACCTTCTGGCTCCGCTTCTGCAGGTAAAGGAGGCTTGTGATCAGATGACTGCAGAGCTGTTGGGGCTGAAGGCGACGCTCGCCCAGTCCCAGCAGAGGGAGAAGAAATCGGGCTCACTGGTGCAGGAGCTCACTGCCATGGTCAAGGAACAGAAGAGCCGCATCACAGATCTCATAAAAGCCAAGAGGGACGCCGTCACTGATCTGAAGGTACAGCTCTGAAGTCAAAGAAAGAGATCTGGCTGAATTATTAAAAATAAATGTTCGATCAGGTTTGAAAAATCACATATCAAAGAGACGACCAGTTTGCCTTTTTAAAAACGGCTCAGCCTGAGTCTTTAGGAGACTTTGAGACATGATGAATACTGAATGGTCCAGCTGCCTTTCCATCTGTCAGCCGTGACAGATGGCCGTTTATCATTAATACTGTCTCTCCCTCCGTCTGACGTTGTGCCAGAGCCGTGTGCGTTCCTTAGAAGCAGAGGTGGAGCAGGACCGGCGTGTCGGCCTGCAGCTCGAACTGCTCAAGAAAGACAAGGCACGTCTGCTGTCTCAGCTCACGGCTCAGGAGTCGGTGATCGACGGCCTCAGGGCGGAGAGGAGGATCTGGGGTCAGGAGCTCGCTCAGCAAGGTGGGAGACGACCAGTAGGGTGCTCACTGTCCACTTTGAATGAGACTTTTAGGGCATCTCACACATTTACAGACAGTTTTAGTTGTTATCAGCACACACTAGTACAAGTCTTCCCTTGAGTCCAGCTTCAGTGGATGCTCCATACTGGCCATGAGCAGAGTGAGTCACTCTTAACATTCTGGAGACATTACTCAAGAGTTAGTGTGAGGGAGACAGTTTGTCTTAAAACTGTATTTTGTGATGTTTTACTTCATCTGTATCAAGTAAATCCTGCCATCTAGTGTTTATTTGGAAGAAACATGCTCTCAAACACTTCAGTCGAGAGAGCTAAAACTTGTTCATTTGGGCTGGATTTTAATACCAGGAAATGTAAATGGACCAGACATCTTCACCAGCCTATTCAAACCCCCTTTTTTTGTTGCTCTTATTAAAGACAAATTTTAAATAAATTCAAATAAATGAAGGAAAAATGGAAATGTTTGTTTCACTTTTGAAATAAAAAAAAAAATTGGTCACATATCACATCAATAAGTGCAGGAACAAAATAAAAAACAGCTATGAGCAGAACCAAAACGTGGGAAAGAAAAGTAACCATTAAAACACACTCTCTCTCTAAACCAGTATCTCCCTCCTTTCCTCTCCTCTCTCTTCCACACACTCCTCATCTCATGACGTTTTCCATCGAAGCTAAGGAAAAGTGTTCAGGACATATTTTTTTGACTTTTGAACCGCAGCACAGATGTTTTGAAAAGCTACTAAGCATTGTTGTAACTGTGTCACAGCAGAAATCGAGCCGTGTCGCTATAATGACCGTTCATCCTGCCTGATCAGTGCAGTGGATTTGTAACTCAACAGAGATGACAAGGAGGAGAGATGGTTTATGAGTCAGTGCTTTGCCACTGAAGTGAATATTGCAGACACTGCATGTAGTTTACAAAACCGTCCAACCATTCGATCAGATTTATGCATGCCGGGCTGCTTGAAGGTTGCTTTCTGGCCAGAAGAGTATTGCAGGCCATCGTTTAAACTTTGTAAAGAAAAAAAACCCTATATATAAAAGTCACTGACAAGAAACGTAATAAATGAATAATGTACATGAAAAAAGACAACAAAAAATAGATGTTATAGATACACTATACAGGATTTTTCTAAAAAAAAAAAACCCAAAACAAAACAATGTATTGACTCTTGCAGAGGGAATCCCTCTCAACACTTAAAAAGAGGGTTACCACAGTTATGGAAAAACCCATAGATGACATGGAATTTCACATTCACATTTTCCAGGCTTGGAAAAGCAATGGAATTTGTAAAAATCAGTTTTGGGATAGTCATGGGATTTTGGTTGTGTATTGAAATTGTTAACACTTGTCCTCTGTGGATAACCCTCAATGTAACTGAACATAACGGCAAGTTGATTTTCTGTTGTTATCGATGTAATGCTGCTCTAATGTGCAACGATGTGTGACGTTTGTTTACCTTCACTTACATTTTTACAGTGTTTTTCTGCTTCCTGTCCTTCCCTAATGTATGCCACTTAGCTGAAATAATGTTTTACTCTGATATGTTTAAAAAATACCTGGCAAAATTATTATAATAGGTGTTACCATGGAAAAGTTTTGAAATTTTATCCATGAAAAACTTGAGATCCTTGCTATGAGTGTGTGGTGGTGTGTTTCTCTGTAGAGACTTCCCTCTGCCTTTATTTTCTTTTTATTTTCTGTGCTCTGGACATGTAAGGGAGAGGTTGGGACTTTATAAAAAGGTAGCAACCAGATGCCAGACTGTAAGTAATAGGCATCCAAGAGACACAGCTGAAAAATGCAAACATAGCAAGGCGAAATGCCGAACCAGTGTGAATCTGGGGTTTGCTTTTACTTCTACGTTCACTTTTGCTGGCGAGCGTATTTTCAAACAGTAACCGACAAACCTGCATAGTATACTTTTAAAGTTATAAAGTGCTATCATGAGAGGCAAGATCCAGTTTTCAGTGTTATGTATTTCTCTTTTCTAGGTGCATCCTTGGCTCAGGATCGCGGACGCCTGGAGGCCAGGATAGAGGTGCTGGGCACTGAGCTGGAGACTCAGAAGAAACAGAACGAGAGAGACAGCGATGCCTTAAAAATCAAAACCAAGATAATTGACGACCAGACAGAGACCATCCGCAAACTCAAAGAGGTAGCGGGATACTTTGGTTATAAAAATCAGTGTGTTGTTCAAAAAGCAAATCAACCAAACCAAACCAGAACCTGCCACTACTTCAATGTTCATATTTTTACATTTTACCATGAGCACTGCATATGAGCAGTGTGTGTTTCTGTATATATATCTATCTTATCCTGATTTTATCTTGAATTTCTCTACCTCCTTGGCCTTCCTGCTGTCCAGGCCCTGCAGGAGCGTGATGATCAAATCCGTAGGCTGCGCGAGGAGGCGGTCCAGGCCCAGAAGAGGCTCCAGGAGCAGCAGGAGGAGGAAACAGCTCGGCAGGCTGAGCTGAGGGAGCGTGTGGAGCATTTGAGCCTGCGCAAGGAGGAGCTGAAACAGCAGCTGGAGGACAAGGAGGCAGAGCTGGAGGAGATGAAAAGAGTTCACAGGCAAGCACCCAATCACAAATATATACAGCAGAGACACACACTCAGACATACCAGCAAGGTAGAAGTTTTACTTAATAGGAATAACTGATGTTGTCGTACAGTTTAGAGTACACACCTCTGCAGCACATGGCCTGAGACAGCCCTCCCTAACGTGATCAAATCAGTGTCTTTACCATCATATTCCTCTGTATCTATTTTCTCTACCAGTGATTCCAGTAAGAAGTGGCAGGCGAAGGCGGAGCTGCTGACTCGACTGGAGAGCCAGGTGAAGCGCATGAAGGAGAACTTTGACTCTAAGGAGCGCTCGCTGCTGGAGGAACGAGATAAAGCAACAGAAGCACACAAGTACGATACTTTCCCTTTGAAATTGCCTCTCTGCTCTTTGGTTACAATGATACGATGGGAAATAATAAATCTTTCTCTATACAGCATATTTAATCAAAACGTAAACAATGTAAAATATGTCACACTCTTTGGTTACATTTTGGGCCCGTGTGTAGTTTTCAGATCACAGTTCTTAGGGTCCATATTGCAACTATATTTATGGAAAACAATGAATCAATTGATGTTATTATCAGGATATTTTTTAGCCACTTGTGCTCGGCAGTTTGAGTTGAATAAGTTTCGTAATGACGTGAGCTGAAATAACAGGGAATGCATTGCCACCATCAGTTCATCAATCCTTTATTCGTGGAGGAGAGGGATGTCATTCCCTACATCAAGAAAGCTGCTAAAATGTTTTTCCTCAAAGCCTAAAAAGAAGACCACAACAAGAGGGAACTGTTTGATTCATTCTGGTCTATTTAGGCCAGTGAGGACTATTTGTTGAATGTGTGCGTCTTCCATCTGTCCAGCAAACCCAAAAGCTAAAGAAACGTAAAGACTCACAATTATTAAAACATATTAAGTGTGAAGTCTGGGGTCAAATCATGGTCAGAGCGTGTTGGTGCCCTTGAGAGAGAAGCAGGTGAGTGACATCATTTTAATTGAAATAGTTACTGTTTATGTCAGTGTTTCATTTTTGGGATCATCCACCCTAAAATCCTCCTCCTACCTACTGTAAAACTGTGTTTTATTTTATTCGTCCTGCAGAGCTACAGTGGAGAAGTTACGCTGTGTTGATGACGCATTTCGTCGACAGCTAGAGTCTGCTCAGGCTGCACATCAAGCTGAGCTGCTTCGACTGGCCAATGAGAAGCAGAAACAGATTGAACAAGCCAATCAGAAGGTAAAATACACACAAGGATATTTTTTCTCCAAGTTGGAAGGTAAGAACTGGAGCTTTGTGCTGATGCAATTATGAAAAATGTGATCCAAAGTCTTGCCTTTAGCTCTAAATGTGGATAATGGTAAGTATAGTAGAGAGTTCTAATTAACCCTTAGGGCCTGGTTTAATATTACACACACTCGTAACACTCTGTGCTCAAAATGCACTTTTCAGAATTGGGCCATGAAAAATATTGTACATAAATATTATTTTCTACTTTCATTTAGTTAATTGTAACCAACATCAGTCCTAATCATATGTTTCAAATACTTTTAACTACTTTTAACCCTTTAAGTGCTAGATTTTTGTCATTAAGCCACTAAGTTTTTAGTTGAAAAGAAAACACACAAAATAATATATTTTTAGTATATTACATGCAAAGATGTTTTTTTTATTTATTATCCCAGCCTGGGATATATCAATGATTTGCAGAAACATTTATTGTGACAGTGCGCCTAGTGGAAATACCATGTATTTTCACCATATGCCAAATGTGAAAAAATGGTTTCATCAGTTTGAAAATGGTAAAAAAAAAATACAAATTCTAAGGCAAAAACCCAGAATTACAGCCAGAAATAATACATGCATGTTTTTATGCTTTGATGGCTGTGGGATCAAAATGTCAGTTTGAATGGGTTTCAGTTGCCCCTTTTTTGCACTTAACAGTATGAATGTAAAAATTATGTTTACAGTGTATTTTAGACTTATTGTACGACCTGAGCTGGAAATTCCAAGATTAAACAAATTACACAATCTTGCCAAAGTGTATGCCATATGCATGAACATAGCCAAAATTATCAAAAAAAATAAGAAAAAAAAGTGTGCAGAATGCGCCAAACAATTTTGAAGGGTTATATAGACTAGAAATAGTAGCATTAAATATTACATTTTGGAGAGAAAAAAGAAACGACATTGTAGAAATGATGAATGCAAGGAAGTAGGACAAACTGTGATGCAGACATGCAGTTTGACAATTTCACAAGAGGCATCTGGCTTTTTAACCAGTTTCTTGTCCAACTTCATGTCTATTCAATCATTCACATTTCACCTCACAAGGCTTTTCGTGTCTCTAAAAATGAGCCCCACATTGAATGGTTAAAAAAAAGTATATGTTTTCTGTAGCTGAGGCCGTCTGTCTGTGTGCGTCCCCTTCAGGTGTTTGAAGTGGAGGAGGAGATGCGTCAGCTGCTGGAGGAGACGGAAACTAACAAGAGAATCATGGAAGAGAAAATGAAACGTCTCACAAGTGTACTAAAAGACTTTTAACACATGCTATATGGTAGCATTTAAATTTAAATACTAGAATATTTTTTTTAAACTAATCAGTTCACTAGCTGTTTTTTTCTATATTGTATGTTAAGTTATTGTTGTGTTTTAGAACATCATGAATTATTTAATAAATTATCTTCTGAGAATATGCTGTCCTTTATTTAAATTATACATAATCAAATTGAACAAATGTAAGATAAAAATGCAAAGTTTCTTTTGTTTTTTAATTATAGAAATATATAAAACCATTACCAAAGGAG
The DNA here is from genome assembly GCF_026936395.1 of Plectropomus leopardus. Lineage (NCBI taxonomy): Eukaryota > Metazoa > Chordata > Actinopteri > Perciformes > Serranidae > Plectropomus > Plectropomus leopardus. Next base: position 28,307,212 of record NC_142187.1, on the reverse strand, counting down.
TACTCAAGAGTCAAACAAGCATAGAAGAGAGCTTAAATGCTTAAATGTTAACTGAAGTTTTGTTTAAAAATGACAAAACTCTTGCCCATGTAGGTCAAAATTATGAGATTCTTGGTAGATTAAGTACGAGATAGTAAACCAGACTACTCTTTTTTTTTCTAAGTTTAGGACCTGTGCTTGTTAGGCGTTGCTTGGGTGGGTTTTATTGTTGAGACTTTGAATTAAGTGATTTTGATAAAATATCACTTTTTTAAGCTTAGATTTTGTTATGTTTTAGAGTGTTCATTGCACATGCTGTTTTCAAAGGTCGTCTAAAATTTTAAAACCAAACAGTTTCTTGCTATGATAAATGTTGTAATTTTAGCAATTAAAAAAAATAAACAAAAGCATTCTTCCTAAGCCTGCCAGAAACTTTTAAAGTTTGGCTGACATTTAAAATTAATTAAAAAAATTACAACCTTATCAGATTCAGAGAACTATATTTATTACAGAAGGGTAATCCAGTTACACAGTCTACCAGTCACATAAAGCAGGACAAACACAATCACCATCAGCATTTAAACATCACCTTATGAGGTTACTTGTCCCTCCCTGCCAAAAATAAATAAAAACCAATCCTCACTGCTTAAAAAATATGCTTCCCCCTTTTTGCGCCATCCCCACCTCTCTAATAGCCTAAATAAGGAACGGTCTCTTAAAATGAATATTTTTGACTTGGATTGATGTTTAATTTTTATTTGAATTCTTTTTTTTTGTTTTGCTTAACATGATTATTTTAACTTGCCTAACTTATATTCTATTTTATTTTATTTTTTTGTTTTATTTTATTTTATTTATCTTGTCTTTTCTTGGCTTCCATACAAATTGATATGCGTATTGATTGGTCGTCTGTCCCGTTGAAAAAAAGGAGGCGGGGTCACGAGCGGGACAAGGGTTGCCGTGGCAACTGTAACCTAACGTAACGTCCGTTGATTTAAAAACCCTTCAGGTGCTGCTGTCGTCCCGCTGAGGTAACAGAGACGTTATGTTGTAAAGAAATGTTCGTTACTTGTAGCTAAACACAGACGACTGAATTAAAATAAGTCTCTTTTATAGAAAGAAGATGGAGTTTGAGACGACGGAGGCTGTACGCTCGACGCCGAGTCGCCACGAAAAAAGTTTGGGGCTCCTCACGATGAAGTTTGTGAGCCTGCTTCAAGAGGCGAAGGATGGCGTCCTGGATCTGAAAGTGGTCAGTGAAATGGCGACAGCTGCCGGCTCAGTGTTGGTGTTTTGGGGCTGTTTGGGGGTGAATTAGTCGGTGTTTCTTCAGTGCCACAGTGGGAACAAAGGACTGTCAGTCACAAACGGGGCCAGTCAGGTGCTTTGATTTGCTTAACAGGTGGAAGAGCCGCCGCCATTACTGTTTTGCGGGTTAACAACAACCACATGTACTCACTTACAAGCTGCAAAAAAGGTGTTTACAGAGGGTGTAGCTACCAGTTTGCATTCAGGTTGTTAGTGGAAATAAACCAGTTTATACAATGCATTAAAGTTTGGCAAGGAATCCCAAAAATGGTATTCTAGGATTATTGACTTAGGTAGACTAACTGAACAAATACACAAAAACAAAAAGTCATGGGTCTGTCCCATTGAGGTGCATATATATATATATATATATATATATATATATATATATATATATATATATATATATATATATATATATATATATTGAAATAACTCAAGTTAAATTAGCCTGATGAAATCATAGTGAAATTAAAATGCTAAAGCTGATTTAGTCCTAAAAAGTCGTTTTAATTGAGGTACTTAGATGGAAATTTTACTACATTAGGGACTGTTATTAATGAGACGAAAAGAAGAAAAAGAAACACAGAAGAAGGAGTTATGCTTTTTGATTTATTTTTTTTTATTTAAACTTTAAAATTTCATATTTTGAATTTCTTTTAATTACCTTCAAAACCTTGAAAGCTGCAAGTGGGTTTGAAAGACATGTCTGCACTTCCCCCAGTCAGTCAAGGAAGACGCAAGAAAAATATTTCTAGCTGTGGGAAGGGTCATGATAAAAAATAAATAAAAAAAGTCACATCTCAGCTGCCCCCCTGATAAATATAATACAGTCCTTTTGACCACCATTTGATTACCAGTTTGATACCAGTCTGATACCAGTCTGAGCTGTCACGCACAGTGATGCCTAATTGGATGATAACACCTTTAAACATAACAATATCTTATTTTGACCCAGTGTCATATATAGTTACATCACAAAGTGTCCCTCTATCATCTCTAAAATGACTCTTCTTTCTGATGGCTGTTGGCTATCTGATAGATATGAAGTGTGAATGGTGATATTTTTTCACCCCCTTCCTCTAAAACATCAACACTGTGATGAACTTTGTTGCACCGTTTTGCTGCCCTTAGTTTTTAAGCTATTGATGCATCTTTGCCGGACCCACCTGAAGTCTACCTCCTTTTCATCACGCTGATAAGTTGTTTTCCCTCCCTTCTTGCGCGCCAAAGCTGGGTAATGTTTACACAGCAGGCTCCTTACACCCTTTCCCTCCTCCTTCCTCCTCTGCTATTGTATAACTGTCCTCTTCTGCCAAAGGGGTTTTATTTTCTGTTTGTGCAGCTTAATTGACCAAATCCTTCATTTGTTGGCTTTGTTTGAATCACTTCATGAAATATTTTCCACAGAAATTTTGTGTTTTTGTTAAATCCCGGCAAAGTGTCTGTGATGTTTCATGTCAACAAGGGTTCATATTAAGCTGCCACTCAGTAAGAGTCTTTGTGGAAATGTCTGTCTGAATTAACAGGCTGCAGACAGCTTGGCAGTGAAGCAGAAGAGGAGGATATACGACATCACTAACGTACTGGAGGGTGTGGGGTTGATTGAGAAGAAAAATAAGAACATAATCCAGTGGAGGTTTGAGAAAAACTTTTTATTTTTTAGAATCAGTTAAATTTTTCTGCCTTCAATATCTTTAAGCTCTTGTCAGTGGGAATGATTTTAAAGAGGTCCCTATTCCTCTTCACATGAAAAGTAGCAACTTCTTTCTAACCCTAGGCTCAGCAGATGATGAATTCAGACATTTTTATGCATTTAGCAGCCAAATCTAATTTTAAGTCGTCTGTTAACCTCACACAATGGAGCACAACATTAGAAGTACATGACTTGTGCTCATATTTAATGCATTCTCCTCTGATCATGCATTCATGCATTCTCCTTTAGAGGGGAGAACTCAGGCAGCCAAACTCAGGAGGTGCTGGAGCAGGTGAGGGTTTTGAAGGCCCAAATTTCTGAGCTGGAAGCCCAAGAGAAAGCGCTGGACAGCCAGAAGGCCTGGCTCGAGGAGATCATCAAACACCTTAACCACGATCCCATCACGAGCACATATCCTTTTATGCCATCTTGTATTAAATGGAGATGTTTTGTTTGTACTTGTTTCAAGGTTGTTCAGTTTTTGTTCAGTCAGATTCTGGTCAGTGGATTTGTGGATTTCTCTTCTTCACTCACTGATATAGAGAACAAAAGGTTGTAATTTTGCATTAAAGGGACAGCTCAAATAAATGTAACTAGATGGCACTTGGCTTTTTGGAGGTTTATGCAGGTCTGTGAATGCAGCACAGATGGAGCTCTTTATTTGTTTTTGTTTTTTTTTACGATTATTGGTTTGTTATTTAATAGGACAGCTTAAGTGTGAAAGGGGGAGGGAGAAGGGATGACATGCAGCAAAGGGCCGAGGCCGGAATTGATCCCGTGTTCATTGTGGCGATGACACAACCTCTGTGCATGGGACGCCCACTCTACCATGTGAGCTACTGGGCGGCCCGGATAGAGCTCTTCATGAGTTTTTTTCCTCAGCAGCAGTTTGTGAGTTGCAAGATGGATAATTGATCTGTTGATCCACTCAGAACTGACCAGATCAGATTGATGGATAAGAGGAGCAGAGGCGCGTAAGACCCAGTTTAGACCCAGAATGAACGGTTAAGTTTTACTTTCAACACGCCTGCCATTGTGCTACTCCGTCTGTGCCCAGAGTACTCTGCTCTCTGAGCCTGTGGTGCAGTCAGTAACGATGATTGTGTCATCCTCGGTTGAGTTGTAACATTAGCTAACTCAGTGGTGCCAGATTATCTAGCAGAGGTTACACGTCTTTTGCGCAGTGATACAGTTGGCAGGTGAAAGTTGGCAGAAAGAAAATAGTTCTTGCATGAAATTGCTAACATGATTTCTGGTGAGAGACATTGATATTTAGTTTTGCAAATTATTTTTTCTTTTTTTGGGGCGCTTTGAGCACCACAAACCAAGTACCATCTAGTTCCATTGTGTTGGGGAGAAGGCAGTCATCTCTACAGCTGATATTTCTGTTACTCTGTAACTCACACCAACGCAATCTAAATTAACTAATCACACTAAAGGAAAGAGGGAAAAAATGTGTGTTTTTAATTTTGGGGTCAACTGAGCATACGTATTTCAAACATTTACTACTAAGACTCCATGTTTGATGCCGTTGATCTTGATTTTTGTCTTTTTCTACAGTTTGTAACTCTAGTCCTCCTGAGACCATTTTATCCATTTTAGAGGGAAGAAATCTCTACTTGATCCTTGTAACATTGTTTGCTTATTGAACAGAGACAATTCAAAGAAGGGAGGATTAAAAATATAATTGCTACTGTCAGTCTCTTGTGAAATCACAGCCAGGCTAATCTTGACTTGCAAAATGCTCACAGTCTTGTTTTTCCAGTTTATTGTCTCCATTTTCCTCCCATAAGTAATCCTGCTCCTATTTCCTTAACACCTCCCCACTTATAAATTTGTCACACATGAAGACATCTGCAACGCCTTCAGCGGAGACACTCTTCTCGCTGTAGTGGCTCCTGCTGGGACCCAGCTGGAGGTACCGCTACCTGAAACGGTTGGTCCATTAAGTGATAAGACAAACAATTCAAATTTATCAAGGAATCCTCAGCCCGTATCACATGTAGCTTAACCCTTTCAATCTTGGATCAACATTAGTTTTCTTGTGCTGTGTTTGGATGCTTTTCACAATTTATTACTTTCTAACCTGAGCAAACTTGTAAGAGCTGTCCCGCAGACTTCAATAAATTATAAAAAATATATAATATGGAAAAAGGTGAAGAAAACTATATTTATAATCATCACAGTTTTATGTTTTAAATGATAATACAGACAAATATATAAACATATATTTGTATTATTTTCTGCACTTTTTTTCAAGGCCGTTTTCTTGTTTGTTTCTGTTTTATATGTTTTTCTGCTGCTTATTTTCAGGTTATGTTTTGGGCCATGTGATGTAAAAACTAGTCGTTGCCTTCTCTCCATATTTCTGAATGAAAGCAGACCACTTTGCTCAGGTTTCAAGTGGTTAAATATCCAGTAGTTACAGAACTCCGTTATAATTCATTTGGAGTCGAGATTCTGGCCACCTGATGAATGCAAGTCCAATATTCACGCTCTGCTGGTTCTGCTTTGGGTCTTAACCGACTCCAGAGAAGCTAAATGCTACACTGTGAAAAAGAACCAACACAAAGGTGCTTTCTTAAAGGCAGAAACTCAGCTGAAAGATACCAAGACGTTCTGTAGAGAGGAACTGCAACGTTGTGGGATGATTTTCTGTGGGTTTGTCATTACAACATGTGTCCACACTGCTGCTCCTCAGGGTCTGAGTGGTCAGAAGAAGTACCAGGTGAACCTCCGCAGCCACTCAGCTCCCATCCAGGTCATGCTCATCAACAGGGATTCAGACGCCACTGTACCTGTGGTCTTCCCTGTGCCACCCACTGACGACATCTGTCCAATGCCAACGCCACCCAGCACCCCCGCCAGCCTGCAGAGGTTCCCTCTCTCGACTTCTGTGTGCTCCTCCTCTAGCACCTCCTGCTCGTACTGCAGTCAGGACTCTCTCTGCTCAGACCACCAGATGGTGCTGCCAGAACATGATGAAGTGTTGACGCCGTCGTCCACCCCTCCTGACATGCAGATGGGTAAGGACAGAGACTTAGAGGATTTTAATGCTCATTCAGTTCCCTGTAGAAAACAACCACATGCAATTACTACTGACCTTTTTCTTTGCTCAAGGTCTTTTTTTATTGGTATTTAAAGTCATACAAATACAATAAATCCCAGAAAGAATTTGAGAAATATGAAACCCGCCCAAATTCAATGTGACAAGAACCCTAAGTAAGACACAAATTAAATTTTAAAAAGTGCAATCGAATAAAAACACAAAAATATATATAAATATTATTTGTCCCCCTACACACTATGTCTGACAATAACAAAAAAATAAGCCCTAACAGCGGCCCATACAAGGAAGTTTCATTTTTCCTCCCAAACTCTCTGTCATGATCTATTTGAAATAACAGCCTCCACCCCATGACTCAGAGCACATTAAGATGAAGTTCTTCTCACTTGTTTTGTCAGTTCTCACTGTTGTTTTATGTCGTTAAATAAATAGTGTTGGATATCACCGTGACGCTGGCTAATTGCTGGATGTTTCAGTTAAATGAGAGCAGGCAGAGCAGAGAAAGTCTCACTGGTGTAGACTCACGTATCAAATACCAATGGTGATATCGCCCACTGAAACAAGCCCACCAGTTGCCAAGCATCCAAAACAAATGCAGTAATTAAAAAAAAAATACCCTGCAAGTGTGTCTCGCCTCGTCTAAGAAGTAAATGGGAAGCTAGTTTCGATCTGACTACTCCATTGAGCGACAGCAAACGACAGCTAATGAAAACTAGGCATGGAAAGTGATTACTCAGCTCAAACTGTAAGATTCAATTTTCGAACTTTTCGGCACCTGATGCTGTCATATGAGCTGATTTCCTCATTCAACTGTGTGTAGAGACACTCTGTGTTGAGTTCAAAGTCGCTCCCATGTCCAAGGGAGCGACAGCATAAGCTGTGCAATAAGAAAACTATTCATGGATTTGGTTGATTATTGCTTTAAAAAGTTTGCTGTCTATCAGCTGATCAGAGAAATATCACATGTCAGTTGGTCCTGACATGTAAGAACAAGTGCAGATTTAAAAGATACACTTCTTCCATCTGTGTGTAATCATGATGTACCTGACAGTGTCAGTGGTAATGGCTTAACCAGCTCAATCAGGTTAAAGCCTCAGGAAGTTTATTTTCATAGTGCAGTTAAAAAATCACATAACCAGTGGTTGTCTTGAGCAGTGTCTCTCACTCGCTGTAATTTCTCCAGTATAAAATGATTTAATTAGGCAGCTCAGGAACAAGTCAAATTTCTATAAACCTTACACAACAGCTCAAGAGGCAAACAAAACCAAAACATCCTGAGGTAAAGCACTTAAAAAGGCCATATGGTCATTGCATTTAACAGTTATGCAGAATAATGGAGCCAATTTCAGGACACCAAGAATTTGAAGCAGTCTGTGATTTGATCTCATCATGTTTTTGCATTTGTGGATAGAAATTTGATCGACTCCAAAACAAAGGAGCTGTCATCTACATGCAAAGACAGTGAAATGAACTGGTTGATTTGCAGCACTTAAGTGGATGCTGCAAGAGAGAATACTGCTCCTGTTCTTACACATATCACACATGATGCCCTGCTTTGCCTTGTTTCTGAAGGCAAGGTAGAGAATCTCCATTTTTATTTCAAGAAACTGAATTTCAAAGAGCTTTATTGTCATTCCAAATCATGAGGTACATGAGAGGGAACGAGACAGGACTGAGGTAGCGGTAGCAGCAACTAAATAGGACACTAGCATCTAAAACAGTAGAAAAATACAAAGAAACTGAACTATATAATGTAAAAACTAAGCTAGGATAAAAACAATAAACATTTAACAGTGCAAATGAGTATTGAGTCAACATCATTGCATGGGAGCAGACTAAACATAGACTAAACTTCCAGTAAGTGTGAAACAAAAAAAAAAAAAGTAACTACTTTCTTATCTGAACCTCGGTTTCTAAGTAAAGAAGGATTCAAGATGTGTAAGCACAGATAAGTGACTCACATGCTAATGGACTGGCATTGTCAGTGAAACAGTCAGACCCCACCCCCCCACCCCCACAAAAAAGAGGAATTACCAAAACAGCAACAAAATAAACTTTCACTTAACTTTTTTTTCCCTGTTTGACAGTACAGCGCTGGAAACTATGACAAACCAAACCTATTGTGTGTTTACACATTAGCTTTACAGGACCAGGGAAAAATAACAATTTGGACTGAAAGGGGGTTATATGTGGGATTATTCCGTGGCCTTGGGCAATGACTTCCTGGACTCTTTCAAGGAAGGTGGAAACAGGAGAAGTCACTGTCTCAAGTGACGTCACACATTTGGGGTACAGCACGTGTACATGGAAATCTGGTCTGCAGATGCCCAGTAAACACCCAGCAACTCTGAGTCTTTATGTTAAAATAAAATAAACCAACCAGCTGCTGGCAGTAACTTCATATTTTTGGGACAGATATGAGAGTTATTTCATCTAAAGTAAATAAGCACCTTTTCCAAAATTTAGTAACTCTTGGCTGAATTCAAATGTCTGGACTTCAGCACACTTGCAGACCCATTTAATAAAGGTCGTCTCAGTCCACAATTGAAATTTAAAGAGGCCTCAAATTCTGCAAACTGAGTAGTCTGCTTCGGGTGCAGACTTCACCAAACTTTATAAAACTCCAGATAACAGAAGCAAAAGTATGCACGCACATCCAAACTTGGAGCACATGGCAAAAAATAGTAAAAAGGGCTAAAATGGCTTACATACTGCAGGGCCTCCAGTTATCACTTATTTTATGCACCAAAGTGACATTTTGAGCAAGATGAAGAGCTGTCTTGCTCGAAATGTCACTTTGGTGCTTTAAATAAGTTATAACTGGAGCCCTGCAGTGTGCAAGCCATTTTTTTCTTTTTTACTAAAATTCCAAATAATCCACAGGCAATTTTCCAAAGAGGCTTCACTGTATAGCTAAGTGTTATTGTTGCACCTCTGCTGCTCCCTGCAGAGTGTCACGTTCAGTCGGCAGCAGTGTTGGAGCAGCAGCAGATGGACCTGGCGGGCCCAGAGTTCCAGTCTGTACTGGACGTGAGCAGTTTGCTGAAGCTCAACGCTGCTGGAGACCACATGAAGGATGACAGAGAGGGTAAGGCTCAGTGAACGCAGTGAACACAGCTACACTGTTCTGTAATTGCATCCAGCAGTGAAGCTGGGAGGCATTTAATATTTGTCTCACATTGGTTTCAGACATGCTCCTGTAATTGTGTTAGGATCTGAGCTTGTTTATATTCAGTTTTGGTCCAAAGCATTAGGAGAGAATGGCTGAATATTACATGGATATTTTTAATGTACTGTTTTATCTAACTCAGTTATGAATTGTTAGATACTCTATAACAGTGAAATGGAAACATGTTTTTAATTTTCTTGTAGAAGCCGTTGACCTGATCGATGAGCTAATGTCCGCTGACGGTAAGAATCTTATTAGAATGGAAAAATTGTGTCATCAAATATTTGCAATTACAGTTTATTTTAAAAGATAATAAATAAAACCAAGATTCTGCAGCCATGATAGCAGCTCTGTGAGATCATACTAAAGCTGTATTAAAGCAGTGCTTTGAGCTAAATGCTTACATCTGTCTGCTAACTTACAATGACAAATGTTAATGTGCAGGTGAAAAGTTTAACACATTAGACATTGTTGTTAAGTTTGTAAGCATGCTAAATTTGCAATCAAGAAATGAATTCACTTATTGCAAAGAAGACACAAAAATAATTTTTGGTCTTCCAGTCAACTTGTTGACGTGACACTCGATGTGTTTTATTTGCAGTCCGAAATACAGTTGACTGTCTTTGTCTTGTTATTGTTTAAAGGGGACCTATTATGTGTTTTGGGGTTTTCCTTTTTTTATGTTTTGTGTAGCATTTTTGTGCTCTTAAAAGGTCTCCTAAGTAATAAAACCCAAAATCCAAGACAAAGGGTGCTCTGTCTGCCTCAGGAGGCACTGCTCCTACGCTGACTGAAACAGCTCGTTTGAGTATCACTGTTTGCTTCCGTAAGTTGGTGATATCACAATGTTACAAATAAAACAAAATGTGCATATAGGGAGCCAGCTGACCAATTAGAGCAGACTGTGATTCCAGCTGACCAATCAGAGCAGACTGGGCTTCTCAGGAGGCGGGGCATAATCTCAGACGGACTGTTTCAGACAGAGGCGCTGCAGCAAAGGGCAGTATGAGACACGTGATGTGTTTTTTTTTACATTAAGGCATGTCAGCCTATTCTTGTAGACCCCCAATGTACAAATATGATCCAGAAGATGAGCATAATAGGGCGTCTCTAACAGTATGCTTTATTATTGATGCTCCTCTCCTCACACAGGAATAGACTACAGCTTCAACCTGGACGACAGTGAGGGAGTGTGTGACCTGTTTGATGTGCAGATCCTAAATTACTGATGGCAAACAGTGCCTCTGCTGAACGCTGATAAACACTCAGGAGGCACTTTTTGCCTCCAAAGACACTTCAAAGATGCCTTTTCCCATTTTGTTATAACTGCACAATTAATACTTATACATGCCTTTGTTATTTAAAACAAACTTTTACAAACATTTAGACATCTCTGCTGTCTGCCAGACAACTTCAATTTACTACACCGGCCTTTTTCTCCAGCCAACACAAAACACAAAGACTAAACTAATTTACCATAAGATACTTATGTAACCATGAGTCATGGAGTCCAATTCATTGGTTTACTGTTTAAATATCTACAACCTCCCTGAGAAATGAAATGCCTTTTTGTGGAAGTCAGCCAGGACAAATCCTTCAGCCGCCCGCTGCACTTTTGCATGTAAGTATTTGTTTATTTCCACATCCAGTGGAAATCCTGAGACTTTAAAACTGCTTCACTTCCTATTTATGAACCGTCAGGATTGTGAGTGTTTTCCATTAACTTAATATTCACAGTAACAATTCAGTATTGGCTTCTTTCTATCGGAGTACAGGGTTGACAATCTTGTTCAGGGTATTTAAGTAACATTTTTGTTTTTTTTACATGAAAAGCATATTGTGTAAAAACCTACCTAATTCCACAGTTATATTTGAGAAAGTGGCATATTGTATTTAATGAGTGAATGTTTTAGTCACTTCTGGTGACTTTGTTCTCATGTGAAAATGCCAGAAAGATTTATTTTCTAAATTATTGTAACACTGCCATTTAGGCCTTCAGTTTTTTTATGTTTTATCTAATTAGTTATATATTTGATTAACTAATATTCTTTATTTAAGAAAAACTATTCTTGGTTCTAGTTTGCTGAAACTGGTCAAGTGCCTTAACTGTAATTTAAGATGTGAATTTGCCATGTTCCTGATCTGAAGTATCAGATGTTCAGAGCCTTGAGTGGCATTTTTGTACTTTTATAGTTTTCTATGATTACAAGAAGTCATGTTTTTGTTACATTTGGTTGTTTATTTGCACGTATTTGAATGTTGTTTTTTTTTTCAATAAATGGATCTAATCTTGATTTACAGGCTTTGGTTTTCAACTGATGATCATAGTTTCATTTAAAAATATAGATGAAAGTAAGACAACAAATCATTTTAACATGTAGTTTATTTGACTTGTTTTGTAAAACTTGTCTGAAAGTTGTTAAAGTTGTCTTAAACCATACAAAAGACTTTGTTAACCACCCATTCTGTAATAGTTTTTTTTTTTTTGGCTGAGTGAAATGTTTTGCTCAGTTAACAGATGGCAAACCTCTGTTGAATGGTTTCCACATGTGACTGCACGTGTGCCAGAGCATGACCTGAAGCATCAGCTTATTTGTTCCAGCTGGGTTACAGGAAGACAACTAAAAAAAATCCAAATGATCTTTTTTTGTCTAATCTTATCTGTGGGGAACTTTAAATTCTTAAGGTCAATGTGTTACTTTTTTTTTCGGAGAGATTGATGATGTGACAAACCGCAGCATGCATTGAGTCTAAGATTAACAATAACATGCAAAATATTTAAACTATGTAGCGCTGTGTTCATGTCTCATTTACAACTGAGACAATATTTTTTTTTCTGTAACCTCTGAAGCAAAAATAATGCCGACTTGTGTTTATCTAAATAAGTACAGAGTTTGTTAATACTGGACTTTCCACAAGTGCACAACTAAAGGTTTGGATTTCAGAAAGTCCTCTCGCGGGTAAAATCAGTCTGAGAAAAACATTGGTAATTAAGAAATAAGATTTGCAACTATCCAAAGAAAAATGTTCAGCATGTCATAAAAAAATGTTACTGCAGGTTGTTTGTCAGTGTTGTGCAGACATGGCCACAAAGATAAACTATGAAGTTCATGTGCAGTAAATGTGCCTCAGATGTTCGCGGGAATTCAGGAAACTATTAAAGCTGCGGTTTTCCACATAAAAAGGAGTTTAATCCCACTCAGTGGAGATTTGGCAGAAGTCTCTGCAAGTAACACCACCAGATCAACCCAGCTGATACATGTTATCTGTCATTTTTTAGGAATTCACCTTGAGCTGAAAAAAAACTACATGATTAAAAAGTACATAGTTCAACTGGAACAATATTAAAGATCCAAAGTCTATGTGTACTACATCAGGAGTATTTATTTAAGATGATTACAATTAAAACAAACATTATTTCAAACAAGTTGCAATTAGAAAGTTGTTCCTGTCTAATTAGTTTCACAAATAGATCTCATTTTTCTTCTTGTTTTTTCTTTTTCTTTTTAATTTGTGGCCCTATAGTGTGTAATGAACAGTCTCAAGTATTCATCTGATCTGTGCTTTGTACTGTGTGGGCAGCTGGAAAAGGGTTCAATATTTCTTTGAAATCTTTGAAATCTGCCCCATAGATCTGAGGCAGTCCCACACATTTAAACTTGTAAACTATTCTGTAAACAGTGTTTTTGATTGTACAAAACTTTCCGTATAACAAGTTTAAGTCAATGTTTACATAGTTAATAGTCATGCCAACTACACAGGTGAAATGAAATACTGTTTTCACAACGTAATCTCACTCCCAGGTCGTCAAATGCAGACAGTCAGTTACCCTCAGATACGACAGTCCAGGTACCTGTTCAGTGCCCGAGCGTTTCCTGTTTGCAGACACAGACAGAGTGTACATCCCACAGGGGTCGATATCAAAACGCATTTTACTCACTTTAAAAAAAGGCCTACCTATAAATATCAGTATCAGCCTTAGTGGATGCTGTATTTAGAGTATTCTCACTGTTTTACCTCAACGTCACACAAACTTTTCCTTTGCAGATGGTCAGCTGTTCAGGTCAGAAAGTACTGTTAGCAGCTGTTACAGGATCCTACTGAAACAACATCATGTTGAAAATACTCTCACTACTGCGTCCACTTACACTGACATTGTATTTTTAAGGTAGGCCTTTTTAAAGTGTTTTAATAATGTGTTAATGTGTTTTGATATCAACCCCTCTCCACAGCATGGTAATGCTGAGCTGTGTATGCCACATCTGTTTCTACAAGCCGGGAGTGCGCCGACTGCCAGCTACTGCATGAAATACATACATGACTATACATTAGTATCTCATACAGCCCCACTCTTTTCCAAGAAAACTTAAAATACAGCTAAAAACATAATTGTTAGGCAGGTTAGGCAACAAAAGTAAATACTTCCAAATGCTTCACAACCAACTGCATTGTATCTTTGAAATACTCAGTACACACACATTGAAGTTGGCAGCAACCTAAAGCTGCAAACAGAGTCTGTGTGGCAGGTAAAAAACCTGCTCTGCCTACGTGACGTGTGGTGGCTGTGCCTCGTGCATTTCAGTTGTAAGGCTTGGGAAAAAACATCATGGTTTGGCTTTAAATATGTACGTTTGTTACTTAAGTGATGTAACATGTAACACCCTTTTTCATTCATCATGAACAACAGAAAAAATAGAATTATTCTTTGGTCTTGATAAGTAAACAAGAATACTTTGCTTAAAGCCATCTTTAACTAACCGGATGAGGAAAACGCAACCGACAACCTCCTGTTTACAGTGTGGAGGGAATAATGATAAAATGTCAGTGGAGTTTTTGTACATCTTGATGATTTACATGTGTACTTCTACTGCTGTTGTATCTGCTTCTCTGTTATACTAAATACGTAGCATAACGCACCACTGCTGATTCATACTGAGAATGTGTCTGTCTCTGGGGATGCACTGTGGGTGTTAAATGACATCTCCATCTCTTCCCCCTCTGCAGGATTTTCCCTCCTCTTCCTCCTCTTTCTTCTCCTCTCGCCAAACTTCTTGGCCACTTTCATCATGTGCTGCCTGAACGACGAGCCGACGAAGGCGTAGAGGATGGGGTTGAGGCAGCAGTGAATGAGGGCCAAGCTCTCGGTCACCTGAGCTGCCTGATCCAACACTTTGCTCGTCCCACAGTGGGTCACTAAGGCGTAGACTGAGTCCATCGCTCGGTAGACCTTCAGTATGTTGTAAGGCAGCTGAGTGACGACAAACACGCCTACGACTGTTAGGAGGACGCGTAAAGCTTTCCACTTCTTGCCTCTGCTCTCCACTGGGAGCCCTTTTAGTGCTCGGCCAATGCTCCAGTAACAGACCACCATAACCAGGAGCGGGAGCAGGAAACCTGGCAGGACCTCCACGATCTCCAGAGCAGCTTTCCCTCCTCCAGCCATCGACGGAGGGTAGATAGCCAGACAGACATTCCTATTAGACGCAAATCTCACCTCTGACAGTATTAAATCAGGGAAACCAAGGACAAAAGCAGCCGCCCAAACACCTAAACACACCTTCCAGCAGTGTCTCCGACTGAAAATCCTCTGCAAACACCCTCTTTGGTCTTTACCCTGCGCCCTGGCTAACGCCAAGTGACGGTCCAGACTGATGCACGCCAGCAGCATCATGCAGCAGGTGAAGTTGATCGTGTAGCACGCTGACACCATCTTACAAACGGCCTCCCCCAGCTCCCAGCCCCTCGCTGCATCAGCAGCCCAGAAAGGCAGCGTGAAGAGCAGCAGCAGGTCGGCCACAGCCAGGTGGGTCAGGAAGGTGTCTGTCATGGTCTTGAGGCGTTTGTGGTAGGCGTAGACCGCCACGACCAAGCCGTTTCCTGCCAGGCCCACTACCAGACACACAGTGTACACGATGGGGAGGAAGAGGGCTGCAAAGGACCTGACGTCACCCTTCTCGCAGAGGGCGGGGTAGTCGTCGTAGCTGAAGTTGAAGCTGATGTTTTCATGGTAGTAGTAGTAGTCGTTGTCATCTGAGGCGTCCATGATCATCAGATGAAGCTGTGGGGGAGGACATTTAAATTTTTAGACAGTCACTGCTCAACTTGTACAACAGCGTACATAAAAAGAGTGGCACAATGTGGGCGCATGTGGTCAGTTACTGAACCTTAAGTCAGAGTGAAATGGCAGTAGATCTTTATCTTCTGTTAACGGACAAATTTGCCATGGCAACCTGATATATGGACGGGCAGCGCCCCTTGAGAACATGGCCAAACGGAGCCTGACGCGTCCACGATACGCCCCTGGATAGCGTCAGGTTGGAATGCTGCCATTAACATTATAATATGAGGAGCGTGAGGCTGTAGGGCGGACAGGAGGGGCGGGGCGCAAGTCTGTACCTGTTTGTAATAAGATACGCACAGGAGCAAACACTGTGAAAGTTCTTAGTTAGCTGAGATTACAAGTAAAAATGATGGAAAATGACTAGAGGGGTGTGTCACTAATTTGAAGCCTCGAGGTTAACATTTTGGTTATTTGCATCTTGTTTTTTAGGACCAAGAAGTGACCATGTTTAGGCGAGATGGTGGATCTGCCTGGAAAGACACTGCAGGTAGCGATTTGTCAATCACAAGGTAAGCAAGCCCTAAAGCATACGCTGCTCTATTGTCTGTTTTACTCTAAATAGAACCAAAATGTACTAAATTAATATCATGCTGTATTGAAGAAGACTAAGAGATTGAGAAGAAGGGTCATCCATAGACTACGATCTACAATCTGACATCTTTCTGCAACTAGCGGTGTCGCACCCTGCTTGCCATTAGAAAGAATGCAGGTTTGGCACTTTTGCATTGGTTTCACTTTTAGACAGAGATAACCCCTTAATAACCACAAATCGCATTTGACTGGACAAATAAGAAAATATTAGAATAATAATATAGGTTTTGACCTATACCACCCATAACTACAGATAAGTGAACCATAAACACAAAAACACAGAATCTTAAAAAATATGTATTTTTCATTTGAATTTGTCTCATAAATATTAAAAATCCTGCTTGAAAATCAAAATAGATTTTAGATTGTCAAATAGTCACAATGCATCTTCAGCATCAGTGTCTGGATTTAATGTTCTTGTTACAATTTAGAAATGAGATGTTTTTGTCGTACAGCTTAACTTAAAACTATGACTGGCAGAAACACTGGAAAACACTGAATGTGGAAACATAAGATCATCTACTTTGGGGAAAAAACATCTAAAGACACCAACGTCTGCAAATAATTTAGTGATTTTTAAGGTTATTAATGTGCTGTGATAACATCGTTGACATCTGGCCATTGTGTCCTGACCTGAACTGTTCCTCCCTGTTGTGCCTCCACAGAGGTAAATAATGAGCTTATTCTGCCCTATCTGCAGAGAGATAAGAGCAGAGTGCAGAGGAGTTTCTACAAGTGCAGATTGTATAAACTGTCTAATTGCCCCAGAAATCCCCCCAATGAGATGAAGAATTTTGTAATGTCTGTTTGCAGTGGTGAAAACTAAGTGGGGTACATTTACTTGAACCCTGTACTTTCAGGGTAACTTTTTTATTTAAACCTTGCCTTGAGTTTCCCCATCTTGTTTTGTTATTAAGTTATTTTAAATATTTAAAATGTTTGTATGGGTAGGAACGTGATCTTCTTCAATATTGACACATGCTTTTCTTTTCAATTGTCAGACATTTTATAACCTAATTTTGATAAGTATACCTTCCTTTTTTGGGGCTGCTATGTAATGTAGGCATTTGTTGCCAATGTTAAAGTAGCAACTTTTTCTGTAGGATTATTTTGCATTTAATCAGGCTTTCTCCAAAAGGACTTATACATGAATCTGCATTTGTAGAAGAACATGTTTGTTCAGTAAAGAGAACTGTAGGTGTCCTTGTTCTAGGATAAAGCCAGAGTGACAGACCCTGTTACAGTGACCCAAAATGTGTCATTAACGTAGCTGAGTGAACACATGTTAAGCCAAAAATAAAATTTATAGTGTGAGGTATACATGAAAATAAGCAATTAATATGGATTTAACCATAAATTTCCAACACAACATCCAAATCATAGCATGAGAATAAAGAAATGGAAAGTCTTAAGCACAAGACCCTAAATCGTGCACCACAAAAAAAGGCTACAGTGCTTTAGTAAATTATAGAGCAACTACAGAAACTACAAGACAGTAAGTAGTTAAATAAGCTCCATGCAAATACAGGTTAATGCATCAGTTGGCTAATAATAAGCCTTTAATATCTCCAATCTGATCCTTTCTCACAGGAGACTCTGCATAATTGCCCCTTTCTATGAGTACTTGTAGCCTACTTATTGTTCTTTAACTCAAGTTGTAAATACACAACTTTACTTTAAAGCCATAAAAAGCACATATGAATAACATCAATAATAATACTAAATAAATGAATAAAAAGACACTTTAGCTGCTGAGGTAATATTAGTGTAAGCAGCGGTGCAGAGGCGCCTCCAACTCTTTAAAAGAAAGTTACATGATACAGTCAGATGAAAGGGTTAATTCAAGCAGACAGGCTAATGTTTGATGGATACTCACGGTGTTTCACTCATCTATCTGTCTCGCGTTTTTGCGCCGTCAAAGTTGAGACTTTTTGTTCTGCTTCGTGCTCTCAGAGGAGGGTGCGTTTGATTTTACACCCGCGCAGGAAGTTACAAAAAACAGCTAAATGGGAGTCCTGTGCTCGTCATTAAGAGAACAAATGAAGCGAAACCAACATCTTCTTGAGAGAAACAGCCCGCGTACCCTAATGACAGAAATGTCCAAGCGGATCTGCGTGCGGCGGTTTTTCCTCCTGTGATTATTACAGCTGAGTCAGAGCTCTGACTCTGCAGGTATGAAAAAGAAACACACACAGAAAGTAACGCATGAAAGCAGCCAAAATCTCCTCAAGTACTGTACTGAAGTACAATTTTGAGGTACTTTACTGGAGTTTTTCAACTGTTTTTGCCACTATATAGCCTTCTTCCTCTACTTAACTACATTTAAGAAGTAAATGCTTTTTTTTTAAAAAAAAAAGACCAATGATCAATGATACAAAATCTAACCAACAAATAAATTAAGGCCTGATACTAGAGATTAAAATAAGATAAGAGTGAAACATCAGAGGGTGTTTAAAGCAGCTCCACCACTTTGGTACTTTAAGTACATGTACTTTTACTTGTGTACCTTTAGGGACTGTTTGTTATTTATGAGGGAGGGATTGGTGCAAAATGGAGGAGGCACTTCAATTCTATGCTCTGTAGGGATGGATGTATTTACTTATTTTAAATATCCTCGGAACAGTCCCTTACTTGAGTAAAATGCATTTAATTTGTAACCGAGTATTTCTGGTATTGGTATTTTAAGCTAATAATACAAAGAATCTGGAAGAAATAAGTACTTCTTCCACCACTGGTGAAATGCTGTTTATACACATGTATCAGTTATTCACCGACACTGTGTTAATATCTGAAGGTGACTCGGATATCAACATTTCATCCACTCAGATCTTTTCTCACCTGAATGAAGAAAACACTCGTCAGGCACACTTTAATACGAAAAAGTAACCTGGAAATGGCAAAACAGGATTTTGAAAAGATGTACACTGTGCCCTCAGGTACCTGTTTACACTACAGCGAGCAACAAAAAACATTTATTACAGATTTTTTTTCCAATACCAGTTAGTTTTATCTTGGGCAAAAGCTACAGCATAACAAATATAAGCACTTTACAGCACATCATAAAAACCATTCTGACACTGAAAATACTCAGTAGATGCGGGTAAAGTAGCATTTTCTTACATTTGAATACAATGGGAATACTACACTGGCAAGCGTCCCAAAAAGATTCAATCAAATATAAAATCTCTGATGACTAATTGCAGACACCCAAAAATCAGTTTAGAAACCAGTCTTACCGTCAGTCCGTGCAGGAGAGTCGTGAATCAGATCCAGCTGAGTCTTGTAGCTCCGCTCTGTAAACGCACTTCTGAGAAGAGTGACTCAGAGAAGTCAAGTGACAGGAGGACAAAGAGACGCCGCCACCAAGTCACTTGTCTGTGGTGTTTATTGAGGAAACCACTTATGGGGTTTTTGAACATGACTGAACATGTTTACACTGAGACAAAAGCAAAAATGTTAACAGCATTTCAACGCCAACATCATAAAATAATATAGTTTTACCTGCATTTTTGCAAACTTTGATGACACAAAGGTGGTTTAGTTCAGAAAAGCAGAACTCATGCAAAAAATAAATATTGCATCTTATATGCAATATTATGGTCATCATTATCTCCCTGTTACTAAAGGGCGTGGACCAATGGTGTGTTTACTGTGTTTAATGTAGCTAGAACCATTTGCGTTGTGGAAGATTACATTTTGGTTTTAATCCATCAAGATTTGGCAGCGGCTCAGTATTTCCTTTTTTCTTTCTCTTTCTATTTTTTAAAAAAAAGCTTCTCCT